>NW_006921675.1:4752676-4768852 GCF_000298275.1 Orycteropus afer afer | reverse complement strand
GGCATCAGGATTGGAGGAAGGCATATCAACAACCTGTGATATGCTGACAACACAACTTTGCTTGGTGAAATTGAGGATGACTTGAAGTACTTACTGATGAAGACTGAAGAATAGACTGCAGTATGGATTATATCTCAATATAAAGAAAACAAAAATCCTCACAACTGGACCTATAAACAGCATCACGATAAATGGAGAGAAGACTGAAGTTGTCTAAGACTTCAAATTGCTTGGTTCAACAACTGACGCCAATGGAAGCAGCAGTGAGGATATAAGATGACGTATAGCACTGAGTAAATCGGCTGCAAAGGACCTCTTTCAAGTGCTGAGGCACAAAGATGTCTCCTTGAGGACTAAACTGCGCCTGAAACAAGCCATGATACTATTAATTGCCTCATATGCATGTGAGAGCTGGACAATGAATAAGGAAGACCGAAGAAGAGTTGATACTTTTTGAGTTGTGATACTGGTGAATACTGAAAGTACCATGGACTGCTAAAAGAACTAACAGATCTGTCCTGGAGGAAGTGCAGCCGAAATGCTCCTCGGAAGCGAGAATGGCCAGACTTCGTCTCACCTACTTGGGTCATGTCGTGAGAAGGGACCATTCCCTGGAAAAGGATGTCATGATTGGTAAGGTGGAGAATCAACAAAAGAGGGGAAAGCCCTCAACAAGATGGATTGACACGGTGGCTGCAACAATGGGCTCATGTATAGCAAGGATTGGGAGCTCTGGTAGCATAGTGCCTAAGGCACTTGACTGCTAACCAGAAGGCTGGCGGTTCAAACCCACCAGCCACTCCTCAGAAGGAAGGTTGGGCAATCTACTTCCATAGTGATACTGCCTCAGCAACCCAAGGAGGGGTCGCTATGAGTTGGGTCAGACTCGACAGCACCTAACAACAACAACATAGCAAGGATCATGGAGCTGGCGCAGGATTGGGCGGTGTTCCATTCTGCTGTGCATAGGGTCATTATGGATTAGAAACAACTCGACAGCACCTAACAACAAGAAGTTAGGAAGAAAGAACATATGAAGTGGTTAATGCATACTTTTCCAAGACAACATATTAGGAACTAAAATTTAATTAAAACATTTGCCAATACAGGAGTGAAGAGTTAGCCAAGGGAGGTTCCTAGAGGCAGCAGGAGTCACAACCTAAACTTTAGATGAAATGATGAACATGGTTTCTTGAGGAGGGGTTACTCTAGTCTAGATCAATGGTTTCCAAGTTGCAGGATATGACCCAGTTGTGCACCACAAAATCAATTTTGTGAACCTCAACCAACTTCCCCCCCCCAGTGGAATACAGTATGAAGTCAGAGCATATAGTGTATATAAAGACGTTGTTTCAAGAAACTACAATGTATAAGAGGGAGCTCTGGTAGCATAGTGCCTGAGGCACTTGACTGCTAACCAGGAGGCTGGTGGTTCAAATCCACCAGCCACTCCTCCTAAGGAAAGTTGGGCAATCTACTTCCGTAGTGATACTGCCTTGGAAACCCAAGGAGGGGTTGCTTTGAGTCAGGTCTGACTTGACGGCACATAACAACAAACAACAACATAATGTATAAATATATAAATGTATAGGTTCCCAATGTAAAACATATTTCTTATTGTTAGTGTGGTCAATAATGTCAGAAAGACAAGGCCATGGCATGAGCAAAGCCAGAGAGAAGAAACACCAATTACTGGAAAAGAACAGCAAGTAGATTAGCTTGACTGCACAGATGGCCCATTAAAGGAGTAACAAAAAAGACAGTAAGCTAGGGTATAGTTGTTTAGGAGCCAAGGTGTTGGGATCAGGCTTTAAAGATCATCAGTCACAAGGCTTTTAAATAGTTTTTAATATTAACTAACAAACACATTATTAAAAGACAAAAAATAGGTTGTTTTCTACCTTAGAAAGAGCTCTGGTAACAAAGTGGTTAAAGCATTCAGCTACAAACTGTAAGAGCAGAAGTTCAAACCTACCAGGTGCTCTGCAGTAGAAAGATGAGGCACCCTGCTTCCATAAAGATTTACAGTCTTGGCAACACTACAGGGCACTTCTACTCTGTCCTATAGGGTCGCTATGACTCAGAAGCAACTTGATGGCAATAGGGGGTTTTACCTTACAGCGTCAGTAAAATTAGTATGCAATATATTCTGTACCAGAAAAAACAGGAGAAACCCATTCTTTCTCATTTATTTTCATTCATTTCACCTTGTTTCTGTGAAACTCTGAGGTTTTTAGAAAATTCATTTACCTTTAAATATTCTAGTTTTGTACCTAGAATATCAAAATCCTAGCAATATTTTTTAGAGACACAGATAAGCTTTTTTTTAACATATATGGAAAGACAAAGGAACTAAAACAGTCAAAACAATTTTGAAAAAGCAGTAGCTGAAGGACTCACATTACCTGATTTTAAGATTTATTCTAACGATACAGTATTCGAGACAATGTGGTATTGGCAAAAGGATAGGCATCAATGTAATCTAGAAATAACAAAAATAAGTAAAACAATTGCCCTCAAGTCAATTCTGACTCATGCCAACCCTATGTGTGCCAGATAAAACATTGCCCGTTAGTTTTCAACAGCTGGATTTTCAGACAATCTCCAGGCCTTTCTTCTGGGGTGCCTTTGGGTGGACTCAACTCACCAGCCTTTCAGTTAGTAGCCGAGGGCAATAACTGCCCAACCCATGGACTTTTCTTCTAGTTTTGCAGTTTTTTATTTTACAATGTCTGTGATCCATTCTGAGTTAATTTTTGTATGGTGTGTGAAGTATGGGTTTAGTCTCATCTACTTCCCCAATAGTTGCATGATCATTTGCTGAAAAGACCATCCTTTCTCCAAACAGAGGAGAAAATCTTTCTGGCCCTGGGTTAAGCAAAGAGTTCTGAGATACTATACCAAAACTGAGAACCATAAGGAAAAAACTGATCAATTAGACTTTACCAAAATCTAAAACTATTAGACTTCAAAAGACACTGTGAGAGTATGAAAATCCAAGACAGAGTAGGAGAAAATCTTTGCAAATCACATATGTGATAAAGGACATGGACTATAAACAACTGTCAAAATCCAACAGTAACAATTTAAAAATGGGCAAAAGATTTGGACACTTCATCAAAGATATAGAGATATCAAATAAACATATAAAAGATTCTTCTCTTGGTTTCTAGTGCTGCTATAACAGAAATACCAAAAGTAGATGGTTTTAACAAATAGGAATTTATTCTCTTACAGTTTGCTTTTGTTGTTATTAGGTGCCATCGAGTCATGTCCAACTCATAGCAACCTTATGCATAGCAGAACAGAACACTGTCCAGTCCTGTGCCAGGCTCACGATCCTTGCTATAACTGAGCCCACTGTCGCAGCCACTGTGTCAATCCATCTTGTTGAGGGCCTACCCCTTTTTCACTGAGGCTCCATTTTACCAAGCATGATATCCTTCTCCAGAGAATGGTCCCTTCTGACAACATGAGCAAAGTAAAAGAGATGAAATCTAGCCATTCTTGCTTCCAAGGAGCATTTTGGCAGCACTTCTTCCAGGACAGATGTTAGTTCTTTTAGCAGTCCATGGTGTACTCTCAGTAGTCTTTGCCAACACAACTTAAAAGCATCAACTCTTCTTTGGTCTTCCCTATTCATTGTCTAGCTCTCACATGCATATGAGACAGACTAAAATACCATAGCCTAGGTTAGATGCACCTTAGTCTTCAAAGAGACATCTTTGCTCTTCAGCACTTTAAAGAGATCTTTTGCAGCAGATTTGCCCAATGCAATACTTCTTCAGATGTCCTGACTGCTGCTTCCACTGGTGTTTAATTGTAGAACCAAGTAATATGAAGTCTTTGACAGCTTCAATCTTTTCTCTATTTATCATGATGCTGCTCATTGGTCCAGTTGTGAGGATTTTTGTTTTCTTTATGTTGAGGTGTAATCCATACTGCAGACTGCAGTCTTCATCAGTAAGTGCCTTAAGTCATCCTCACTTTCAGCAAGCAAAGTTGTGTCATCTGTGTACCACAAGCTGTTAATGAGCCTTTCTCCAATCCTGATGCCACGTTCTTCTTCATATAGTCCAGCTTCTCAGATTATTTGCTCACAATACAGACTGAATACATATGGGGGGAAAGGATACAACCCTGATGCACTCCCTTCCTGATTTTAAACCATGCAGTATTCCTGTTCTGTTCAAACAACAGCCTCCTGGTCTATGTACACATTCCTCATGAGTTCAATTAAGTTTTCTGGAATTCCCATTCTTCTCAATGTTATCCATAATTTGCTATGATCCACACAATCAAGTGCTTTTGCACAGTCAATAAAACACAAGTAAACCAAGAGAAGAATCTTTAGTATTCTTTGCTTTCAGTCAAGATCCATCTGACATCAGCTATGATATCTCTCATTCCACATCCTCTTCTGAATCAAGCTTGCATTTCTGGAAGTTTTCCATCAATATACTGCTGCAACCCTTTTTAAATTACTTTCAGTGAGATTTTATTTGCATGCAATATTAATGATATTGCTGGATAATTTCCACATTCTGTGGGATCACTTTTCTTTGGAATGGATACAAAATATGAATCTCTTCCAGTCAGTTGGCCAGGTAGCTGTCTTACAAATCTCTTGGAATAGCCAAGTGCGTGTCTTCAGTGCAGCATCCATTTATTGAAACATCTCAATGGATATTCTGTCAATTCCTTAAGCCTTGTTTTTTGCCAATTCATTCAGTGCAGCTTTGACTTCTTCCTTTAATACCACTGGTTCTTGATCATATGCCACCTCCTGAAATGGAGACCATCAACCAACTCTTTTTGGTACAGTGACTCTGTGTATTCCTTCCATCTTCTTTTGATGTTTCCTGCATCATTTAATATTTTTCCCACAGAATCTTTCAATATTGCAACTCGAGGCTTAAATATTTTCTTCAGTTCTTTCAGCCTGAGAAATGCCGAGCATGTTCTTCCCTTTTGGTTTTCTAACTCCAGGTCTTTGTACATTTCATTATAGTAATTGGTTTTGGCTGCTTAAGCTGCACTTTGAAATCTTCTGTTCAGCTCTTTTATCTTGTCATTCCTTCCATTTGCTTCAGCTACTCTCCATTCAAGGGCAAGTTTAAGAGTTTCTTCTGACATCTATTTTGGTCTTTCCTTTCTTGTCTTTTTAATGACCTTTTGCTTTCTTCATGGATGATGTTCTTGATGTCATCCCACAACTCCAATGGTTTTCACTCACTGATGTTCATTACATCAAATCCACTCCTCAGATGGTCCCTAATTTCAGGAGGGATATAATCAAGGACATATTTTGGCTCTTGTGGACTTGATTTAATTGTCTTCAGCTTAAATTTGAGCTTGCATATGAGCAGTTAATGGTCTGTTCCACAATCAGCTCCTGGCCTTGTTCTAGCTGAAGATACTGAGCTGCTCCATCACCTCTTGCCACAGATGTAGTCAACCTGATTCCTATGTATTCCATCTGGTGAAATCCACATGTATAGCCATTGTTTGTGTTGTTGAAAAAAGGTATTCGCAATCAATATGTCACTGGTGTTACAAAACTCTATCATGCAATCTCTATTAGTTCGATCAAGAAGGCCATTATTTTTCCACTACTGGTGATTCTTCTTTGCTTCTAACTTTTGCATTCCAATCACCAGTGATAATGAACACATCTTGATTACATATTCAGTCGATTTCAGACTGCAGAAGTTGGTAAAAATTTTCAATTTCCTTATCTTTGGCTTTGGTGGTTGGTGTGTAAATTTGAATAGCAGTAGTATCAACTGGTCTTCCTTGTAGGCATATGGGTCTTACAGTTTAGGAGGCTAAAAGTCCGAATTCAGAGCACCAGCTATATTCAGAGCTGGTTGAAGGCCCCTCCACCTTGGGCTTCATCTGTGCCTCTAGTTCCTGACCCACTGGAGCTGGAGGCTTCTTTCTGACTCACACAGCTACTGGCTGCTAAGGCTCACAAGCCCAAGGTCGACAGGCAAAATGGCCAAAACAGGCAGGCAACATGGTAGGCCTGGTTCAAGGCAAGGAACAATCCCAAAATCTGCAGACAACATTGCAGGCCACTGGTTCAAGTCCATGAACTAGAGATGAAGACTTGGCTAAATACAGGATCAAAATGTGCCAAAAGCTACAAAGCTTTCCCAAAGAGTCTCCTTATATATTGGAAGCGGGCCACACCTCCAAAGCAGCTCCCTTTCTACTGATTAACATCTCAAAGCAAATTCCACCATGGAGGTAATTACAAGATCATCATGGGACATAACTGCATCCAGCTGCCAAGCACTAAAAATCACAGCCCTGCCAAGTTCACACAGAACCTTAACTACCACAATCCTCAACATTGTTAGAGAAATGCAAATTAAAACCACAATGAGATATTATTGTTGTTGCTGTTAGGTGCCACCGAGTAGGCTCCAACTCATAGCAATTCTATGTATAACAGAATAAAACACTGCCCACTCCTGTGCCATCCTCACAATCACTGCTATGCTTGAGGCCACTGTTTCAGCCACTGTGACAATCCATCTCATTGAGGATTTTCCTCTTTTTAGCTGACCCTCTACTTTTCCAAGCATGATTTTCTTCTCTAGAGACAGGTCTCTCCTGGTAATATGTCCAAAGTATGTGAGATGAAGTCTCAGCATTCTCACTTCTGAGAAGCATTCTAGCTATGCTTCTTCCAAGACAGATTTGTTCATTCTTCTGGCAGTCCATGATATATTCAACATTCTTCACCAACACCATAATTCAAATGCATCAATTCCTCTTTGGTCTTCCACTGTACAGCTTTTACATGCATATGAAAAGACTGAAAATACTATGGTTTACATCAGGCATATCTTAGTCCTCAAAGTGACATCTTTTGCAGATTTGCCTAATGCAACATGTTGTTTGATTTTTTGACTACTGTTCCCACAGGCACTGATTGTGGATCCAAATAAAATGAAGTCCTTGACAACTTTAATCTTTTCTCCATTTATTGTAATGTTGCTTATTGATCCAGTTGTAAGGATTTAATTTTTTTAATGTTGACCTGCAATCTATACACTGAAGGCGGTTGTTGTTGTTGTTGTGTGCCGTCGAGTCAGATCTGACTCATAGCGACCCCTCCTTGGGTTTCCAAGGCAGTATCACTACGAAGTAGATTGCCCCATCTTCCTTCCAAGGAGTGGCTGGTGGGTTTGAACCGCCAGCCTTCTGGTTAGCAGTCAAGTGCCTTACGCACTATGCTACCAGAGCTCCCACTGAAGATGGTAGTCTTTAATTTTCATCAGTAAGTGCTTCACGTCCTCCTCAGTTTCAGCAAGCAAGGTTGTCATCTCCATAATGTAGGTTAACACCTCTTCCTCTAATCCTGATGCTACATTCTTCTTCATTTAGTCCAGCTTCTAGGATTATCTGCTCAGTACAGATTGAATAACGATGGTGAAAGGATACAACCACAACATACACTATTCCTCATTTTAAACCACACAGTATCCCTTTGTTCTGTTCAAAAGGTAATAAATAATTTGTGTTGTTTTAGGTCACTAAATTTGATTATTCAATTTTAAGTCATTAAATTTATAGTAGGTTGTTTTGCTTCTTAGTTTATGTGCAGGTGTCCACATGAGCACAATTAAGAATTAAGTGTTCTAGAATGCCCATTCTGCACAATGTTATCCACAACTTGTTATAATCCACACAATGAAATGCCTCTGCATAATCAATTAAACAGGTAAATATATTCCTAGTTGTCTTTGCTTTCAGCCAAGATTCATCTGACATCGGCAATTATATCTCTCATTCCACATACTCCTCTGAACCTGGCTTGAATGTTTGGTATTTACCTGTCAATCTACTCCTGCAATGGTTTTTTAATTATCTCAGCAAAATTTTACTTCATGTGATAATGAGATACTACTACACACCTAGTAGAATGGCTAGAAACACATATACAAAAAAAACTGATAATACCAAGTGTTGATGAGGATGTGAAGTAACTCAAACTCCCATACTTTGCTAGTGGACATGCAAAGTGGTACAGCCACTTTGGAAAACAGCTTGCAGTCTACTGGTTCCCTATGCTGCTTTAACAAATCACTATAAAGTTAGTGACTTAAAACAACACAAATTTATTACCTTACACTTCAATAGGTTAGAAATATGCCCCTAGTCTTACTGGAATAAAATTAAGGTATTGGCAGGGATATGTTCCTCTCTGGAGGTTCTATGAGTAGATACATTTCCTTGACTTTTTCATCTTCTGGAGGACACTCACATTCCTACCACTATCTTGAAATCTAGCAACACTGCATCTCTCTGACTCAACTTTTTTGGATTCTATACTTCTACCTAGGAGCTCTGGTAGCGTAGTGGCTAAGCCACTTGACTGCTAACCAGGAGGCTGGCGGTTCAAACCCACCAGCCACTCCTTGGAAGGAAGATGAGGCAATCTACTTCCGTAGTGATATTGCCTAGGAAACCCAAGGAGGGGTCACTATGAGTCGGGTCTGACTCGATGGCACATAACAACAACATACTTCTACCTACCTCTTCCTCTTTTAAGGGCCCTTACAACTACACTGAGCCAACCAAATAATCCAAGATAATCTCCCTATTTTAAAGTCACTTGATGAGCAACCTTAATCCCATCTGCAACCCTGCTGTACAATCTAACATGTTCACAGGTTCTAGAGAGCAATATTTCTTCAGGGGCCATCATTCTGCCTACCACAGATAGTTCCTTTTCTTTTTTTTTTAATTAAGTTAATATACACTTACCAAATGACTCAGCAATCCCCTTCTAGGTGCTTACCCAAGAGAAATGAGAATTTATGTTCACACAAAAAAACCTATTCACAAAGGTTTGCAACAGTTCTACTCATAATCACAAAAAAACTGAAAACAACTCAAATGTCCTTTAATCAGTGAACAGATAAACTGTGGTATATCCATACAGTAGAATACCATATTCAGCAAAAGAACAGAAAGAACTGCTGATAACACTCAACAACATGGTAAATTTCAAATGTATTATGCTAAGTGAAAGAAAGCAGGTTCAAAAGGCTACCTACTATATGGTTCCATTTATATGGTCTTCCAGAAGACAGAACTATAGGGAAAAACAAGAAGCTCCAGTGGCATAGTGCCTAAGGCATCTGACTGCTCACAGAGCGTTGGCAGTTCATACCCACCAGCCACTCCGCGGAAGGAAGACAGGCCAATCTACTGCCTCAGAAACCCAATGGGGGTCGCTATCAGTCGGAATCGACTCAACGTCGGTGGTTTTGGTTTTATAGGGAAAGACAACAGATCACTGGTTACTAGGGGCTGGAGGGAGGCTGACATAAAAGGGCAGAAAAAGGGAATTTTGGGTGGTGGAACAATTCCTTATCTTCACTGTGGTGGTTGTACAGGCAGGCCTTATAAATCTGTCAAAATAGCTGTACACCAAAAAGAGTTTATTTTATTTCATATAAATTAAAGATAATGTTAAAATCTTTTTTAAAGGACGGAATCAAATATATCTTCTCACCCAACAATTGGCAGGTATTTTAAAAATCTGATAATGTCATGTGTGGATAAGGATGAGAAATCACTGAAACTCAAACCATTGGCAGGAGTGTAAACTGGTACAATTTTAGAAGATCATTTGGCTGCAGCTAGTAAAGTTGAAGATGCACATCTAACTGTGACCCAAAAATTCATCTGACTGGTAGGTATACATTCTAGGGAAATCTTCATGCCTGTGCTCAAGTAGACATGCACAAGGTTGTTCATTAAATATGGTCTGAAAAACTGAAAACCATCTTCCAGTAGTGGAATGAATAATTTGTGGTTCCAAACCAAACCAAACACACTGCCGTCGAGTCAGATCCAACCTATAGTGACTCCTCCTTGGATTTCCGAGGCAGTAACACTACGGAAGTAGATTGCCCAACCTTCCTTCCGAGGAGTGGCTGGTGGGTTTGAACCACCAGCCTTCTGGTTACCGTTCAAATGCCTTAGGCACTACGCTACCAGAGCTCCTAAATTATGATTGCTGGTGGTGGTGTTATGTGCCGTCAAGTCGGACACGACTCACAGCAACCCCTCCTTGGGTGTCTGAGAAAGTATCACCACGGAAGTAGATTGCCCCATCTTCCTTCCGAGGAGTGGCTGATGGGTTTGAATCGCCAGCCTTCTGGTTAGCAGTCAAGTGCCTTAGCCACTATGCTACCAGAGCTCCCAAATTGTGGTTAATGGTTATTAAAAAGAAGAAAAATTTTGAATAAGGGAAAGAAACAACCCTACCAATTTCATATATGAGTTTGAGAAAGGTAACTTAATGGCTTATTAATAATAGGATATAGTAAAAAGGGCATTGGACTTGGTATCTGGAGACAGTATTTTACCATTTATTTCCAACTCTGCCACTATCAGTCATACTATGTGCTACTTAATTTCTACAAGCCTCACTTTCTTTTTCTGGAAGTAAAGAGAATAGGTAATATAATCACTAAGGTTATTTCCAAATTAAGTTGGAAATAAGTATATAAGTTGACTAAGTATGTAATAAAAAATTGTGTTTCAGGGCACCTATCAACGTTCAGAAACGATTTTTCCCACACACACCAAAATCAGAAAATATCAGAGAATTTGGGCAACTTAGTGTATCAACACGTAAAGGGACCAAATTTCTTGATAGGTCCGTGATGAGATTTTTAATCAAGATGGTAATTCACAAAGAACATACAAATATTACAAAACAAAGTCAGCTAAACCACCCATATACCGACTCAGGTGAACTGATACACTATTTTAGGGAGCTCTGAAGCTCTGGAAGCATAGTGCCTGAGACATCTGACTGCTAACCAGAAGACTGGCAGTTCAAAGCCACCAGCCAGCCACTCCTCGGTTGGAAGACTGGGCAATCTACTTCTGTAGAGATACCACCTCCGAAACCCAAGGAGAGGTCATTATGAGTTGGAATAGACTCGAGGACAGTGAGTTTGATTTGGTTTGGTTTTATAACAAGTTAAATTATTATGAGTTTATCTTTACTTGTCAAGTCCAAATCTGCTTAGCCAAAAGTCACTCAAGTACATGGTAAGATTTACTTTTTTTTTTTTACAAAGATAAAATATTGAATTGCTTTTTCTACTTTTGCTTTTTTATCTCTGACGCTTTTACATTGTTATCTAATAGCTTCAGCCTACTACAGAGAGCCTTTTGAAACTTGAAATATGCTAAGCCCGTAACTAGTAAAAAAGCAGTTCATAAGGTTTATTTCAATATATTTCAAAGACACCAATGACCAACATTTCGTTTGTTCTCACTGCAGAATTTAATAGGTAATTAACTTCTAGTATAACCTAAAATGCATAATTAGAATACTGTCATTAAAACTTAGGATATATATAACCCAAAAGCATAATAGCATACTATCATTAATACCACTATGAGTCGGAGTTGACTGGAAGGCATCTCTTTTTTTAGTCATTAATATCACAAAAAGCAACACCATGTCAGTCAAATTTCAAAATTCTTACTCCACAAGTTTTCTAAAACTAAATTCTTACAATTCTAAACGAGTACGGAGACAAAACACACACAACCACTATTGCTAAAAACCTCCTACCGATCAATTTAATTTTATCGTAAAATGCCACGAAAAATCTTTAGACCGAAACCTATATTCCGTATTCATTACTGTCTGTCGATCTACTTAACAGGTGAGTTATTATAATTTCGAAGTTACATAATTTGTTCCAAAGACTGTTTAAAGAACCTTTCACTAAATGCAGCTTACAACAATTTAGAGCTTCAAAGTTCACCTTGCAATCTCAAAGTATCAGAAACCATTAATCATTAGGCTTTTTCAAAAAGTGATCACAAGGAAGCAAGGAGCTATTTGTTTAAGGAATGCAGTGAGCGGCCGAATACCAGGAGCTGAGTCAGGCAGAGGAAAGCTGACTACATTCCGTCTTTTAAAGGAAAGAGTCCCCCCCGCCGAAATCCCCGGCCCGGCCAGCCAGGAGGGATTCCTAGGAGCAGCGAACTCAGAGGCTGGGACGCAAAGGGCAGGCGACACCAAGTGCGCCCCCTGCAACCCGGGCCTGGTCGGCAGAAGCCCCCGCCAAGGTGCGTCCCTTGGCCAGGACCGAAGGAACGGGTATCGCACAGGCAGCGTTTCTCCGAAGGACAAAGGTTAAGCTCACGCCCTCGGCGACCGCAGCTCCCACTGCCTGGGGCAACCCACCGAGCAGCCCCGGGTCCCGACCCAGCGGAGCGTTCAGAGGGTGGGGGAAGGGGGTCTGGCCACTGCGACTCCCGATCGCCCTTCCCCCGCCGCGCTCTTGAGAACCTGTTGATTAAGATCTCCACACCGAGCTGCGCCCGATCCGTCTTACCTCCGCTCCAAGGCGGCCTCAGATCCTCCCGACACCGCCGCTCCTAAACACTGCAGAAGCGACAGCCCTCCACTGACTCTTAAAATGCCAGATAAAGAATCCAGAAACTCTCGATTCCCCACCTCACAATCCTAACTCCCCGCCCCTGCCCCGCCGCCAGCCTCCTCCGTCGCCGCTGTCGCCGCCGCCGCCAGCTACTCCACCTCGAGACCGCGCGAGACCGGCCCCCGCGGCTTCCGCGAGACCGCGCACGCGCACGCGCCCCGGGGACTCGCCTATCCCAGTCCCTCCCCAGCGCGCCCCGCCTGCTGCTAGACTGAGAGGTTGGCGCCGTTCGTCCAATCCTGAGACGGCGGGGAGAGAGTGCCCGCTCATTGGTCTTCTCTGCAGCTTCCCAGAGGCCGGTCGCGCGCATTCACGCACCTCTCAGCATGAAATGCGAACTGCTTCGTGCTTGCAGGCACAAGGCAGTTGCTTTGGGTTTGTGCCCCCTGACTAGACTACATACCGTGTGTGGGGACTGAAGTGTTCCTGAGGCTGGCTAACATTATACAACCCTTGGCTCTTCTTTCTCTAGATGATCGTCATCTACTGAAGAAAAATCTGATTCCTCTCCGAGGAGACTCCTTGTTCTGTAAAGCACGTCACATAATCTAACATTTATTTGAAAAATAAGCCATGACATGATTAAAAACTTGCTGTGTACCCCTCAGAATGATTCTCTACAGAAGACTCCAAAAAGCTATCAGCTGGGACTCAATTCTGAAAACCAGAAAGAATGAATATCTAGGGCCAAATTTTGCATTTGGAATGGATTTAGAGTTACCGAGGAGATGGGGTAGCATAGTGCCTAAGGCATTTGACTGCTAACCAGAAGGCTAGTGGTTCAAACCCACCAGCCATTCCTCGGAAGGTAGGTTGGGCAATCTACTTCTGTAGTGTTATCGCCTCAGAGACTCAAGGAGGGGTCGCTATGCAGTGTGTAGGCCAACCCAACCCTGGTGAGGATGTGGTTAAAGGGCTCGGCTGCTAACTAAAAAGTCTGCAATTGGAACCCACCACCCACTGCAGGAGAAAGATGTGGCAGTCTGCTTCCATAAAGATTATGGCCTTGGCTACCAGTGTCAACCACTCAGAAAGCGATGTGCATGCGATCCTGGATAGAGTGCGAGAACAATGTGGAACAAAACTCAAAATCATAATAAAAAGAGACCAGATTTACCGTCTGATAGTCCCTGGTGAGACCCCCCCCCCCAGACTATGACCCCTAGTTACCTTTCAGGCCTGCAATTGAACCCACTCTGGTAGCTTCCAGCCTAATAATAGGCATATGGGGTGAACATTTACATCAGATAGATATACTCCTTAGAAAGATCAATTACAGGAGAACAGAATGGCAGTATCTGCACAGGGAGATAGTTCAGGGGGCAGGAATGCATAGGAAAGAAGGACACAGAGAAGAGGTAACCACAGGGAGGAAGTGGGAAGAGGGCTGTTGCATTGTGGGGAATTGCAGTCAATGTCAGAGCAAAATGTATATGAACTGCTGTATGGAAAATGAATTTGTACTGTAAACTTTCACCCAAATCACAATCAAAATTTTAAAAAAAATGCTGACATGAAGAGGTGATAGGCAATAGGTAGAGCCAGGAATTGACAACAAAGAAAAGAAAAAAATTACAGCCTTGGACACCCTGAGAGGCAGTTCTACTCTGCCCTTTAGGATTGCTAGGATTTGGAAACAACTTGACTGGAAGTGGGGTTTTGTTTTGCTGAGTTGTTTTTTTTTTTTTTTTTTTTTTTTTTTGATGGGGGAGGGCATGGCTGGCTAGGCCAACTGGGCAACTAATGGAATACAAAAGAATTGATGCTTTACAGGGAGGAAGTGGGAAGAGCGCTGTTACATTACGGGGAATTGCTGTCCGTGTCACGAAACAAAATGTGTATGAACTGCTGTGTGGAAAATGATTTTGTTCTGTAAACTTTCACCCAAATCATAGTACAAAATTAAAAAAAAAAAAAAGGAAGAATTGATACCTTTGAATTATAGTGTAAGCAAAGAATATTGAATGCACTGTGGACTACCAGAACAATGAATAAATCTGTCTTGGGAGAAGTACAGCCAGAATGCTCCTTAGAAGTAAGGATGAATACTTCTTCTCGTATACTTTGGGCTTGTAATCAGGTGGGACTAGTCTCTGGAGAAGCACATGATGATTGGTAAAATGGAGGGTCAGGGAAAATGAGGAAACCCTTCAACAAGATGTGTTGACAGAGTGGCTGCGATAATGGGCTCAAACATAGCAATGATTGTGAGGATGGTGCAGGACCAGGCAGTGTTTCATTCTGTTAGATAGAGTCGCTGTGAGTTGGAACTGACTTAACAGCACCAGACAGCAACAGGCCAACACATAGCCAATGCAAGCCTGGTCCTCTCAGGATCTATTTATGCTCCATTCCGAATAGGGCAGGATTCTAGGAGATGCTAAGAAAGTGAGTTCCGTAGAGCAAGGAATTAAAAGCAGATAGAAATGCCTTCTAACTATTTCAATCAAAAATTCTATAGAAGCAGCCTGATCAAATGGAAAATGCAGAACAGAATTTCAAATTCCCATGGACTCCAGACTTAATAAAGCCATGAAGTTTAGATAAACCCCTGAAATCACTGCCCTAGCATAATCTTTAAACCTTAAACCAAAAATATTCTCTAAAATCTTCTTAAAAACTAATGATAGTTCAGATTAACTTGGAAAAAATGTGTGCCTTGAGCATTATGCTCTTTTAACAGCTATCTATATGAGATAAAAAAGGAGCTCTGGTAGCACAGTGCCTAAGGCATCTGACTGCTAACCAGAAGGTTGGTGGTTCAAACCCACCAGCCATGCCATGGAAGCATGACTGGGCAATCTACTTCTGTGGAGATTTACTGCCTTGGAAACGCAATGAGGGTTGCTACAAATTGGAATTGACTCGATAGCAGTGTGTTTGATTTTGGTATATGGGATAAAATTGACAACAGCAACTCAAAAGATTTGATAGGAGCCTTAAGGGGAAGAGAATTTATGTTAATGGGGGAGGAAAACTCAGAAAAGGAGGGCGAAGATGGTTGCACAGCTTGAAGAGTGTGATCACTGTTACAGGATGGTGCGTGTTTACAGGATGGTGTATGTTATGCTGTGTGTATACTTAGCAACAACAAAATAAACAAAATTAAAAAACAAAAAGGAAAGAAATTCATTCTAACTTGAATATCAGCAGATTTGCCTCAACCCTCACAACAAAAGCCATAGTATGAGTTCTGCTTTGACAGTAAGCAAGAACTCTTCCTTCCAAGTCATTACCTTTCCACTTTTAAAACAGTTCCAATGTCTATTAATCAACTTTTCTTTTTATTAGGCTGAAATATGCTTTTCTGTCATTTCCGCCTATTGATTCTTGCTTCTGCCAGAGGCATGCTTATTACACATAGCCAGCTTTTCCTCGGAGCTCTTCTGATATGTCAATTATCGTGTCCTTCCTCTTTTCCTCTCATTATGTTTTCCTATCTTCAGTCTCAATAGCTTCAGGTCTGTAGTTTCTAATTCTTCCACCTTCTTCTCCCCTAATTCTCCTCTGAACATCCTATGGGTGAACTGTGATGCCCTCAACTGAGCATATTACTGTTCCCAGTGGTTGAGATCTTTTTGTATCCCTACCCTTCCTGCAGGAGCTCTGGTAACATAGTGCCTAAGGCATTTGACTGCTAACCAGAAGACTGGAGGTTCAAACCCACCAGCCACTCCTC
>NW_006921675.1:4748229-4750590 GCF_000298275.1 Orycteropus afer afer | reverse complement strand
TCCGGCAATGTGAGACCTCCTACTTTGTTTTTCTTCTTCAGTAGTGCTTTGCTTATCCGAGGTCTCTTTCCTTTCCATATAAAGTTAGTGATCACCTCCCTACATTCTTAAATGCATAAAATAATAATTCAAGGAGCTTTCTCTGGCTCAGGGTGTCTCAACCTCAGCACTATGGGCATTTGGGCTGGTCAATGCTCCCTTGTAGAGGGCTGTCCTGTTTATGGTAGAATGAACAGCATTCCAGGCCTCTACCCTCTGGATACCAGTAGCACTAAACTCCCCCCACCCCAGTTATGACCATCAGAAATGTTTCCAGAGGTTGCCAAAGGTTCTCTGGAGTGGCAAAATCACCTCCAGGGAAGAACACTGATATCTAGCTGTTCAATAAATTGATCTCTAAAAAGAGCCTTTGGAACCCATACCTTCGGATTACCTGGCTTCAGGTAGTACAGGTAGTCCCTAATCTGTGACATCTTTGAGTTACAGGAAACCACACTTATAATCGTCTGATTATTTTTTATGATTTACATATTTTTTTTATGTATGTACTAAATATATGTCTAAGTTTATATGTAATGTTTCCAGCCCCCAAAGACAAGTAAAAATTGGATTTATAAAGATAATAGAAGATAATTATAATGATTTTTTTTTTAAATGAGGTATTCGATTTTGTCAGAACCAACTTAAAACAGATCAGAACCCTGGTGTAAGTCAGGGATTACCAGTATTGCAAAACAGCCCTTTCCAAATAAATCATTCAGGTACCTAGCCTTGTTTCCCCAACTGCTCGGATGCCTCTGTCACAGAACCCCATCCAGGCAAAATGATAACTGCTGTCAGTGCAAGACAGCAGTAATTGCTTGTAAAACACATGGCAACTCCTTTGTAAAGTGTCATGTTGTTGTTGTTGTTACGTGCCATCGAGTCAGCCCTGACTCATAGCGACCCCTCCTTGGGTTTCCAAGGCAGTATCACTACGGAAGTAGGATTGCCCAACATTTATTGGTTGTTGTTATGTGCCGTTGAGTCAGACCCAACTCATAGCGACCCCTCCTTGGGTTTCCTAGGCAGTATCACTGTGGAAGTAGATTGCCCATCTTAAAAATATTTTCACTTTACTACAAGGCAGTAAGCCCTATGGCAAATAAAGGATCTACTCTCTGGTAAAATTGAGCCATTCTCAGAATCCCCAAATGACACAAACTACTGACCTTGTTTGAAAATAAATAAATAAAATAAAGCTGGATAGTAGAAACTATAGAAACTGGAGGCAAGGATGTGAGATTTAGCTTTGCCATGATTTGGATGCGTGACAAGCTTCCTGGGCCTGAATTTTCTCATCTGTAATATAAGACAGTAAATTATTAAGTAGCTTTTTCTACTTTTAAGATTCTAGTAGCCTCTGCTTATGAAATTTGATATGGATGTAATACCCATTGCCAGTCAAGTGAATTCCAACTCATAGTGACCCTATTGGACAGAGCAGAACTGCCTCATGGGGTTTATAAAGCTGTGATCTTCATGGAAGAAGCCTTAGTGGTACAGTGGTTAATTGCTTGGCTGCTACCCAAAAGGTCGGCAGTTTGAACACACCAGTTGCTTAATAGGAGAAACATGTGGTACTCTGCTTCTGTAAAGATTAACCTGAAGAAGTTCTATTGTGTCCTATAGAGTCAATATGAGTTGGAATCAACTCAGTAGTAAGAAATTTAGTTTTTTTAATCTTTATGGAAGCAGACTGCGACACCTTTCTCCCTTGAAGGGGCTGGGGGATCCCAACTGTTAACCTTTCGGTTAGCAGCCAAGCACCCAGCCACTGTGTCCCTAGGGATCCTTATGGATACCATAGGGGTTGAGGACATGTAGTATTCAACTCAAGATAGAATGAAATAAGTAACCCGTGGTTTAACACTTCATCGGAACAGTTGCTCATCCTTGTCATGAGGCAGTTTGCCCACTGAGTCATCCTGGCAAATTTGTAACTAAGTATTATGGATGAGTAGTAAAAGCCAAGCTGTAAAGTCAAATGCACAGTGGAGAATACCCACAACACTTTTCCTCCTTCCTCATCTTGGCATCTGCTTAACTCATCATCTGCCAATATCCCGTTACACGTCTATGTAATAAAATGTCATATTTCATTAAAGGTTTTAAGAAAACATTACTATTGCATCTGAGCTATTTGAAACAGGTCTAAAATTTCACTTTTCTAAGAGTCTACTATTCACCATCACATGTGAAGTGTTTAACTAAGCCTATTACATTCCTTTGGGAGCTCTGGTAGCATAGTGTCTAAGGCACTTGACTGCTAACTAGAAGGCTGGCGGTTCAAACCCACCAGCCACTCCTCGGAAGGAAGGT
>NW_006921675.1:4747188-4747894 GCF_000298275.1 Orycteropus afer afer | reverse complement strand
GCCCAACCTTCCTTCCGAGGAGTGGCTGGTGGGTTTGAACCGCCAGCCTTCTGGTTAGCAGTCAAGTGCCTTAGGCACTACACTACCAGAGCTCCGAGATGACCATAGATACTATAAATTAAAAGAAGAATATTCACTGAGTTAGATATAAGAGAAATTATGAAACAACAACAAATTACTGGTTGCTGTTGCTATTCAGGCCCGTTAAATTGATTCTGACTCCTAGCAACCCTACACACAACAAAATGAAACCCTGCCTAGTCCTGTATCATCCTCACATTTGTTGCCATGTTTTAGCCCATTGTTGCCAACACTGTGTCAATTCATTTCATTGAAGGTCTTCCTCTTTTTCTCTGACCCTCTACCTTACCAACTGTGATGTCCTTCTCCAGGACTGGTCTCTCCTGAGAACATGCTCAAAACATGGGAGACAAAGTCTCACTATCTTTGCTTTTAAGAAATATTCAGGCTGTATTTCTTCTAACACAGATTTGTTCATTCTTCTGACAGTCCATGATACAGCTGATATTCTTCACCAACACCTTAATTCAAAGGCATCAATTCTTCTTCAGTCTTCCCTAAACACTGTCCAACTTTTGCGTGTGTGTGAGGCAATTGAAAATACCATAGCTTGGGTCAGGCACACCTTATTCACAAAATGACATCTTTGCCTTTGAACACTTTTTTTTTTTTTTTTTAAATTAGG
>NW_006921675.1:4744555-4746193 GCF_000298275.1 Orycteropus afer afer | reverse complement strand
TAAATTAATGGCCTGACATTTGGTTTGGTAACATCAGGACTGTGCCATTTTATTTGTTGACCTTGGGCTTGTTAGTCTCAGCAGCCAGTAGCTGCCTGAGTGAAGAGATGCCTCTAGCTTCAGTGGGCCGGGAGCAAGAGGCAGAGCTGAAGCCCAAGTTCAAGGGGCTTTCACACAGCCCCTAGAGCCTGGCACTTTAAACTTGGACTTCTAGCCTCCTGAACTGTAAGAGAATAAACTCCTGTTAGTTCAAGCCATCCCATTTGTGGTATATTCTTATCAGAGCAGTACTAGGTAATTAGAACAATCATGTTGTTGTTACTGGTCCAATTGTAAGGATTTTTGTTTTCTTTATGTTGAGCTGTAAATCATACTAAGGCTATAATCTTTGCTCTTCAACAACAAGTGCATCAAGTCATCTTCACTTTCAGCAAGCAAGGTTGTGTCATCTGCATATCTCAGGTTGTTAATGAGTCTCTCCAATCCTGGTGCTGTGTTCTTCTTTACATAGTCCAGTTTCAGGTTATTTTCTCAGCATACAGATTGAATTAGTATTGTGAAGATACAACCTTGACACACACTTTTCCTGATTTAAAACTATGCAGTATCTCCTTGCTCTGTTTGAATGACTGCCTCTTGGTCTATGTACAGGTTCCACATAAGCACAATTAATTGTTCTGGAATTACCATCCTTTGCAATGCTATCCATAATTTGTTGAGATTCACACAGGGCTCTCTGGAATAAATTAATAGGTACATTAATTATTAAATAAATGTCTGAAAGAAAAAACAGGAAAGAAACTAACCATGAGCTTTTCTATTGTTAACTAAGTTTAGTTATTATTAGTATTATTTTGATGTTTGCTTAGTACTTCTCGACCTTTCATAAATCTAGCTAAAAATACTGCCCTTTAGCTAAGAACATTATGCAATTTGTTGCCATGTGGAATGGGAGAGCCCGGTGTTTGCAGTTAACAGTATCATCCAGTACAGATCAGTATCATTCAGCTCCATTGATTTTAATATTCACTCACTAATTTTAAAAGAATATAGTGAGTTCCTCCTATATGCTAAGTGTTATGCTGTAGGGAATTGAAACACTTGTGACAGTGTCTGTACTGGAGGAGTTTACAGTAAGCTGGGGAAAAGGAAAAGATAAGTACACATATATTTAAATTACAAATGAAAATAAGGTGTTTTGTGGATTCAAAGAGAGGAAAAGTCTTATACCAGGAAGAGCTTTTCTATCAAAATAAAATAGGGGTAGGCACAGAACAAATGACTACTAAAGTAACCACAGTAATAGGAAAGCCAAAATCTTATACACGGCTTTAAAAAGACAGAAAACTTCTTATGAATTTGAACAACTGAGTTAAGTGTACAGAGAAAAGCAGCATAGACTTATTGTGAGAACAGTAAATAGTCACAATAATTTCAGGCAGGCTATTCAATATTTAAGGAGCTCTAGTGGCACAGTGTCTAAGGCATTTGACTACTAACCAGAAGGTTGGCAGATCAAACCCACAAGCTGCTCCTCAGAATGAAGATGAGGCAATCTACTTCTGTAAAGATTTGTTGTTGTTGTTGTTATGTGCCGTAGAGTTGGCCCCGACTCATAGCAACCCCTCCTTGGGTTTC
>NW_006921675.1:4742665-4744455 GCF_000298275.1 Orycteropus afer afer | reverse complement strand
GAGGCAGTATCACTACGGAAGTAGGATTGCCCAACCTTCCTTCCGAGGAGTGGCTAGTGGGTTTGAACCGCCCGCCTTCTGGTTAGCAGTCAAGTGCTTTAGCCACTATGCTACCAGAGCTCCTTCTGTAAAGATTTACTACCTTGGAAACCCAATGGGGTCACTATGAGTCAGAATTGACTAGATGGCAGTGGATTTGGTTTTATGGTTTTACCTTGTGCATGCACTAGGACCCCAGTGGCACAGTTTTTAAGTGCTCAGTTGCTAAACAAAAGCATTTTTGAATCCACCAGTCACTTCATGGGAGAAAGATGTGTCAGTGTGCTTCTGTAAAGGTTGACAGCCTTGGGAACTCTGTGGGGCAGTTCTACTGTATCCCATAAGATCAGTGTGAGTTGGAATCAACTTGACGGCCATAGGTTACCTTGTGCATGATCCTGGCTATACTGGGAATGTGTAGAAAACAAAACATGGTGGATGAGAAATTTTATTTTGGAGAAAGAATTTAGGTAAATTTAGATTTTGGAAAATTTTCTAATGAAAGAAAAACCAAGACTAAATACCAAGAGAAAGGAAATCAAATTTGTTCTCTTTTAAAGAGACTCTGTGCTATAAAATTACTCACATCTTCTACTCATCGAATTTCCAATCAAATATCCATTTTGTTTGTGTTACAAATCTCAGCTGCTGCTTTAAATCATATTAATATGTGAACACCTGTGACTGGATCTGTGAAGGTATCTGAGCTGAACACCATAGTCATCTAAACTCATCATTTCTCATGCCTCCTTCTTCATGCTCTCTTGCACTCACTCCAGTTAAGATGTAACTCCACCACTCCTTTTGTCACCAAGTACCTCCACTTTGTTAAAGGTAGAGGTCATTTTTCAGTCCTTATCTTACTTGACCTGTCAGCAGCATAGATGCTGTTGATCATTTTCTCCACTTTGCTCACTGGGCTCCTGAAATGCCACTCTATCTTTGCTTCTCCTCCTATCTCACTGGAACCTCCTTCTCAGTCTCCTTTGCTGCTTCTTCTTTATCTCTGAATGCTAGAAGTTAGAGAGTTTCGCTGAATATTTACTTCTTTCTCTGCTTGTGTTTGAATCCCAACTCTACCACTTGCTAGTTGTTTAATCAAAGGAAATCCCTGAGATCTCTGACAGTGTCCTCATCTATAAAATGAGGATGGTAAAAGTAGCTACTTCCTATGGTTGTCCACCACTCATCTGTCAGTTTGTTGTAATGAGGTGGTTTGTGTATTGCTGTGAGGCTGGAGGCTATGCCACCAGTATTTCAAATACCAGAAGGGTCATCCATGATGGACAGATTTCAGCAGAACTGCCAGACTAAGACAGACTTGGAAAAAGAATGAGGCCATCCATTTATCAAAGAAATGGCCGGTGAAAACCTTATGAATAGCAGTGAACACTGTCTGATACATCAGTGGAAAACCTTATGAATAGCACTGAAGCTTTGTCCAATGTAGTGCCAGAAGATTACCCCTTAAGGTAAGAAGGCACTCACAATACAACTGGGGAAAAGTTGCCTCCTCAAAGTAGTAGTAGTTGTTGTTGTTAGGTGCTGTCCAGTCGTTTCTGACTCATAGCGACCCCATGCACAGCAGAAGCAAACACTGCCCGATCCCGCGCCAGCTTCACGATCCCTGCTATACTTGAGCCCATCATCGCAGCCACCATGTCAATCCATCTCGTTGAAGGCCTCCCCCTCTTTCGTCGACCCTCCACCCTACCAAGCATGACATCCTTCTCCAAGGAATGGTCCCTTCT
>NW_006921675.1:4715920-4739975 GCF_000298275.1 Orycteropus afer afer | reverse complement strand
AAAGAATGTTTCAGTATCTATTTTGAATACAAAACTGTCAGTGATAGGATAATATCCATACACCTATAAGGAAGACCAGCTAATACTACTATTATTCAAATTTACACACCAACCACCAAAGCCAAAGATGAGGAAATTGAAGATTTTTACCAACTTCTGCAGTCTGAAATTGACCGAACATGCAATAAAGATGTGTTGATTATCACTGGTGATTAGAATGTAAATGGTAGAAACAAAGAACAATCACCAGTAGTTGGAAAATGTGGTCGTGGTGATAGAAATGACACTGGAGATTGCATGATACAATTTTGCAAGACCAATGACTTATTCATTGGAAATACCTTTCGTCAACAACATAAACAGCTGCTATACACATGGACTTCGCCAGATGGAACAGGAATCAGATCGACTACATCTGTGCAAAGAGGCAATGGAAAAGCTCAATATCTTTAGCCAAAACGAAGCCAGGAGCTGACTGTGGAACAGACCATCATCTGCTCATATGCAAGTCCAAGTTGAAGCTGAAGACAATTTAAACAAGTCAACAAGAGCCAAAATATGACCTTGATTATATTCCTCTTGAATTTAGAGACTATCTGAAGAATAGATTTGATGCACTGTACACCAGTGACTGAAAACCAGAGGAATTGTGGGATGACATCAAGAACATTGTACATGAAGAAAGCAAAAGGTCACTAAAAAGACAGGAAAGGAAGACCAAAATGGATGTCAGAAGAGACTCTGAAACTTGCTCTTAAACAGAGAGTAACTAAAGCAAATGGAAGAAATGACAAGATGAAAGAGCTGAACAGAAGATTTCAAAGAGCAGTTCAAGAAGACAAAGTCAATTATTGAAATGAAATGTGCAGAGACCTGGAGTTAGAAAACCAAAAGGGAAGAACACGCTCAGCATTTCTCAAGTGAAAGAACTGAGGAAAAAATTCAAGCCTTGAGTTGCAATATTGAAAGATTCCATGGGCAAAATATTGACTGATGCAGGAAACATCAAAAGAAGATGGAAGGAATACACAGTCACTGTACCAAAAAGAACTGGTTGGTGTTCACCCATTTCAGGATGTGGCATGTGATCAAGAACCAATGTTATTGTAGGAAGAAGTTGAAACTTTACTGAAGGAATTGGTGAGAAACAAAGCTCTAGGAACTGACAGGATAGCCTTGAGACGTTTCAACAAGGGATGCTGCACTGAAGGCACACACCCGGTTATGCCAAGAGATTTGGAAGACAACTACCTGGCCAGCTGACTGGAAAAGATCCATATTTGTACCCATCCCGAGGAAAGGTAATCCCACAGAAGGTGGAAATTATTGAACAATATCATTAGTATCACATGTAAATACAATTTTGCTGAAGATAATTCAAAAATGGTTGCAGCAGTATATTGAGAGGGAGCTTCCAGAAAAGCAATCTGGATTCAGAAGAGGATGTGAAATGAGGGATATCATTGCTGATGTCAGATGGATCTTGGCTGAAAACAAAGAATACCAGGAAGATGTTTAGTTGTGTTTTATTGACTATGCAAAGGCATTTAACTGTATGGATCATAACAAATTACGGATAACATTGAGAAGAATGGGAAATCCAGAACACTTAATTGTGCTCATCAAGAACCTGTACATAGACCAGGAGGCTGTCATTCAAACAGAACAAGGGGATACTGCATGGTTAAAATCAGGAAGGGAGTGCATCAGGGTTGTATCTTTTCCCCATACTTATTCAATCTGTATGCTGAGCAAATAATCCGAGAACTGGACTATTTGAAGAAGAATGAGGGATCAGGATTGGAGGAAGAGTTATTAACAACCTATGATATGCAGATGACACAACCGTGCTTGCTGAAAGTGAAGATAACTTGAAGCACTTACTGATAAAGATTAAAGACTACAGTCTGCAGTATGGATTACACCTCCATAGGAAGAAAACAAAAATCCTCACAACTGGACCAATAAGCAACATTTTGATAAATGGAGAGAAGATTAAAGTTGTCAAAGATTTCATATTACTTGGTTCCACAATCAACACCAATGGAAGCAGCAGTCAAGAAATCAGAGGACGTATAGCCTTGGAAATCCTATGGGGCAGTTCTACTCTGTCCTCCAGCATTTCCATGACTCAGAATCTAATTCTATGGCTGTGGATTTTATGGTTGTTATGAAAACTAAGTTAATTTACATGCATAAAGAGTTTAGAACAATGAATGGCACCATATACATGAACTATTAGTCATTATCTTTATTATCACGTTCTTCATCACACATTCCTAGATGATTTAATCTGTTGTATGGCTTTCAATTCCCACACACTGTCAACTCCCAAATTTACCTCTACCCTGAGCCTCTCCTTTGAATTCTAGATTCATGTATCCAACATCTCCATCTGAATTTCTAATAAGCATTTCAAATTTAGTATGTCAGAACTTCTGATTTTCAACAGTATTAATTTTTTTTAATTATTTTAACTTTATTTCAGTCACATTAACTCCCATGATTTCAGGAAATCTTGTTTCTACCTTCAAGATATATCCACTCTAACATCTTCCCACCAACCCCACTGCTACCACCTTATTCCAAGCCATCATTATCTTTGCCTAAATTATTGCAATAACTTCCTTGTCCCTCTACTCTTTTTCCTCAGTAAACATAATGATCCTATTAAAACAAAAGTGAGATCAAGTCACTCCTCTGCTCAATAACCCATGGCCCAAGTTGATGTTGATCTCCCTAACCTCAACCCCCACTACTCT
Organism: Orycteropus afer afer; assembly: GCF_000298275.1. Lineage (NCBI taxonomy): Eukaryota > Metazoa > Chordata > Mammalia > Tubulidentata > Orycteropodidae > Orycteropus > Orycteropus afer. The sequence continues at coordinate 4,737,213 of NW_006921675.1, read as the reverse complement.
TCCCTTTTTCATTTCACTTCAGCTTCTGCCTCAAGCCTTTGAATTGGCTATTTCTTATGCCTAAAAAGTCCAGTCTCCATATGGCTACTCCCTTCCTTTCTTTAGGTCTTGTCTCAAATATCCTATCAGTGAGGCATGCCCTGTCCCACCTTAGGTAAAATAGCAACATCTCCCAATACTACCTAAACCAACACTACCTCTTCAAACCAAACTCACTGTCTTTGAGTCCAATCTGACTCATAGCCCCTTGTTGTTGTTGTTATGTGCCGTCGAGTCAGCCCTGACTCATAGCAACCCCTCCTTGGGTTTCCGAGGCAGTATCACTACGGAAGTAGGATTGCCCAACCTTCCTTCCGGGGAGTGGCTGGTAGGTTTGAACCGCCAGCCTTCTGGTTAGCAGTCAAGTGCCTTAGCCACTATGCTACCAGAGCTCCCTCATAGCCCCTTAGGAAACTTTATTCTTCACCGAACTCAGCACCCTATGGAATATTATATAGTTATTATCTACCTCCCCACACTAAAATATAAGTACCAAAAGGGCAAGGACTTTGTCTATTTTATTCACCCCTACTTTTATTTATATCCTCCGCATGTAAACTCATACCTGACACATAGATGAGACTCAATAAATGTTTGAGTGAATAAATGAGTGAATGAATGGAATAGACAGGAGTAGACGGACTACAGATGATGAAAGGGTCAAAACGCTTTGTCAAATACATGGTCTATGGTTTGCTTTGTGTTAGGAATAATTTTTCAGTGGTGGGAGGGAGAGGAAGATGGAATGACAAATGGAAAGAGAAAGAGAAAACTGTCTTCTACCATCTCTCTTCCATGATTCATGAGTCTCTCCAGCAATTATAATAATTCCTCATCTAATTGATTCAGCTGAGAATTAGAAAGCAAAAATGCCCTTCAAAAGCTCAAACAGATGTAACTAATTCATTACACTTCACTTTTACTCCTGAATTTACACACGTTCCCAACAAGTTGATATCTTGTTTCTAACACATAACAGGTTACGAGGACTCTTTAATGTGTAACTCTTGAGTGGCTGTGTCCCTTCAGAGCAAACACTGCTGACATGAGCCCAGCTGGTGGTAGGTGCAGCCTGAGCAAGGGAGTTCCTAATGGAAATTACATATTAGGTATAGGAGGTAGTTCTAAATAGGAATTTGCAAAGACTGTCAACAGAAGCGGATTTCTGAGATTTTACAATTTTTTTTTTTTTTTTTCCTCATGGAAAAGCCATAACCTTTATATAAGATGGACTCTAGCAGAATTGGAATCACTATTGAACCTCAACCAGGTTTTTAAAGATGTGTTGATGGGATGAGATTTGGAATACGGGGGACACCTTTAGAGTCACTGTGAAAAATACTGTTATCTTTTCCCTTTTCCAGAGTAATTTTTAGAAGAATTTTTCTAACTCTATTTGGGGATGTAACTTCTTAGAACTTACATTCACTTCACATGAATGTAAACAATGTGTATCTGGCCCCAGGGCCTGATAAGTACGTAACCACTTACTACTCAGACAGAAAGTTTTCAGACCTCCTGGCCTCTGGGTAGTACTCCAAGCAAATGCAGGAAGGTAGAACAGCAAACAGTCACCAGGCCTTGTGATCTTAGTTCACAATTTGGCAACAGGAATAAAAATGCTCCAATTTTTTTTCTTTCTTTCAGGTTTACGATGAATATAGGACATGAATACACCCAGGATCTTGGTGAAAGGTACAGATTAGTTTCAAAGAAGCTGAACTCCAAAGCGTTATCTAAACTCACTAAGAGGTGTTCAAAGCTTCAGTTAACATAGTGAGTTTTCATATAAACTATTCCCAGGAGGGCAAGCTCTCCTAATCGTAGATTTGGGAGATAAATGAGACTTTGTTAGGCAAAATTTCATGCAAAGGTAATCTCTCAGTTTCTCTGGGTCAGGAAACCAAGAATAATTTAGCTGGAAGGTTCTGACTCAGGGTCTCTCCTGAGGTTACAGTCAAGATGTTGGCTAGGGCTGGAGTCTTCTGAAGGTATAACTGAGACTAGTGGATCCCTTCCAAGAAGGCTCATACACACATGGCGGTTAGCTAGAGGTCTCAGTTCCTTGTAGTGTGGACTTCTCCTTAGGACATGACAGCTGGTGTCCCCCAGAGCAAATGATCCATGAAGGAGTGCCACCAAGACAGAAAACACTCTCTGCCCTGAAGTCAGATCTGACTCATAGTGACCCCTCCTTGTGTTTCCGAGGCAATATCACTACAGAGGTAGATTGCCCAACCTTTCTTCTGAGGAGTGGCCGGTGGGTCTGAACCACCAGCTTTCGGGTTAGCAGTCAAATGTCTTAGGCACTATGCTACCAGAACGCAGGGCCTTATTATAATATGCATAGTTTGTGACACCACACACCATTACTTCCAACCCACACCCAAAGGAAGGGGAATCAGGTTTTACCTCTTGAAGAAAAGAGTTTCAAAGAATTTGTGCAGATGTTTTTTAAATCCTCATATGAACTGATGTTTGCTAAGTACTATAACGTGTAACCAGTTGTTATCAAGTCAATGCTGACCCATGGTGACCCCATGTGTGCAGAGTAGCACTGCTCCATAGATTTTCAAGGTTGTGACTTCTCAGAAGCAGATCTCCAGGCCTTTCTATTAAGACGCCTCTGGGTGGGTTTGAGTTGAGTGCTTAACTGATTGCACCACTCACAGATTACTGATAAGTACTGTGTTGTTGTTGTTATGTGCCATCAAGTCGGACCGGATCAGCTCACAGAGACCCCTCCTTGGGTTTCCAAGGTGGTATCACTACAGAAGTAGATTGCCTAGCCTTCCTTCCAAGGAGTGGCTGGTTGGTTTGAACCACCAGTCTTCTGGTTAGCAGTCAGGTGCCTTAAGCTACCAGAGCTCCTGATAAGTACTGTAGAGAGCAATAAATTATTACCAAAACCAAAAACCAAACTCACTGCTGTCGAATCATTTCTGACTCATAGTAACCCCTCTTTGGGTTTCTGAGGCGGTATCTCTCCAGAGGTAGATTGCCCAATCTTCCTTCTGAGGAGTGGCTGGTGGGTTTGAACTGCCAGCTTTCTGGTTAGCAGTCAAATGCGTTAGGCACTATGCCACCAAAGCTCCCAATAAATTATTATGTTAATACATTTAAGCCTGAGGAATATTTTATCTATGATCTTGAAGTTTTCACTTTCCTCTGAGCAATGACCACTAGGATCAGCTAGATATGATCAAATGACGTTCAAAGCATCATTGCACTCTATTGTCTGTGTCCACATTCACTCTAAGTACCCGCTTCCCTCCATTGAAAGCTACTCCAGTTCTTGCAGAACACACTTCTCCATTACCTCCCTTCTTACAAAGATCATAGGAAATGCCTTACTCCCACAGTGGGGTTGCTTTCCATCCAGAGCAAAAGATTTTTGATGTAGCTCTTTATCGAAAGTTCAAATAAGCTCAAACTCCAAAATCCTGTGGAGTTGCCCTTCTCTTCAAATTTAGTTCTCAGTGAACTTAAATAGATTCCTGTGGCATGAGTTGCCCTCTCAGAAGTCATGTTGCTTTTTCCCTAATAAGAGGGTTGCCTATGTGCTCAGTGAGCCTCAGAAACTTTCTACTCATCCCCATCCTCTAAATCTAACTGTTTGGAGATCCTCCACATAACAGACAAGTTATAATAATGGTGAGATGTTTATACTAATTTAAAAAAACAAACAAACCCTAAGTTGACCTGTAATACACCTCCTACAGAACCTCCCCATCAATAGGAAAATGTGTTCCTGGTTGAAACTTCAGACTCTGGAAATGGGGCTCTTCCTACACAACCCATGTTGTCTCTGCAGTCACAAAATCCAGGACCCCAGCTCTCTCCTGGTCTCAGTGGTATCACTACGGCTGATATCTCCAGTGTGGTAACTCATGAACAAGACCCGCCATGGACCTCCTCCTGTCCCAGATCATACAGAATTCTTCGCAGTGTTTACTATCAGTTTTAATCACAGACTAATACGCAATATAGTTGTAAATTTCTTAAACATAGTATTTCTTAGGTTACATGAATATGAACAACAAAATTGTTTTGTAAAATCTTTCTATATTGAATTATAACATTATTAGTTACATTATTAGTAACTGAGCAGAAACCTCTTTTGGTTTTTCTCTTTATTCTCCTTTAATTACTACTTCATTCTGAAAAAGTTATTGATACAGTTTCACAAATAATAATAACCACAACTATGTAGCTAAAACTCCAGAAAACTTGACAAAATCATCAACTATAAAAACACCAGTTGCCATGAAAACAATGATGCGTGCTTGTAGCACCTGTGGACAAAAACACATGGTGCTTGTAGTGCATGCGGATGAAACCGTGTGATTTGAAGCATCCTTGTAATTGGGTAATAATGACAGCTCTGGTTGGAGTGCATTACAAAGTTCGAAAAGTAAATTAGTATAGTGCTTTAGCCTTGTAGGTATATTGATCCATGAAAGCTGGGCTTACAAAAATGTTTTTATTGTTATAACTGCAGCGATATTTTTATAACAAATAATAAATTTAGGCTGAAACACTAACAAACTTTTATAGACAGTCATTTTGGTGTCACCCCTCTGACAGTATCACTCGATGCATTCTATACCCTCTGCACCAGGCTGTGGTGGTATAATGCCTAAGGCATTTGACTGCTAACTAGAAGGCTGGTGGTTCAAATACACCAGCCACTCGTCGGAAGGAAAATTGGGCAATCTACTTGCGCAGAGATCCCACCTCAGAAATCCAAGGAGGGGTTGCTATGAGTCGGAAACAACTCAGCAGCTGTGAGAGTGCGAGTACTAGGCTAGTGTCTGCACTGCCTAGTCTCATGCAGTGGCAGCCATGTTTCTAGTAGGAGGGAAGGTGGTCACCATCTCTGTGGCACTGGCTTCTGTGGCAATAGCAGTGACAGAGGGAGCATGTGACTTCTGATGGGTTAGCCTGTTTATATCTAAGGGCTCTTCTACTCAAGTATTTTGCATTTAAGGGCCAACATTATATTTAGGGGGAGCTCTGGTAGCATAGTGGCTAAGGCACTTGACCGCTAACCAGAAGGCTGGCGGTTCAAACCCACCAGCCACTCCTCGGAAGGAAGATGGGGCAATCTACTCCTGTAGTGATACTGCCTCGGAAACCCAAGGAGGGGTCACTATGAGTCGGGGCCAACTCGACGGCACATAACAACAACAACAACAACATTATACTTAGATCACAGAGATCATCTACTTTCATAAAGATAAGCTCCAAATTCTTCAAAGAATTCTTAGGACATTCCTGGAAAGGTGACACTTTGCATCCACTTGCAAAAGCCATATCAACTTATTGATCTTTAGCTGAATTTTGCTTTAATGCTGACATTATCCAGACCATTTCATTGAATTTGATAGCCCCTGCACTCAACATTAATATCTAGTAGTGATATATGTCACTCATTTATCCACACACATCAACAATATCATTTTGTTGAAATATTTCCAAAGTATAGTTTCAAAAAAAGAATAATGAAAAAGCAAGATAGTGAATATATTTTCCTTATAATATGTACTGTTTTAAGAATTGTGTTTGAAAGTGCAGATACAGAACATTTTTAAATCACAGAAATTCTACTGGCCTTTGCTGTTCTAAGAAATCAATGTGTCATCCGAAGGACTAGTTTTAGGATAAGCTGATGTGGAAAATGAGAAACATAAAGGAATACTGATACAAGATTCTAGAACCTTAGGTAATAAGTCTGCCCTGTGTATTATTGCAAAGAATAATGAATATTGCAGACAGTTGAAACAACCTACTTATGGAATATTTATGACTTTTCTTTGGCTACAAAGTCCCCCCCCCCTTTTTTTTAAAGAAAACTATTTCAGCACATTATTAAAAGACAGCAGGGTTGTGTGTATTATTTTAAAATCTCATAAAATTTACAACTTCATGCTAAACTTCAACTTTTTGTTTCTATAAAAATAGGGCATTGCCTTTTAAAAATCTATTTATTGAAGTATAATCTATATGCAATAAAATGCACTCAGATTTAACAAGTAAGTTCAATGAGTTTTGATAGCTATCTTCACCTATGTCACCATCACCCCAGTCAAAATAGAGCCATTTTCATCATCCTCCCCCCAAAGCTTCCATTTGCCACTTACAGTCAATACCCTTCAGCCCTCTTTCTAGCCCAGGCAACTGTTGATCTAATTTGTCTCTGTAAATTAGTTAGCTTTCTAAAGTCTCACATAAATGGAATAATAAAGTTGCACTCATTTTGTATCTGGCTTCTTTCATTCAACATGTTTGTGAGATTGGCTAGTGTTGTTTCTTTTTGTTGCTAAGTAGTATCACTGTATAAACATACCATAATTTGTTTAACTTTTCACCCCTTGATGGGCATCTGGGTTGTTGCCATGTTTTGGCTATTATGAGTAAAGCTCTTACTGACCAATTGTGTATGAAACTTACTCTGAATACGTCTTGCTGTGAATACGTTTTAATTTTTTTGAGCAAATGCCTAGGAGTAGAATTGTTGGGTCACATGGTGAGAATGTTTTAACTTGGTAAGATACTTTCAAATGGTTTTGCAAAGTGGTTTTACACCACAGTGTTGAAGTATACAGTTGCTCCTCTTATTCTTCTACACTTGGTGTTGTCTGTTATCGCCATTTGAAGAACAAGTAGGTAATAGTAAGACATACCTGTGACTTTCTCTCCTAAGGAATCAATTTGTTCCAGATAATCTGTCTCAAGGAAAGATTTCTGTAATGAGATAACCGAAAAAAACCAAACCCATTGCCGTCAATTTCGACTCATAGTGACCTCTCCTTGGGTTTCCGAGGGTGCCTAAGGCATTTGACTGCTAACCAGAAGGCTAGCGGTTCAAACCCACCAGCCACTCCTCGAAAGGAAGGTTGGGCAATCTACTTCCATAATAATACTGCCTCGGAAACCCAAGGAGGGGTCGCTATGAGTCGGATCCCACTCCACAGCAGTGAGTTTGGTGTTTTTGTTTTTGTTTTCTATCTCTACGGAAGTAGATTGCCCAATCTTCCTTCCCAGGAGTGGCTGGTGGGTTGGAACCACCAACTTTCTGGTTAGCAGTCAAATGCCTTAGGCACTAGGCCAGCAGAGCTCCTATGCCACCAGAGCTCCCTGTAACCAGATCAAAATCAAACCAAACTGTGGAGTCGAATCTGACGCATAGAGGGGTCAGCTTCAAATTAGAAACTGTTGGTTTGTGTCTATTCCTACCTTAAAAATGGCCACAATGGTAATTTCTTCTTGGTTTCATGGAAATCTTTTTCATTCCTGGTTGTGGAGATGGGAAAGATATCCTTTTCATCTTTGGAACAGCATGAAAAAGGGGAGGAGAAATGCCCTGGGCTGTGGGCCAAGAGAAATGGGTGCAGGATTTTCATCTAGAGGGGCACTGTCCAACAGAAATACATGAAACACAAAGCAGTTTTTCACATATGTAATGCTAAATTTCTAGTAGCTACATTTAAACAAGTAAAATGAAACAGATGAAATTAAGTTTTAAAATATTTAATCCAATATATTTTAAATATTATCATTTCAACACATAAGATTAACATTTTTTAATTAGATGTTTCACATTCTGTTTTTTCATACTGTCTTTAAAATCCAGTGGGTACTTTACTCTTGCAGTACATCTTAATTCAGACACTAAATTTTCAACAATTGAAGTGAAAAATGTGGATCTACCAAGATAATAAAGCTGTGTTTAACGCAAAAATGATTTATGCTGCTTTGGTTTTTCCTTTTACTGAAAAAAAAAAAAAAAAGTGTGTGTTGGGTTGAGACAAACTAACAGTGACCCCATGGGAGACAGTAGAACAGCTCCAGAGGCTTTCTTGGCTGTGATCTTTACAGAAGCAGACTGCCAGACCTTTCTTTTGTGAACTCTGGGTGGGTCCAACCTGCCAGTCTTTAGATTTGTGGTCAAGTGCAAATGATTTGTGCACTGTAGTTAAAAAAGGTGTAACATAGAATTTGCCATTTTAACCATTTTTAAGTACACAATTCAGTAGCATTAATTATATTCTCAATGTTATTCAGTCATCACTATTTCCAAAATTTTTCATCCCTCATACAGAAACTCCACCTATTAAGCTATAGCTCCTTCTCCTACCACCCCCTTGTAACTTCTAGTCTATTTTCTTTCTCTATGAATTTTTTCAAGATATTTCATATAAGTGGAAACACAGTATTTGTCCTTTTGTGGCTGGGTTATTAGAATAATGTTTTCAAGTTTCATTTATGTTATTCCATGTATCAGAACTTCATTCCTTTTTATGGCTGAATAATATTCCATTAGGAGCTCTGGTAGCATAGTGCCTAAGGCACTTGACTGCTAACCAGAAGGCTGGCAGTTCAAACCACCAGGCACTCCTCGGAAGGAAGGTTGGGAAGTAGATTTCCATAGTGATACCGTCTTGGAAACCCAAGGAGGGGTTGCTACGAGTCGGGTCTGACTTGATGGCAAATAACAACAACAACAACAATAGTCCATTATATGAATATACCGCATTTTATCAGTTCATCTATTGATGGACACTTGGGTTCCACTTTTTAGCTGTTGTGAATTTGCTGCTATGAACACTGGCCTATGAGTACCTGTTTTAATCCCTCGCTGTTTTCAATTCTTTTAGGTAGGAGTGGAATTGCTGAGTCATATGATAATTCTATCTTTTAACTTTTTGAGATGCCACCAAACTGTGTCCCACAGCACACCATTTTATTAGCAGTGTACAAGAGTGCCAATATCCTCACATTCTTACCAAAATGTTTTATATATATATATATTTTATTACAGCCAGCCCAGTATTTATGAAATGGTATCTCATCATCCTTTGTCTATATTTTAATTGGGTTGCTTGGCTTTTTGTTATTGAGTTATATGACTTCTTTACACATTCTGGATACTAAATCCTTATCAGATATATGATTTGCAAATATTTTCTCCCATTCTGTGGATTGTCTTTCTACTCCCTTAATAATTTCTTTTGATGGACAAAAGTTTTTAATTTCAATAAAGCTTAATTTATCTTGTTTTTCTTTTATTGCCTGTGCTTTTGGTGTCATCTTTAAGAAGCCATTACCAAATCCAAGGTCATGTAGATTGTCTCCTATGTTTTCCTCTAAGAGTTTTATAGCTTTAGTTCTTATATTTAGGCTTTTGATCCATTTTAAGTTAATTTTTGTATGTGGTGCAGGGTAAAGATCCAACTTCATTCTTTCGTATGTAGATAATCAGTGTCTCTGTACCATTTGTTGAAGACACTGATGATTCCCTATTGAATGGTCTTGATAAGCCTGTCAAAAATAAATTGAGCATTTATATGTGAGTTTAATACATATATTTAATGAGCATAATGCTCAAGGCCAACATTCTTTACTAGTTAAGCTAAACTATTGTTTGTTTTTAAGAAGACTTGAGGGGGGTCTTTTTGGTTTAAGGTTTAAAGATTATGTCAGGGCAATAGTTTCATGCAGCCTTCAGGGCTTCAAAAAGGCTAGATTCTATAAGAATTTGAAATTTTGTTCTATATTTTCTCCCTTTTGATTAGGATTCTTCTACAGAATCTTTGATCAAAATGTTCAGTAATGGTTGCTGAGCACCGTCTACTTCTTCTGGTCTCAATGCAAAGGAGGCAGTTGTTCATGAAGGTAATTAGCCACACATTCCATATCCTCCTCTATTCCTGGCTCTCCTATTCCTGTTGCTCCAGGTGAATAGAGACAAATTGTTGTGGCTTAGACGTCTGCTTGCAAACTTTTTTTAAAAAATAATATTTTATTGTTTTTGTTGAAGTACCATACTGTTTTGATTACTGTGACTTTGTAGTAAGTTTTGAAACCAGGAAGTTTGAGTACTACAACTTTGATGTTCTTTTTCAAGCTTGATTTGGCCATTCAGGATCCCTTGAAATTCTTTATGAATTTTAGGTTGAGTTTTTTCTATTTCTACAAAAAGTACCACTGAAGTTTTGGTAGGGATTGCATTGAATCTGTAAATCATTTTGTGCACTACTGCCATGTTAACAATTTTAAGTCTTCCAATCCATGAACATGGGATGTCTTTCCATTTATTGAGGTTTTCTTTAACTTCTTTAGCAATGTTTTGTAGTTTTCAGTATACAAGTTTTTTACTTCCTTCCTTAATTCATGCCTAATATTTTATTCTTTTTAATCTATTGTAAATGGATTTTATTTTTTAATTTCCTTTCCAGATAGTTCATTGCTGGTGTATAAAAACACAATTGATTTTTTTTTGTGTTGATCTTCTTCCTTGAGACTTTGCTGATTTCATTTATTAGCTCTAGTGGTTTTCTTGTGGATTCTTTGGGATTTTCTAAATATAGGATCATCCACAAATAGAGACAGTTTTACTCTTCCTTTTCAATTTTGATGACTTTTATTTCTTTTTCTTGCCTAATTGCTCAACTACTAACCAAAAGATGGGTGCTTCAAACTCATTAGCTGTTCCATGGCAGAAAGTTGTGGCAGTCTGCCTCTGTAAAGATTCAGCCCTAGAAACACTAAGGGGAAGTTTCACTCTGTCCTGTAGGATCACTATGAGGTGGAATCAACTCAGCAGCAGTGGGTTTGGGTATTTTAATTTTAATTACTCTGCCTAGAACTTACAGTACAATGTTGAATAGCAGTAGTGAAAATTTAGGGGGGAAAGCTTTCAGTCTTTCACCATTGGATATGATATTAGCAGTAGGTTTTTCTCACTGCTTCAGTTTTTAAATTTAAATTTATATTAATTAAAATAAAAAATTCCGTTTCTCAGCTGCACTAACTAACCACATTTCAAGTGTTCAATAATCTTATGTGCCTATTGGTTATCATATTGGATTGTGCAATTTAGAGAGATGTCTATGGGATCAAAGAGAAAGGCAGAAGCCAGAATATTCTTTGTTTCAACCCAATTCACAGTGGAAATATTAGTATAATGTGCATGAAATTCAAGTTAAACATATTTCTACAGTCCATGTGAGAACTTAAACACCATTATCTCTAATTTAAAAGGCATGAATTCTGGTGTGAATTGTGAATTTGCTTTTAACTTAGCTGTTGAACTGTCTGGGTTCCACTCTTTTCTGTGACTTTAAACAAGTGATTTAACTTGCTTAAAAATCACTTTCACCATCTATAAGGCAGGGAAAGTAATAGTGCCCCTCGGACCACTGTAAAATTAAGTGAGCTAATGTGTGTAAAGCACTTTGTAGAACAACTAACAGCTTTTTAAAAGTTGTTGTTGTTAGGTGCCATCCAGGCTGCTCCGATTCACAGTGACTCTATGTACAATGGAACGAAACACTACCCAGTCCTGCGCCAGCCTCACGATCCTATCTGTACCTGAGCCCATCGTTGCAGCCACCGTGTCAATCCATCTTGTTGAGGGTCTTCCCCTTTTTTGCTGACCCTCCGTTTTACCAAGAAGGATATCCTTCTTCAGGGAATGGTCCCTTTTGACAACATGACCGAAGTAGGTGAGACATTCTTGCTTCCAAAGACCATTCCAGCTGCACTTTTTCCAGGACAGATTTGTTTGTTCTTCTGGCAGCCCATGGTATTTTCAGTATTCTTCACCAACACCACAATTCAAAAGCATCAACTCTTCTTTGGTCTTCCTTATTCATTGTCCAGCTTTCACATGCATATGAGGTGATTGGAAATACCATGACTTGGTTTAGGCTCACCTTAGTCTTCAAAGTGGCATCTTTGCTCTTCAGCACTTTAAAGGGTCCTTTTGCAGCAGATTTGCCCAGTGCAATGAGACTTCTGATTTCTTGACTGTTGCTTCCATTCCATGGGTGTTGATTGTGGATCCAAGTGATATGAAATCCTTGACAATTTCTATCTGTTTTCCATTTATCCTGATGCTGCTTATTGTTCCAGTTGTGAGGATTTTAACTTTCTTTATATTGAGGACTATGGGAGCTCTGGTAGCATAGTGGCTAAGACACTTGCCTGCTAACCAGACGGCTGGTGGTTCAAACCCACCAGCCACTCCTCGGAAGAAAGGTTGGGCAATCCTACTTCCGTAGTGATACTGCATCGGAAACCCAAGGAGGGGTCGCTATGAGTCGGGGCCGACTCGACGGCACATAACAACAACAACAACATGGGAGCTCTGGTAGCTTAGTGCCTAAGGCACTTGACTGCTAACGAGAAGGCTGGTGGTTCAAACCCACCAGCCACTCCTCGGAAGGAAGGTTGGGCAATCTACTTCCGTAGTGAAACTGCCTCGGAAACCCAAGGAGGGGTCGCTATGAGTAGGGTCCGACTTGACAGCACACAACAACAACAACCCATACTGCAGACTGTAGTCTTTAATCTTCATCAGTAAGTGCTTCAAGTCATCTTCACTTTCAACAAGCAAGGCTGGGTCATTTGCATATGAAAGATTGTTAATCAGTCCTCCTCCAATCCTAATGCTGCATTCTTCTTCATATAGTCCACCTTCTTGGATTATTTGCTAAGCATACAGACTGAATAAGTATGGTGAAAGGGTACAACCCTGACACACTTCCTTTCCTGACTTTATTTATTTTCACTCCTCAATTACCATCCCCAACCCTAACCCAGTCTCCTCCCCTCCCTGTCCAATCCCTTCCTGATTTTAAACCATGCAGTGTCTCCTTGTTCTATTCGAAGGACAACGTCCTAATCTATGTACAGGTTATTGATGAGCACAATCAAGTATTCTGGAATTCCTATTTTTTTCAATGTTGTCCATAATTTGCTAATGATCTACACAGTTGAATGCTTTGGCATAGCCAATAAAACACAAGTAAACATCCTTCTGGTATTCTTTGCTTTCAGCCAAGATTCATGTGACATGAGCAGTGATGTCCCTCGTTCCAAGTCCTCTTCTGAATTCAGCTTGCATTTCTAGAATTTCCTTGTCAATATATTGCTGCAACTGTTTTTGAATTATCTTCAGCAAAATTTTATTTGTATGTGATATTAATTACATTGTTCAATAATTTCCACATTCTGTGGGATCACCTTTCTTTGGAATGGGGACAAATATGGATCTCTTCCAGTCAGTTGGCCAGGTAGCTGTCTTCCAAATTACTTGGCATAGACAACTAAGTGCCTCCAGCACGGCATCTGTTTGTTAAAACATCTCAATGGGTATTTGGTCAATTCCTGGAGCCTTATTTTTTGCCAATTCCTTCTGTGCAGCTCTGACTTCTTCCTTCAATACCATTGGTTCTTGATCATATGCCACCTTCTGAAATAGTTGAACATCGACCAATTCTGTTTCATAGTGTATTCCTTTCATCTTCTTTTGTTGCTTCCTGCATCATTCAATATTTTGTCCACAGAAACTTTCAATATTGCAAATCAAGACTTAATTTTTTTCTTCAGTTCTTTCAGCTTGAGAAATGCCAAGTGTGTTTGTCCCTTTTGATTTTGTAACTCCAGGTCATCATACATTTCATTGTAATAATTACTGGAGTAATTTGAGAAAAGTACTTTGTCTTCTCAAGCTGCTCTTTGAAATATTCTGTTATGTCTTTTACCTTGTCATTTGTTCAGTTGTTTTAGCTATTCTCCATTCAAAGGCAAGTTTCAAAGTCTCTTCTGACATCCATTTTGGTCTTTTCTTCCTTGCCTGTATTTTTTTTTTTTAAGTATTGGTAATAATTTTATCTTTTTGAAAATGGCAACCATCGATTCAATAAATACTGGTCCTCTGTTTAGAACACGTAGACAGGAAGGACATGGCCCCACCTTCAAGGAGCCCACAGTGCCCAATGTGAGAAGCACAGTGTTGGGCTAATCATGAATGAGAAAATTAATCAAAGAGAATATCAATGATCCCAAAGAAAAGAAACCCCATAGATAAAAATTGAGTTTATGAATTGAAAGATCTCTAGTTTTACATAGCTTTCTAGCTTAATTCAAAATAGATTGTCCACAATCAAAATACTTAAGGTTTAAGAAGTTAGATTGACATGGATTTAAATGCTTGATGAGCAGTATTAGCCTTTATTTCTGCCACATGGAAGACACTGCTTTGTTTTTCCCTTGGGTTGGTTGTCCATTTCCTAAGCTGTACTTGTCTTTTGGTTTCATACTTCGTATTTATCTGACCAAAGAAAAAGAGAGAGAGAGAAGAGAAGAGACAGAGAAGTGAGTTCAGTTTATTCACATATGTGAACAGAATTTTTTTTCAAGTTATTACTGTTAAATATAAAACACTTTTAGAAAGTAAATATGAGTAAAATAAGTAATTGAAAAAGTAAAATTATATTTATGCTAGTGTTTCTTCTTAAAATAAATCCTTTGGGCATATAATATATTTTAAATCTAGAGGTTGAAGCAGTATTAAAGGAACCTTCTAATTTCTTAGAATTTTGGTTTGTGAAAGACATTTCTACACCAGTAAGAGCCTAAAAATTTAAGATGTTGATATTAAGATTAAGTAAAGGGGCTAATATAAGCTTTTATTAAGTAAGACTTATACACATATCATTGTTTGAATTATTTACAACTTCTTAATCTGTGCTGAACTGTGTGATAAGATTCTGTACAAGTTAAATTCACACCTTGAAATTTATATATGCCAGAATATGCTCAGTGTATGTAAGGACTCAGATAACTTACACATGATTTCAATTGTAGTAATGTGAAGACTTTATAGGAATGAATTGCTTTCACCTTTAAAAAAAATTATCTACCTTTCACCATGAATCAGCAATTCACAATTTAAGCTTTTATTTGGAAGCCACTTTTTCAATTTCAGGACTGAAAATGTAAGTATGGTATATATATTACCATTTTTGTCATCCTTTGTATTTGCAGATCTCTCTTTTAATGAGACTTCAATATGTGAACTTTTATTTTTATAGAATATATCAACCAAAGGATGAAATCAGTATAAAACACTAGGTTATCTTTAATGGAATTTCTCTCTCTTAATTCTTTATAGTCTATTGGTAGATGGCAGAGCTCAGGACTCTCCCTAGTTGGATGTAGAAATCAGCACAAGTCACTGTGTGTGTCACCTCCTCACTGTCCACTACCAAAAACCAAGTTAAATGGAATATTCAGAGCATGCTGAAGGGAGGAGAGGAGTGGCAAAAGGACAAGTACAGACTAGGGAATGTGTGATTTTTGTTATGTTTTGGCCTCATTGATCTCCTTAGGTGTATCACCTCTTGTCAATGTGAGCATCTTGATGGGACCCTGTTAATAAACTAAGTGCTCTGCCTTCCATGGGCAAAATGGTGAGCATGCCACTAAAGCCAGGCCAAGGGAGCTTTTCTCTTACAGGAAAGCAGAGTGATGGAAAGGTGGAAAGAGTGGCTGGTGCATTACTGTTGAATCAGCAGGGCCCTGGAGAGGCGGTCAAGTGGTTCCAGGTTCATCAACCTTCCCTTCAAGTCTGTGAACTCACCCCCTGATAGCGTGTGTGCGTGCATGCACACGCACTCACACACACACACACAGCATTAGCTATGATGGGGAAGCAGTTGAAGACAAGAACCAGTCTTTAAACCAGGCCATGGACACAATGGGCAAAAGTTGTTGCTGTTTCTAGTCTTTCTGTGCCTCTGGGTGCTGCTCCCAGGACTAAGGGAAGTTTTGTTCTCAGCAACTTACTACAAAACTGGTGTCCCAAGGAAACCTAGCATGCAATAGGACAGTGCTCACATACAGCTATGCAAGCTGTGTACTGTGCCTGGCATACAATATGAATGGGGCCCCAACACTCCGCCATGTGCAGTCTGAACACCTGTACATGGCAGTTCTGCACATGCTCTGTAAATATGTCTATAATTTTGGTATGACAGAAAGTGCTCCTGGCTGCATCTGTTAATCTAAGAAAGCAGATTGGGAAAGAGTACAGATGAGGTGCAAAGAGGAAGAGGAGGAACAAGAATGAAACGGTGAAGAACGAAGGAAGCATTGCAGCAGCAGCGTGTAATTCTCTTCCAGGGCCTCATCTCAGGCCCCCTCCTTGCCCCACTTCTGCTGATACCACATTTTGACCCATGATTAATGCTAGAACAGCTCACCTACCATCATTTTTACCTCTACATTTTCCACAGGAAGATATCCCCAGAGTTACTACAATTGTAATAATAAGATTTCATGTTAAAATATTCAACTTATTGATAACTTTTTGCAAAAGTGTCATATTTATTCTTTATAGCTTTAGAGACATAATTTTAAAAAAATTACCTGTTGGTTATGTTACATGATTCTTCATCATATTTTATTTTCCCTCACACTCACTCCCCTGAGAAAGGGCTGACAGATGAGGCAGGAAATTGAGGAAATGAGAAGGGGACTTGGTGAGAGAGACAGAGGAGAAAAAGGTGGGAAATGTGGAAGAGACATCATCATAGAGGGAAGAAGTGAGAAAGAAAGAAAAAAGACAATAGCAGGAGAGAAAAAAGGCACAGAAGGAGAGAGAATTTAATTCGGGTCTTAAATTCAAATGATGTTTTAACCAGCTCAGCAACAATGTATTTGTTCTTTCCAATGGAGCTCATTGTTAAAACTTCACAAACAGGTTCCCTTGCAGGGTCCTCCCACCCTTTCTCTTTTTAGCCTCCCTTTCATAAATAGAGATAAACTTGGCTGCTTAGGATTCCAAAGAATTTCACTTGTAATAATTAAGAGGGAAGTGGGAAAGGGAAAGGTATGGGAGTGGAGGAAATGCCCAGTATTTCATAATGATTTTCGCCTCTCTTCTGGAATCTCTATTCTTTGTCTCATTTGGTTTCATCTTAGAAAAATACCATCGGCTCATAGATAAGCCTATTTTTTGGGTTCACTTGAAAGAAATCTGAAAAGTTGAGGAGAACAAAGCCTAGAAAGGTAAGAAACTGAAACATCAAAAAAGAGAGTCAGGTGCAGAGAGATGGTTTAGCCTGGTCCCTGCCTCACAGTCTTTTTGTAAAAGCAATGCTTTTGAAGTACCACTTTACCCAACATCTTACTCTAAAGAAGAAAAGGTGTAATTCTTTTAAACTATGGAGAGTGCTGAGAGAGAAATTAGAGACCGTGGTCGCATCTGGCATTGCTCAAGGGCTGGTGGTGAGTGTGATTCTGGAGAGGTTAATAATACCCAGGATTCATTTTAGTGCAGTGGGAAGCAGTTACGAGACTGGCTTCTGCCCAGAAATGAGGCCCATTTCTAGTCTATACACAGTCTGAATTCAATGGCATCAGGGATTAAGATTCTACCAATCTTTGCTTTTCTTGGGTTATGGGTATAAGTGTGACTAATATAATGTGAAAGGGGAAAAAGAAATGATTAGAGGAGAGTGAAGACAGGGAGAGAAATGCCAATCAGAGGGAAAACTGAAAAACTATACAGGCCTAAGGAAAAATGGGAAGATACAGGAGAGAAAGATGGAAAGAATGAGAAAAGAGGTGAAAGAAAACAAAGAAGGAAAATAATTAATACTCTGTGGAAAACTGCATCCCAGATTTGTATATTCTGCCATCATCAGGCTTTAAGAAGTTTGCAGGGGGATTTTGCTGCACATTTGCTTTATTTTTGCTTTGCTTCTAATTTTCAGAGGCCCATTTCAGATGCCTGCTAGATTTTCAAAGGGGGGCAACCAGAATCTCAAACACATCAGCTTACAGAATCATAACAGCAGACAGGGACTTGAGACAGTTAATCATGCCCCTAGCCGTATGCACACATATTTTATACTTGAGAAAACCAAGGCTCTGAGAGATTAAATGGTGTATCCATGTAACAGAGGAAGTACAGAATCAGGACTCAAACCTAGGGCTTTTGATTCTAAATTCAGTGTTTAAGAGCTGATTTTTTCATTGTTTCCTTCCAAGTTTTCTCCATTTTTTTTCCCGGTTTGTTTCAAGGATTCACTACCTCCCAGGCATGTAGTCTCTCAAACTCTGTCATAGGCAGTTTTTGTTTTCTTCCTCTTGTCTCACAGGTAGTCAATCAAAAATCTTATTGACTTTATCTTTTTCTTATTTCTATTCTGTCTGCTTCCCTGATTCAAGACTTTGGCATCCTTCACCTGCACTATTATAATGGCTTCCGAAGTGGTCTCCCTACCTCTCACCTCCTCCAGCTTCTCTTGGGGATTGTAATCAAAGAAATCTTAAAACACGATCTTAAGTTTGTTGTTTCTTTGTCTTTCAGTGGCTCCCCGTTATCTAACAGTAAAGCAAACCAAACCAAGGCCACCAACCAAACCAAGGCCCGCCATCCAGTCCATTCCGACCCATAGTGATCCCCATTGGGTTTCCCACGTGGTAAATCTTTATGGAAGCAGAATGTCCCATCTTCCTTCTGAGGAATAGTTGGTGGGTTTGAACCTCCAACCTTCTGGTTAGCAGTCAAATGTCTTAGGCACTGCACCACCAGAGCTCTTTACCTAACAGTAGTGTCTTAAATTGTTAGCATGGCCCAAGACCTCCATAATCTGGTCCCTGCCTAGCTCTCTAGCTAGCGTTTCTCAATATACCTAAACTGAACGAGCCCTGCAATTCCCTGTCTCTTTGATATTGCTCCATCATTTGTCTATATCCATCTAGGATATCCTCATTTCCTCTTTCCTAACTCAAAGATGGTCTCCTCCATAAAGTCTTTCATAATTTCCCACTCCTCGGAAGGAAGGTTGGGCAATCCTACTTCCCTAGTGATACTGCCTCGGAAACCCAAGGAGGGGTCGCTATGAGTCGGGGCCGACTCTACAGCACATAACAACAACAACAACGAGGTAAAAAGAAGTTCTCTGCTTTTCTGTTATAACACCAACGTTACATTACGCTTTGTTATTTGTGCACAAGTCTTGGGGCCAGGTAACATGTCTTATTTATCTTTTCATCTCTCCCAGAGCCTACCATGGTGCTTCATATATAACAGGTATTGAATTTGTGTCAGAAGATCGGTGGAAGAATCAGTCACATATAGGATAAAGACAACAGTACTTAACGCCCTACAGCAATTTTGAATTTCCATAGCTAAATAAACAAGGGCTTCAGAATGTACATGGAGTATACTAATACATTAATGATGTGCAATTTTAATAATAGTATTACCACTAGACTTATCCTTGCAAGTAAGAGGAAAATATTGGCTTATATTGGGTATCTATTGATTTCTTCAAATTTAGTTTTAGCTTGATTTCTTCATGAAAAAAGATTTGGGGTAGAAATTATAGATGAGACTTGTGTAAACTGCAAATGACATTTTACATTTTTCTTATAAGCTGCAATAGCATTTTCTTATAATGTTCTCAGGTTCAATAACGTAGATTGGAATATAGGTAAAATGACATTGCAATAAAAATCAGCTGGAACTTTTGGAAACTAAAGCCCAGTAGGAAGGCTCAAAGACAAATCCCATTTGCATAAAAATCTATCCTATAATCATTTACTGTGTGTGTGTGTGGGGGGGTGGACTCTTGTAAGTATACTGAAAATACCTTCTAAGTGTTGTTTTTTTTAAAAAAACAACTTTTTTTTTTTCTTTTTTAAATTGGGATTTGGGTGAAAGTTTATAGAGCAAGTTCATTTTCCATACAACAGTTCAGACCTATTTTGTTTTATAACATTGACTACAATCCCCACAATTTAACAGCTCTCTCCCCACTTCTTCCCTGTGGTTATTTTTTCCCTGTGTCCTTCTTCCCTGTACATTCCTGCCCTCTGAGCTATCTCCCTGTACAAATACTGCCCTTCTGATCTCCCATGGTTGATTGTTTTGAGGAGTGTACCTGCCAGGTGTAAATGTTTACCTTATGTGCCTATCTATTGTTTGGCTGGATGTTATTTGGTTTTGAAGTTTTTGTTTTTTTTTCCCCTCTCCATTGAAGCCCAGTTAAAAGATCCTCTGTTCCTTCCATAATGTTCTTTTATGTTTATGACTAGGGCTGAAGTTAGGTAGTAACTTAAAGGAGGGTCAGCAACCAGCAACGGGAGACCTCCACAGTTGCCTATAAAATAATCTCTACATCAAAAATCTGTTGCTACAATGAAAGATTCTTACACATGGGATGATGTAAAGTAAAAAACTCAAAAAAGTGTTGAGTGGTGTCTGCCTGGTGAGGCAGAGGCTAGAGATATAAGCAGGAAGAAGAGAGGGGCTAGACGACTTCAGATTTACGAGAAATTTAGTTGTGGACCACTCTGTTCAAATCAGCAAGGATGGAGTCCTACTACTGTTGTAGTTTGGGTTCTGGCAGCAGAGCTCATCTTGGACTGCTCCAGGCCTGATAAGCTAGAGTCGGGAAATGAGGTAGGAAACAGACCTCCATCAGCGCAGACAAAGAAACTGAAGTGCTGCCTGCCACTTGAGAGCGAGCCTGGGGAGAGGCTTTGAGGAATTGTTTCTCCAGCGTAGGACCCAGAATGGCACCAAGGCAGGGAAGGGAATGGAGCAAAAAACCTGGCTGGATTCCTTTCCTCCTAACTACTCTATTCCAGAAACTCGAGGTGACTATGGAATGCCAGTGATCACAGTGAAACTTGTAGTGGGATTTGTTCCATACCTGAAATGTCTGAATAAGTTCTCATACTCCTGTAAAAATAAATAAACAGAACATCTCAATATTTTGCCAGTGGAGCCACAAATACTTAGAAAAGAATTACTAGGTATGAGATAACCAGTCATTCTCTAAATACTTTTTGGGTAGTAATGAAACATGTTTAGCAAGCTTAGGATATTATTGTTATAATACGTATAAGAGCAAAATTACCTAAATTTTTGTATCATGCAAGCTAGCCGACCTATAAAATGGCATAGAATCTATTTTAACGTATTTATCACAAGTCACTCAATGAAGTCTGTGCCTAATAAGCTCCATCCCTGCTGCTATTCAGTCCCTAAAAACTCTTTTGGGGTTAACTTCTACAACTCAATTGTTTGGGGGATATAAGCTCTCATAGAGGCCTGGGGTGGTGATAGTGGTGGTGGAGGGGAATCTAGAATGAATAGATGCTTGGGGTAAGTAGAAGTTGCAACCTTTGCTAGCTTCTTCCCAGCCCTCTCTGTGGCCTTGCTGGGCAGTGGTACATGGGAATCTTTAGGCTAACCACATACCAGAGTGTTTGCCCAGGTCATTACACTTCTTATAGATTAGTGAGTAAAGCAGGAGACTCACAGCTACTTTTTCAAGCTATTTCACTTTAAGAAATATTTTTGGATGAAAAGGTTCATATTTCTGCATGCTTTACTTTTTAAAATTAGTAACAATAATTAAAATATTTATTTTCTTAACCTC
>NW_006921675.1:4704937-4715290 GCF_000298275.1 Orycteropus afer afer | reverse complement strand
TATAGCCTTAGCCAAATGGGTCTAGTGATTTAAATGAAGGTTGAGCTTAATGATGAAAGTTTTCATGAGGCTAAGAAATATCAAATAAAAGTACATTAAAAAATAGGTGCAGAAATCAATTTCACTAGTAAAATAAAGCATCCATAATTAGTGAATGCTTTAATGATAATGTTTAACTAGACAATAACTACTGTTTATTGAAAAACATTAAAAAATAGCTGCAACTTATAATAAACTCTGCCATTATTCTCTTGCAAAGAAGAGTCACCATGGCACCATTGTCAAGATAGGAGGAGGATTACAAATGCTTCAAAATGTAAGTTCTTCACTTCTAAAGGACCTATTGTGATATTATAGAAAAGTTGAAGTCTGCATAGTCTTTCACACTTTTGATTTAATTTGCTCATTTTCACTTTAAAGACTAGGGCAGATGAGGGCAGAATATTCAATAAGGTCATTGCTTAATATTTTTGTTCAGTGTTCCAAGTATGCAATTATAAAGTGTCACTGAAATCCATGGGCTTGAAGAAGAAAAGTAATCTAGAACTTTTAACCACAAAGTATCTTGACTTAAATCCTACAAATGTCCCAGGAATAAAGCATCAGTGAATTCCATTCTGTTCGGAGATATTACATCTTTTGTTTATAATTAACACTCTCAAATTCTACTCTAGCCAGTAATTATGTTCCTCAGGCAAATAGGCAATAAAAAGGAATCCATGCTTGATTAAACTGGGCTTAAGAGGATTACTTAGAACCAAAATTTGTTTTATTCTTTGTTTCATTTTGTCTATTTTCCCTAGTGGAAACTGTGATCATATGATAGAGTTTTGCAAGACCAATGACTTATTCATTGCAAATACTTGTTTTTCAACAACATAAACTGCAACTATACATGTGGACCTCAATGGATGGGAATATACAGGAATCTAATTGACTACATTTGTGGAAAGAGATGACAGAGGAACTCAGTATCATCAGTCAGAATAAGGCCAGGGGGCAACTGTGGAACTGTGGAGGAGAACATCAATAGCTCTTACGCAAATTTTAAGTTGAAGCTGAAAAAAATTAAACCAAGTCCACAAAAGCCAAAATATGAGCTTGAGTATATCCCACCAAATTTAGACACCATCTCATGAAGAGATTTGATACACTGAACACTAATGACCAAAGACCAGAAGAGTTGTGGGATGACGTCAAGGATATCATACATAAAGAAAGCAAAAAGTCATTAAAAAAACAAGAAAGAAAGAAAAGACCAAAATGGATGTCAGAAGAGACTCTGAAACTTGCTCTTGAACATACAGTAGTTAAAGTGAAAGGAAGAAATGATGACATAAAAGAGGTAAACAGAAGATTTAAAAGGGGGGCATGAGAAGAGAAAATAAAGTATTATAATGAAATGTGCAAAGACTTGGAGTTAGAAAATCAAAAGGAAGAACATGGTTAGCATTTCTCAAGCTGAAAGAACTAAAGAAAAAATCCAAGCCTCAAGTTGCAATATTGAAACATTACATGGCAAAATATTGAATGATGCAGGAAGCATCAAAAGAAGATGGTGGGAATACATAGAGTCACTGTACGAAAAGAATTGGTCAATGTTCAACCATTTCAGTAGGTAGTATATGATCAAGAACTGATGGTACTGAAAGAAGAAGTCTAATCTGCACTGAAGGTACTGGTGAAGATCAAGGCTCTAGGAACTGATGGAATATCGGTTGAGGTATTTTAACAAATGAATGCAACAATGGAAGTGCTTATTTATCTGTGCTAAGACATTTGGAAAACAGAAACCTGGCCAACTGACCGGAAGAGATCCGTATTTGTACTCATTCCTAAAAAAGATGATCAAAGAAAATGCAGATATGATCAAACAGTATCACTAATATCACATGCAAATAAAATTATGCTGAAGATAATTAAGTTGCAGCAGTATGTTGACAGGGAACTGCCAGCAATTCAAGCCAGATTCAGACGAGGCATGAAACATGGGATGTCATTGCCAATGTCAGATGGATCTTGGCTGAAAGCAGAGATTATCAGAAAGATGTTTACTTGTGTTAATTGACTACACAAAGGCATTTACCTGTGTGGATTATAACAGGCTATGGATAACATTGTGAAGAATGGGAATTCCAGAACACTTAATTGTGTTCATATGGAACCGGTACATAGACCAAGAGGCAGTCATTCAAACAAAACAAGGAGACACTCAAAACCAAAAACCAAACTCACTGCCATTGAGTCATTTCTGACTCATGTTGTTGTTGTGTGCCGTCGAGTCGGACCTGACTCATAGTGACCCCTTCTTGGGTTTCTGAGGCAAAATCACATGGAAGTATATTGCCCAACCTTCCTTCCGAGGAGTGGCTGGTGGGTTTGAACTGCCACCCTCTGGTTAGCAGTCAAGTGCCTTGGCACTATGCCACCAGAGCTCATTGGGTTTCTGAGGCTGTAAATCTTTATGGAAGTAGATCACCCAGTCTTCCTTCTGCAGAGCAGCTGGTGGGCTTGAATTGCTGACCTTCTGGTTACCAGTCAAGTCCCTTATCCACTATACTACCAGAGTTCCCAGTTTAAACTCAGGAAAGGTGTGTGTCAGTGTGGTATCTTTCACCATACTTATTCAATCTCTATGATAAACAGGTAATCCAAGAAACTGAACTATATGAGGAACATGGTATTAGGATTGGAAGGAGACTCGTTAACAACCTGCAATATGCAGATGACACAACTTTGCTTGCTGAAAGTGAAGAGGACTTGAAGGACTCCCTGATGAAGATCAAAGATGACAGCCCTCAGTGTGGATTATACCTCAACATAAAGAAAACAAAAATTCCCACAACGGGACCAATAAGCAACATCATGATAAATGGAGAAAAGATTGAAGTTACCAAGATTTCATTTTACTTGGATCCACAATCAACTCCCAGGGAAGCAGCAGTTAAGAAATCAAATGATGTTTTGCATTAGGCAACTCTATTACAAAAGATCTCTTTAAAATGTTCAAAAGCCAAGATGTCACTTTGAGGGCGAAGGTGTGCCTGAACCAAGCCATGATATTTCAGTCACCTCATATGCATGCAAAAGCTGGACAATGAATAAGAAAGACCAAAGAAGAATTTATGGATTTGAATAATTGTGTTGGTGAAGAATATTGCACTGCCAGAAGAATGAGCAAATCTGTCTTGGAAGAACAGCCAGAATGTTCCTTAATAGTGAGGATGGCAAGACTTTATTCTATGCATTTTGGACATGTTACCAGGAGGGCCCAGTCCCTGGAGAAGGACATCATGCTTAGTAAAGTAGAGGGTCAGTGATAAAGAGGAAGACTCTAAACGAGCTGGTTTGACACAGTGGCTCAGCAATGGGCTCCAACATAGCAATGACTGTGAGGATGGTGCAGGACCTGGCAATGTTTTGTTCTCTTTTCTTCTTTTACTATCAGTTTATTTAATCCTTGTAATAACTCCCACCACTCTGTTGTGTGCCATTGAGTCAATTCTGGTGCACAGTGATCCCGCATGATGTTGAACTGCCTGTAGGGTTCCAGACTGATTGCCGGTCCTTCCTCTTGCAGAGCTACTCTTCAGTTCCCACCTCCAGCCTTTGGGTTAGCTGCTAAGCTCTTAACCACTGTGCTACCAGAGGTCATTATTGCTAGAAACTTTTTAATCGGATTTAATAAAAATGTTAGTGTTAACATCTTTAATTTGTTCTAAGTTTTAACTAGAACGCTTCTAGAACCTCTTCATCAAAAATAATGTTAGTTCTTGCTTAGAGTAAACTAAAACTCTGTATTTTGTAAGACTATCAAGGATGAGTATCACAATTTACCAAATATGTTTAAAATATCCTTATTTTTCTGCTTTCCTGTTAATGTAATCATTTATATTGACAATTTTCTTAATTCTCATGGTAAGTTTGCTATAAAAATGTTTTGTCTTCTAAAGTTCTGAGAATTTAACATTTATTGTCACAAGTACTATTAACCTAGAATTTTCTTTATTTTGTTGTCTTTGTCAGACTTTATAAGCCAGTTAAATTATTTGATTCATAAAATTAGGAAAACAAGACTTGATATATTTCTATAATACTATTTTCAGAAAAAATTACATAAAATAAGAGATGCTCTTTGAATACCTGAAAAATGCTCTGGGACAAGTCAGGACTGGGGCTTTTCTTATATAGGGGTTCTTTGGTAATTTATTATTATTATTATTATTCAAATTTCAATATCTGATTGTGCAAGCTTGAGCCTCCCTGCATTTTTATTAAAGTCATCTATTTAATTTCAGTTTCCCAAGTTATTAAAGTTGTATATTATCTTTCTCAGTAACATCTTACTATTCTTTCTACTAGCTGATGTAACTCCTTTTAAGTTTCTAGTTTTATTTGTTTTAAGTAACTATACCAATGGCTTGCCAGGATTGTTGTTCTTTTTGAAGAATCAACTAAGGTCTTTTTCAGCACTTCAAATTATTTTAACAATTACTAGTTCATTTTCTTTTTAGGTTTATATTTTGTGTTTTCTCCTTTGCTAACATATTTAAAAATATTTAGACATTGTTTTGTTTACTTTGTGCCACTCTAACAAAAGATACTGTTTGTTCAAGGCAAATGGATGGCTTCCAGTTTTGTAGGCTAGAAGTCCAAGGTCAAAGTGCTAGGCTCTAGGGGCTGGGTGAAAGCCCCTCAACCTTGGGCTTCAGCTCTGCCTCCTGTTCTCGGCCCACTGAAGCTAGACACTTTTCTTCACTCAGACAGCCGATGGCTGTCGAGGGTGAGAAGCCAAAGGTTGACAAGTAAAAAGGTACAGTCTCAATATTACCAAACAACGTGGCAGGCCACTAGTTCAAGTCCAGAAAAAGTCCCAGGATGGGCAGGGCATGGCAGGCTGCTGAACGACTTGGCTACACACAGGGTTCAAGTGTGCCAAAAAGTTGCAGACCACTCCCACAGCTTCTCCTTATATGGTGGAAGCAGACCACATCCCTCAAGCACCTACTCAACTGCTTACGGCAGATTCCACTATGGAGCTGATTACCAGTCTCGTCATGGGGAATCACTCAGCTGCCCAGCCACTCAAAACCAGGCTCAGCCAAGTTAACACATAACCTTAACTACCACAGACATAACTCCTTACATTCCTCATTTTCATTCTTGCTAATATAAGCATTCAGATTTCTGAATTTTCCTCTGTTTTCTTTTCAGGTGTTATCCCATGATGCTAGGTTAATGGCTATCTTGATAACACTATCACACATCACAGTCAGCTTGCAACCAAGCTATGGAAATTATGACTTTTTTTTTCTAAGTTATTGTTGGTAGTATAGAGAAGTATGAAGATAATAACAGAAAATACCTATAATCCCTCACTCTTGAGATAAATACCCCTAACTCCCTATTTAGGAGAGCTGATGGCACAATGGTTTAGCACTCAGCTCCTAACAAAAAGAACTGGCAGTCTGCTCCAGTAATGTCAGCAAGTTCATTCGGACTCCTAGCGACCCTATTAAACAAAGTAGAATTGCCCCATAGGGTTCCCAAGGCTGTTGTAATCTTTAGAGTGGAACCTGGTTGCACAGAAGTTAAGCACTTGGCTGCTGACAGAAAGATCCATGGGAGAAAGAAGTGGCAGTCAACTTCCTAGAAGATCACAGCTTTGGAAACCCTATGGGGCAGTTCTACCCTGTCCTATAGAGATGCAGCGAGTTGGAATCAACTTGATAGCAACAGGGTTTTACTCTTTAGGGAGTGGGCCCTGTTGGTGCAGTGGTTAAGCACTTGGCGGCTAACGAAGAATGGACAGTTTGACTTCACCTGGTGCTCAGTGGGAGTAAGATGTAGCAGTCTGCTTCCTTAAAGATAACAATCTTGGAAATTCCACGGGGCGGTTTAATTCTGCCCTATAGGGTCACGAAGAGTTGATCACTCCAGAGCACACAACAACTCCAATATGAGGACACTGTGAACCTATTATGTTTTCTGAAGCCCACACAATTGACATAAGGCTGGCCGCCCAGAATGTCGACTGAATGGTGGAGAAGTGGGTGTGAAAATGAACATAAGCCAAGTTTGAATCAAATACGGGTTATTAAGAATTGACTACATCATCATTCAATGACTCCGCCTTTGCCTGTTAAAATCACCCGGTAGCACATGCCTGAATTACATAGACTTTAAATAATATGCATATTTACCTTACTTTTGGTCTTAGAACCCCTCAGGCATTTTCCTCCCTCACATACCTGGATTCTTCTGCCTTGAGAGCTGTATTTTTGAAACCAACTTTTTCTTCAGCAGTATTGTCATCCACCTCATCACATACATTTGCCTCAGTTTTTTCGGGAGTCAGCGTAGTTTGAAAACATCTTCCACCTTCAAAAGTCAGTGTTATGTTTGAGATGGTGACATGTTTGGAGATTCCTTTGGGTTCATTCTTGGTTTTCATATCCCGTAGACACCGAGCCCTCAGAATGTTTTCATCTCTTGCCTTTGAAATTAATAAGCAACAGCAAATCAGGTGATAGAAGAGCATCATACAGAAAGAGAATATGTACGGAGCAGTGTTGAATAAAGTGATCACTCATTTCATTCATATTTGCTTGGTGCTCAGGAGTATGTAGGTGCTATTAGGAGGAGGGAAGCTGGTGCTGCATAGCCATTGGGAAGAGTTGAGGCTGGTGTTAGAAGGACGCTCTCAGGTTGGGGCTGGGGGTCTGCCCACTACTGCCTGACATATTTAAAAACTCAAGTTGTTTCCAGAGCCACTGAGGTTGGATGAACACCTGAAACTATTGCCTTGATGTAATATTTAAACCTTAAATCTCAAATGGAATCTGTTCCCTGAAGTCAGTTTTGAACCAAGCAACAGCTTAACCTATTTAGTAAAGTATGTCTGCCTTGCGCACTGTGCTTTCTCAAAGATTTGTCTACGTGGAATCAAATTGACAACAGCATCTCAAAAGGTTAGAGGAGAAGCTTAGGGGGCAGTGACTTCATATTAATGGTGGTGGAACAATTTGGAAAAGGAGAGGGAGAATAGTTACACAACTGGAGAATGTAAGCAAAGTCACTGAATTGTACATGTAGGAATTGTTGAAATGGGGTATACTTTGCTGTGCATGTGTTCACAAAAACAAAATAAAATAAACAAATCCTCATGTTCTAGGGGACAGCAAGGTCAATGGCAGAACATAGTCTACAAAGAATTTATTCTACATCTGAGTTTGGTTAGTAGCAACTGGGGTCTTAAAAGTTTGCAACTGGCCATCTAAGGTGCAACTATTGGTTTCTTCCTGTCCAGAGCAAAGAAGAGTGAAGAAAACCAAAGATGCATGGAAATAATTAGTTCAAAAGACTAATAGACCACATGAACCTCAGCTTCCACGGCCCTGAGACCAGAGCTAGATAGTGCCTGGCTACCACTACAAATTGCTCTGAAAGAGATCCCATTAGAAAGTCCTGGATAGAGTGGGAGAAAAATGTAGAGCAAAACTCAAAATTAAAAAAAAAAAAAAAAGACAAGACTAGGCTTACTGGTCAGATAGAAACTGGTTGTCACCCTTCAAGCCTGAAACTGAACTTCCTCCTGTATCTGAATTTTCAAGCAATAGACAGGTCTACCAGGTGAAAAAAAACTCTAGGAAAGTAGATACTCTTTAGAATAATTCAGCATTTTAGATGAAAATGGCAGCATTTGCCTAAGAATGAAGTACAGAAGCCAAAAGCGTTCAGAGAGAAGGAATGGAAACAAGAAACACCTGGAGGATGTGGAGGAATGATGTCACACTGAGGGGATTGCAATCAATGACTTGAAGCAAAATGTGTGTGAATTGTCAAATGGAAAATTGATTGGGTCTGTAAACTTTTACCCAAATAACAAAAAATGTTTAAAAACACCCCAAAAAACTCAACTCATATTATCAGGTACACCAGTGTCACCTCATATGAGAAAAGGAATGCTTCTTCTCTTTGAGTTGTTGGGTAGGAAAGATTTTCTAGAAATGCTGTGCCACCTGCTCCCCAACGTGAGGTTCCTCTTGATTCAAGAGCATCTAATAGATGACATGGGTTGGGGGATCATAATAATAATAGTTGGTTTTTTAAAAAGCTTAGAACCTGTACCTAAAAATTAATACCCTAAAACCTTCCTTTGCTCTTCATTTCCCAGTTTCTGTTAATGCACCACCTCTCCTAGTAACTCCCTGACTACCTCAGAATTTCTAGTAGGTCAGCAAATCCTACTGACACCATCCCTGTAGTATTCCTTGCATCTGTACCTTGTTCCACCCATCGCCACTACTTAGTCCCTTACCTCTACTACAAGCCCTGAAAAGACTCCAATCATCTCTTTCTTTAAACATTCAACTTTATTTTTTCCCTGACAATGCAATTAATACATATTTATTATAGAGAATTTTGGAAACCCTATAAGGCATAAATAACTACTACTCTTATGGTGCATTTCGTTCTGGACTTTTGGTCCATTTCTTTATTTTGTGTCTACAAATTGAGTTTACACTGGAGTTCTGTATCCTACCATTTTCACATACAATTTTATTTTAAATATTTTCCTCATGCTTTAAAAAATTTCATAAGGTTACCCCAATTTTTCTAATTAAAACTTAATTCCCTTTATTGTAGGAAATAGAGACTATACTAAAAGTGTAAAGACATAAACGTGACTTGTTTATAATCCTACAATTCAGAGATAGACTGTTGTTAACAAAATGGAGTTTTTACCTTCTATTGTGTTTGTGTGTGAATATATTTTTACATAATAGGAGTAGCATTTTTCATTTTTCACTTAACCTTATATGATGAACAGGTTTCTAAGTCAAGAAAAGTTCTTTAAAAATGTAGTAACTACAGGGTATTCATTCACTGAACAAATATTTACTGAGTGCCTATGATCTTTCCAGACACTATGGTAGATCCTAACAAGATGGACATGGCACCTGACCTTCATGGATTTACATTCATTTAGCTCTTCCTCTGTGTTGGGCATTTAGGTTGTTTCCATTATTATAAACATGGTACAATTATCTTCTTTGTAGCTAAAAAATCGTCATTCCTAATTCTGGTTAAGTTCTTGGGAAAGATTGCTAGAGGTGGAATCACTGAGTCAGAGTGTAAACATTTTTAAGGTTCTTAACTCATTATGAATTCAAGAAACTTTGTACCAATTTTCACCCCTACCAGGAATCTGTATGAGTTCCAAGTTCACCATACTAATGTTGATTTTTTTAAAAATTAACAGTATCATAGATTAATTTTTTTTCTAAATATGCATTGCTTTGGTTACTAGTGAGTTTAAATATTTAAAAACTTATACTTATTTAATTGTCTCTTCTTCTGTGAAATCTTTATCCTTAGCTATTATCATTTTTCTGCTGTGGCCCTATTGGAGGTTTTTTAGCAGTAGTCTTCAAACTGATCTCATTACTTACAATCCATCCTGTCATCACATTAATCTTTTCAAAACACAGCTCCTTCTTTCCTTTAAGCCTTTGGTAGCTAAGGCTTGCTCAAAGAGTGAAGCCCCAACTTCTTAATTTGGCATTCAAGGGTTGCAAGCAACATTTCAATCCTACATTCTAATACCACATATATTTTGCTCCAGCCAAATTTAAGTAACCATTCTTAGATATGGTTCTATGTTTTTCTACTATCTGGCCTTTTGTAAGGAGCTCTGGTGGCGTAGTGCCTAAGGCATTTGACTATTTGACTGCTAACCAGAAGATTGGTGGTTCAAACCCACCAGCCACTCTGAGGAAGGAAGACTGGGCAATTTACTTTTGTAAAGATTTACCTCCTTGGAAATCCAAAGGGGATCACTATGAGTCGGAATCGACTTGAGAGCAGTGGGTTTTTTTTTTTTTTTTTGGCCTTTTGTAAGACTACTCCCTTGTTCTAGTTTTTTATTTTCCTACTTTCAACCTCATCTTTACCTATAGAAATTTCATTTCATCCTTCAATGTACTGGGTACTTTTATACATATTTAAATCTTAAGATAACCCTTGCATTCATTAATATTCTCCTTTTAGAGATGAGGAAACCGAGGCTTATGTGACTATTCCAAAGTCCATAACTATTCCAGTGACTATTCCAAAGTTACACACCTAATCGTCAGCAGAGTAACATTCTAATCTAGGTTTCTAATTTGGATTCCAAAGTTTTTCCCCTATGATATAATTTTCTGATACTGGATAAAGTTTGATGGTAAGGATGGTCACCACCTATTTCAGGACATCTTACAATACTTTAAATCAGGTTCCCAGGGATCAAATCTCATTATTAAAATGAGGTTACTTTAGAGTAGGTACCATAGCATTTTTTTTTTTTTT
>NW_006921675.1:4687152-4694635 GCF_000298275.1 Orycteropus afer afer | reverse complement strand
GTTAGCTAACCAGGAAGAGTGGACTTGGTTATTACTCTTGTTCTTAATTATTAAAGAATGAAAGTCCAAAAATTGGAAGCAACTAGGACGTCCTTCAGTAGGTGAATGGATAAACAAACCATGGTACATCCATAGAATGGAGTGTTATTCAGCAGTGAAAAGAAAATATGGAGAAACTTCAAATGCAAGCTGCTAAGAAGCCAGTCTGAAAAAGCTGTATACTGTGATGCCAAGTATATGGAAAGGCAAAAATATAGACAGTGAAAAGATTAATCCTTGCCAGGGACACAGGGAGAGGGGGCAAGGAATGTATAGTCAGAGCTCAGGACATTGTTAAGGTGGTAATAATATTCTGTAATATACTGGAATGGTGGGTACACAACAAACCCCGGACTGTACAACAAAAAGAGTGAACCTAATGTAAACTGTGGATTTTACATAATAATAACATTATTCATATTGGTTCATCAACTGTGAAAAATGTGCCACAGGAATTTAACACGTTAGTAATGAGGGAAACTATGCATATGGGGGTTTCTATGAGAACTCTCTGTACTTTCTGCACAATTTTCAGTAAACCTAAAACTACTCTAAAAATGAAGTCTATTTAAAAAGAAGAAGAAGAATGAAGATCTTCCCTATCACTGACCTTTTCCTCTTCCTTGGCCCTCAGTATATCATCATTTTCAAACACCACTGTCACCTCTGAGCGGTTTATGTCATCAGGGATGTCTGCAACCTCTGTGACTTCGGTGACAATTCTTACATCTGGGATCTCTGTAATGTCATTTTCTGGAATGTCAGTGACGTCGGTGACATCAGTGACATCTGTGAATTCGGAGAAATCCACACTCTCTGTAGCACATGTAGTGTCTGGGCCTGGATACGCATACGGAGTCTGCAAAGCTGTGAATGCTGCAATGTCCATTATGTCCACCGAGCCAGTGATTTCTGTGCTAGTTGTGATTTCTGAGAGGCTTGAGACTTCTGACACTTTGGAAATTTTGTTTTTCTCCTGATTCAAGAGGTCAATGAGTTCCACCCATTGACAAAATAAGGTTTCCTGTTTATATGCAGGGGCGCAGAGCTGTAGGTAGTAGGCTCGACCGCTCACTAGCTTTACTTTAAGGCGCATATTCTTAGCATCGTGCACAGAGAGCGTCACAAACTGCAGAGGGAGAAACCTGCAAACAAAGGCAAATGTATGTCATTGGGGGATTAATTGTAGGAATGCCTTTCACTCTAAACGAACAGACACAGGACAACAGGTTTATCTCCCAGATATATCTAAGAAGGAGGAGGCGTGGGTACGGCAGTACCTTATTGTGGCTGCCATGTTCCCAGGTCTGGTCCTTACCTTTGGAGGCTCTTCACTTGGATTTTTAGTACACTGGGAGATAATCAGGCTTCTATGGACCACCTTGTCTTAATCATATTCCTGAGATTCCAATATACTAAAAAATTAGAATGTCATAGCTAAGTAATAGATTGGCTCGCAAAATAAAGATCACTTGTGAGTTCTGTGCTCCTTTAAAAATTCATTTATATGAGAGCAAATGGTCAACAATTACCTTAAAACAAAGATGAGAAGGTACAGGGGCAAGGAAGCTAGACTAATGGAAATAGAACCACTAGAAAAGAAGTGATGAGAATGTTCATGCATTGTGAAGAGTGTAATCAACGTCACTGAAAAAGTTGTGCCAAAATTATTGAGTGGGAACCTAAACTGCTGTGTAAACCTTCACCAAAAACACAATATTATTGAAAACAATACTGAACGTCAGCTGTTTGGATTGAACTGTGTTTCGCTAAAAAGATATGTTGAAGTTCTAACCCCTGGTACTTGTGAATGTGACTTTAGTTGAAAACAGGACATTTGAAGATGTTTGCAGTTAGGTTGGGCACTCTGGTGGCATAATGCCTAAGGCATTTGACTGCTAACCAGAAGGCTGGCAGTTCAAACCCACCAGCCACTTCTTGGAAGGAAAATTGGGCAATCTACTTCTGTAGTGATACCACCTCGGAAACCCAAGGAGGGGTCACTATGAGTTGAATCTGACTTGATGGCAGTGGGTTTGGGTTTTTTTTGTTTTTGTTTTTGTTTTTGCAGTTAGGTTAAAGTTAGGTCATACTGAAGCAGGGTGGATTCTATTCTTATCTGATCAGATTATATCTGTGTCCTTATAAAAGAGGAGAAAATACATAAAACAAAGAGAGGAAGGATGCCTTGTGGCACTGCAGGTGCAAGCCAAGGAATGCCTGGAGCTACCAGAAACTAGGGGAGGGCATGGGACAGATTCTCCCTCAGAGCCTCAGAAGGAATCAACACAGCTGACACCCTGGTTTGGGACTCTCAGATTTCTATTTGTATTTGGGCAATCTACTTCCATAGTGATACCACCTCGGAAATCCAAGGAGGGGTCACCATGAGTCGGGTCCAACTCGACGGCACATAACAACAACAACAAACCACTCAGTTTATGGTATTTTCTTATGAAGCCCTAGGAAATTGATACATCAACTATTTACCACGAGAAATTGTTGGACCAGTCCCTGGAGAAGGACATCTTGCTTGGTAGGTCAGTGAAAAAGAGGAAGACCCTCAATAAGATGGATTGATACAGTGACTGCAACAATGAACTCAAACATAGCAGTGATTGTAAGGATGGTGCAAGACTGGGCAGTTTTCATTCTGTTGTAACACAGGGTCGCCATGAGTCAGAACCGGCTTGACAACACCTAACAACAACAACAACAACAACAACAAAGCTGATAGTTAGAGAAGTGATATGCTCAAGATTATACAGCAAGTTCTTGGAAGAAAGACCTGGTGATCTACTTTCAAACGATCAGCCATTGAAAATCTCATGGACCACAGTTCTACTCGGACCCACATGGGGTCACCGGAAGTTGGAATCGGTTCACCAGCAGCAGTTTTTGTTTGTGTGTTTTTATACAGCAAGTTAGTTTGTGGCTGAGATAAGAACACAGACAATTGCCACAGAAGGTGAGGATTGGAGGCGGGGAGAAGCATGTTCTAGACAGGCTGTTTATTATGAGGCTTTGCTTCCTGTTACTTAACTTTGATTTTAAAAATTAAGGACTTGTTTGACCACCAGTTTCTTGTAAACGTTTTCTTTCAATTTTAAAGATGCAACTCTTTAGTCATCTGCAACAAGGATTGCAGCAAGTGGAATACTCCCATGAAGCAGCGGTCGGCGTTTCCACTTTCCGCTGCTCTGGGGGTAAAGCACTGTTCTATGCTGAGATTTTTACCCTCAGTCTTGTAATTCACCTGGTGAGCACGAGTTTCTCTGTGGGAGATGTCAGGAGACTTTCAAACACGGGTTCTGCATCTTTCTGGGTGGTGGGTGTCAGGTGTGCCAGCAACATCACGTTGGGGATCTTCTGGGTGTGAGTGGAAGAACAAATGCCTACGGTCACCCAGTTGGCTCGGTTATGAAGGTAAATGGATTCACCTCTCCTGTTGACCTGAATGCAGAGAAGAGGAAGAAGAGTTTCCTGCTAAAGTACATAATCCCGACAACCCTGCTTACCTGAGCAGTGGAGGGAGGAGAGGGAATAAAAAGAAATGAATCACGACACATCTGTTCTTTCACTTGTTCATGTTGATTCTCAGAGATGCCTCAGTGAACAGACAGACTGGTTACTGGCCTATGGTGTTCTACTAGGGAAGGCACACATCAGACAATTAAGTACTTTTCTTTTTATATTTATTTTTTAATTTACTTAAGTGTCATACAGTTCAGTCAAAGTGTACATACAATTCAGTGGTTTTCAGAATATTCAGAAGTGTGCAGCCATCATCACAATCAATTTTAGAACATTTTCATTGGGCGCATTAACAGTCACTCTGTTTCCTCCCAACCTCCCCATCAGCCTTAAGCAATCACTAATCTGCTTTCTGCCTCTGTAATTTGCCTCTTCTGGACATTTCTTATAAATGGAATCACACAATATGTGGGCATAATGTTTTCAAGTTTCATTCATGTTATAGCATATATCAATATTTATTCCTTTTTGTGGCCCGTTAATATTTGATTGTATGGATATACCACATTTCATTTATCCATTCAGCAGCTGATGGACATTTGAGCTGTATCCACTTTTTGGCTGTTCTGAATAATACTGCTATAAATATTTGTTAAAAGTTTACGTGGATATATGTTTTCATTTCTCTTGAGTATATACCAAGGAACAGAATTTCTGGATCATTATGGTAACTCTGTTTTTAACCTTTTGAGGAACTGCCAGACAGTTTGACAATTAAGTACTTAACTATTATTTAAGATGTTGTGGTAGTTAAGGCTGTGTGTCAGTTCGGCTGGGCTAGAGTTCTGAGGGGCTGGGCAGCTGGATGTTGTTATTCCCGTGATGAGGTTAGTAATCAACTTCTTTGCGGAAGCTGCTGTGAGCAGCTCAGTGGCTACCTTCAGAGTGTGGCAGGAGCTCTGGTGGTGTGGTGCCTAAGGCACTTGACTGCTAATCAGAAGGCTGGCAGTTCAAATCCACCAGCCATTCCTCAGAAGGAAGATGGGGCAATCTACTTTCATAGAGATACCGCCCGGAAACCTGAGGAGGGGTTGCTATGAGTCGGAACTGGTTCGATGGTAGTGAGTTTGTTTTGTTCACACAGAGTGTGGCCTGCTTCCAGTATATAAGAAAGAAGATTTGAGGAAGCTTTTGGCACATCTGGATCCTACATTTGGCCATCTTCATCTCAGTGGCCTGCCCTGTCATCTGCTAACCTTGGGACTATGCCATTTTACTTGTGGATCTTGAGTTCATCAGCCCAGCAACCAGCACCTGCATGAGTTAGAGAAAGCCTCCAGTTCCAGTGGGTGGGGGCAGGGGGCAGAGCTGAAGGCCAACGTGGAGGGGCTTTCACCATGCTCTTAGAGCCGGCACTCTGAATTTGGACTTCTAGTCTCCTAAGCTGTAAGAAAATCAATTCATGTTTTAAAGCCATCCACTTGTGGTATTTCTGTTATAGCAGCACTAGAGAATCAAGACAGAAGTGTTACCAAGTACAAGTTCAGAGTGCTATGACAATGTATACAGGGGACTTGACTTAGCTTATGCTGGGGGTATGTGCTGGTAAACTTAACAATCGACTCTCAGAAGACACAGACACACACCAGTTTATTAAACATTTTACTGACATAAAAAATGAGAAGCACAAATAATAATGTACAATAGTCTTTAAGTGCCAAATAGCCAATTCATTCTCACAGAAGTCCTTACTGACTTTTGCCACTCTTTTTACTCATACAACCTCAAGTGTAACTATTAGTAAAATAATAAAAATAATGAGTTTTGAATATTTATTGCCTATGTTTTCAATATAATTTATTTCATTATCAGTTTATGTAATTTAATTTTTTATGGTTGTGTTTAACAATAGACTTGCAAACTTTCTGAACTCATAACAGTACATACTACAGATATGGTCCTAGAAGTCTCCCCAAAGAAGGGACTTCCAGCTGAGATCTGAACAATGAGGGAGAGAAACTAGCTGAGTGGAGAGGAGATTTTTCCAAGCAGATGAACAGCATATGCAAAAATCCAAAGTCCTAGAATCTTGGTCAGTGAGAACCCTTGCCTGTTGGCAGAGGAGAATGTGAAGGAAGTCAGGAAAGGTTTACATTTGGGTTTCAAGACCATACAATAACTGGTTCAATTGAAAAATGAATCTGCCTAAGGCATTTGACTGCTAACCAGAAGGCTGGTGGTTCAAACCCACCAGCCGTGCTCCGAAGGAAGACTGGGCAATCTACTTTCACAGAGAAACTGTCTCAGAAACCCAATGATGGGTGTCTATGAGTCAGATTTGATACGATAGCAGTGAGTATTTTTCTTCTTTTTTTCAGAAAGAGGTGGTTGCATACATTGTTGATTACCTGCTGAAAGCCATGGTCTTCTTCTTCCTGATTAACAGGATCCTAATTTTGTCCAGTAAGGAGGCCTCCTCCATATCTTGCTGGCCAGGACTGGGTCTCTTTGAAAGGTACATCCTTATAAGAAGGAGACTTTTCTCCCCAACACTATCTGACAATTTCCCTTGAGTCAAAATTCAGTTTAATCTCTAGTTGTGCCACAGATTTTATTTTTAAAATGTCTTCTAAATCTGTGTAAGAAGTTAGCTAAGGGACCTCCTGTGGCAGACTATTCTCAAAATCACTACTATCCTGTCATGTAATTTTGGAAGATAAAGATAATGACATAATGATAGATTATCAGGGTATCATTAGGACAAAATTTCTTGGTAAGAGTTTGGTGAGAAAATTTTAAACAAAGTACCTCAATTTTAACAGTGTAATTATTCTTGTTGTTGTTGTTGTTATGTGCCGTCGAGTCAGACCTGACTCATAGCGACCCCTCCTTGGGTTTCCGAGGCAGTATCACTACAGAAGTAGGATTGCCCAACCTTCCTTCCGAGGAGTGGCTAGTGGGTTTGAACCGCCAGCCGTCTGGTTAGCAGTCAAGTGCCTTAGCCACTATGCTACCAGAGCTCCCGTAATTATTCTAGGCTGCTTAAATTTCCAAAACTGTTCCCTTGATTGTGCCCCACATCCCTTTGGCATGTTTAAAACAATTCATCTCCCAACCTTTTCAGTTATCTTGGAGAAAATTAATTATTAACATTATGGGAAATGAACTCAGGTTTGGGTGTTATTTACCTGGATAAAGTTGCTCTCTAACATGGGAGGAGATGTGAAAGGGGCATACTCTCCCCCATTCAACATATTTTGAAGCTCCCCGGGCTGGTGGGAGTGTGGGAGGCCAAGGTCACCATGCTCGTCAGTTCTCGTGGTGGACGTCCTGTTGTTCTCCTCCATGGTGCTTACACAGAAACATAGACAATTGAGAGAATGGAAATGCAATGAATGGATATATAGAAAATTAAATGGAAGAATTGAACGGCATCACTCATTCATTCAACGAATCTTATCAACACACATGATATGCCAGGCACTGTACCAGGCATGGGAGATACATCTAAACAGGAGTGATGAGATTCTTGTCCTCATGTAGCTTACTCTCTATTGGGGAGATAGATTGCTATTTGTTGCCTTTGAGTCAATTCTGCCTAGGATATTGATTTTTATGTATTCTATTTCATTTTTGACAACTTGCAATTTTCCTAGATTCATAGTTCGTACATTCCATGTTCTGATTATTAATGGATGTTTACAGCTGTTTCTTCTCATTTTGAGTCATGCCACATCAGCAAATGGAGGTCCTGAGAGCTTTATTCTACCCGCATCATTAAGGTGAGCTCTACTCTGAGGAGGCAGTTCTTCCCCAATCATATTTTGAGTGCCTTCCAACCTGAGTAGCTCATCTTCTGGCACTCTATTTCAGGGCAATGTTTAGGGCTATTCAAAAGTGTTTCAGTAACATAGATGCAAAATTCTTCAACAAAATGCTAGCCAACAGAATACAACAACATATCAAAAAA
>NW_006921675.1:4680280-4686317 GCF_000298275.1 Orycteropus afer afer | reverse complement strand
CACTACTACAGGAGACAACAAGGGCTCTACATAAATGGAAGAACCTGTCTTGTTCATGGATAGGTAGACTGAATATTGTGAAAATGTCAATACTACCTAAAGCAATCTACACATTTAATGCAATCCTGATCCAGATATCAACAAATTTTTTTTAAGGACATGGAAAAACCAATTCCTAGATTCATGTGGAAAGGAAAGAGACCTCGGATAAGCAGAGCACTTCTGAAGAAAAAGAACAAAGTGGGAAGTCTCACACTCCCAGATCTTAAAACCTACTATACAGCCACAGTAGTCAAAACAGCATGGTATTGGTACAATGATATATAGACAGACCTATGGAACAGAATCGAAAGTCCGGAAATAGATCCATCCATCTATGGACAGCTGATCTTTGACAAAGGTCCAAAACCCATTAAATGGGGGAAGAGACTGCCTCTTTAACAAATGGTGCTGGCAAAACTGGATATCAACTTGGAGAAAAATGAAACAGGACCCATACCTTACCCCATACACGAAACCAAACTCAAGTTGGATCAAAGACTTAAATGTAAAAACCAAAACTATAAAATTCATCAAAGATAAAATAGGGGCAAATCTAGGAGCCCTACTTTACAGCATAAATAGACTACCAAGCATAACCCAGAGTGCACAGGAGGTAGAAGAGAAGTTAGATGACTGGAACCTTTTAAAAATCAAATTCTTTTGCACATCGAAAGACTTTGTCAAAAGGGTAAAAAGAGAACCTACAGATTGGGAGAAAATATTTGCCTATGACATATATGATAAAGGACTTATCTCCAAAATCTATAGACAACTTCAACACTTCAACACCAAAAAGAAAAACAACACAATTAAAAGAGACTTGAACAGACATTTCACTAAAGACGATATGCTAGTGGCCAACAAACACTCATGGTCTTTAGTCATTAGAGAGATGCAAATAAAAACACTGATGAGATATCATCTCACCCTAGCAATAATAGCAAAGTTAAACAGGACAGAAAATAACAAATGCTGGTGAGGTTGTGGAGAGATTGGAACTCTTGTGCACTGCTGGTAGGATTGTAAAATGGTGCAACCATTGTGGCAAACGGTATGGGGTTTCTTTAAAAAACTGAAAATAGAAATAACATTTGACCCAGTAATTCCATTACTAGGAATACATCCTAAAGAGGTGAGAGGCAGCGCACAAACAGACATATGCACACTTGTATTAATTGCAGCACAATTCACAAAGAGATGGAAACAACTTAAATGCTCATCAATGGATGAATGATAACTAAATTATGGTACATTCACACAATGTAATACTGTGCTACATTAAAGAACAATGAAGGATATGCGAATCATCTCACAATGTGGATGAGCTTGGAGGACATTATGCAGAGTGAAGTAAGTCAATCGCAGAAGGACAAATACTTTATGAGCCCATTACTGTAAAAAGACAAAGAAGGGTTTGCTTGAGAAAGGGAACTCACTTTGTACATTACTGGGGTGGGGAGGGTGGAGGAGGGGTTAATTTTGGGTTAGTTGGGGGCCATATGCTGATATGGGTAAGGGAGGGATGGAATAGAAAGAGTCTGTGACCACCATGATGGCATTTGGAAAAGGGAGGACACCAAATTGTGTACATAAGATATAGACGATAGATGCTAATGTTGTTGTTTGTTGTTATGTGCCGTTGAGTTGGACCCGACTCATAGCCACCCCTCCTTGGGTTTCTGAGGTAGTATCATTATGAAAGTAGATTGTCCAACCTTCCTTCTGAGGAGTGGCTGGTGGGTTTGAACTGCCAGCCTTTTGGTTAGCAGTCAAATGCATTAGGCACTACACTACCAGAGCTCCCACAGATGCTAATACCAACCCGTATATCCCTGGTCTATAGTATACTCCTGTTCACTGACCCCCATCTGATCTTCTCAGATGTTTATATGTTTATCTGTAGCCTGGTGTTTGGTGTTAAATGGTAATACAGTGTTGTGGATATACAGATGTTAATACCAACAAGTATATCCCCAATACTGCATTACCATTAACACCAAGCACCAGGCTACAGATAAACATATAAACATCTGGGAAGATCAGATGGAGGTCAGTGAACAGGAGTATACTCTAGACCAAGGATAGATTCAGCAGAAGCTAATCTTGCACAGGTACCAGTGATACAAAATACCCACAATCCTTACAGAAGCAACAGAAGACAGACATAGAGTAATCCCTCACAGACAGCCAGACGCCGTGGGAGAGAGATCCAACAGATCTACCAACTAAGGACCATAATATTGGGGGACACTAGACTCAACTGGCACAACAAAATGCATAAAAGTCTTGCTCCTTATTCTACATTGGTGAGTAGTGACTGGGGTCTTAAAAGCTTTCAAGCAGCCATCTAAGATGCAGCTAATGGTCTCCTATCATCAGGAGTGAAGAAGAGTGGAAAAAAAAGGGGCATTTGGAAGCAATCAGCCCTAGGACATGATGGCCTTCGAGACCAGAAGAACTAGATGGTGCCTGGCTACCAACACCAACCCCTCAGGAAAGGATCAAGTCTGGAGATCCTGGATAGAGTGGGAGTAAAAACGTGGAACAAAATCCCAAAACTCAAAAATGACCAAAATTACTGGTCGGATGAAGTCTGGTGAGACCCCCAGTACTATGGCCCTGGGATACATTCTGGGCCTGGAATAAAACTCACTCCCAGGGGCTGGCTCTCAGCCCAATACTAAACAAGATGTATAGGCAGACAACTCAACCCAGGGTGACGCACCCACATACTCTATGGAAATGCATCCCTTGGAGCAATTGACCACAGGGCACCAGAGGGGCAACATTCACACGGAGGAAATGCAGGACACACAGGAGTGCATAACTATGAGGGGCATGGTGGGGAGGGCTACTGGGCAGGGAGGGGAGGAGACTGGGTTAGGGTTGGGATGCTAAATGAGGAGTGAAACTAAATGTACATGTAATGTTGAATGTAAAACAAACTCTGCTCTGTAAACGTGTACCTAAAGCACAATTGAAAAAAAAAAAAGTGTTTCAGCAATATATCAGACAGTGTTTCACTGTTATTGATAAGGTTTTCACTGGTCAACTCTTTAAGAATGGATGGCGTCTTTCGTCTTCTGAGTCTGTCTTAGTCTGGAAGCTTGCTGAAACCTGTCCACCATGGGCGACCCTGCTCATATTTGAAATACTGATGACATAGCCTCCTGCCTCGCAGCCACATACAAGCCACCATATTATGACAAACTGACAGATGAGTGGTGGATTTTGCCCATAGAATCTTGCAATATTGCAATCTGATGCTTGAATTTTTTCTTCAGTTCTTTCAGCTTGAGAAATGCTGAGCATGTTCTTCCCTTTTGGTTTTCTAACTCCAGGTCTTTGCACATTTTATTTCCCAATTAGATGTGGTAATACGCAATGTTCATTTCCTGAATTTGATGGTTACATATTGATTATCTAGGAGAACGTCCTTGATTATAAGGAACACACACTAAAGTATTTGAGGATAATAGGTCACCAAATTAGAAAAGTACTCTCAAAAGATTCAGGAAAAAAATAGTTACTTGTACTATATGTACAACTTTTCTGTAAGTTTGAGATTGTTTCCAAAAATTCATGGAAATAATATTAGAAGGAAAGAGGAGGTAAAAGAAAGTTTACATGAGAAATATAGAGGAAGGAAAATAGTGCCTGAGTTTAGACAATGATTGAGAAAACCTGTTTAGCCACTTTAGGTTTCCAAGGAGGGAGGTGGACAACAACAATTGGAGAATCCTGACAGTGATTGGAAGGTTAGAAGAAAAGCACATGGCGCCATTGTCATCTGTTTTTCTCATTCAATAACTTATCAGTGAGATAAGGCATTTATTCTACCATTGGTGATAGTTGAGAGGACAAAATGAGGAAAGCAAAGGACAGCAACTTTTTGGCTCAGGGTTGCAGAGCAGGACCAAACAAAATCACAGGAACAGCTCACCTTTAATTTTCCAGGACAGCTACGTCCGTCTCAGTCCACATGCCTCCTCTTGAGATCTAGAGCAGCTGATCACTGTTGGCAGGATCCATGGTACATTGAGTTCCCAGGATAAAGGAAGAAGAAAACTTGGAAAAGGAATCAAATAGAAGAGAAAGGGAGAAAGAAAAGACAACAGAAAAATGAAAGGAGACGGTGTGATGATGTAGCCAGTATGTACCATCAATTCTTACCTCAACTCGGGGCCAAGCCACAATCCTCTCCTGAAGGTGAAGGCTTTAACTCACTTCTGTTTGGACTTCCTTCTTTTCATGATGAAGTCTTTTGTGAAAGAAATATACAAATAAAAACTGAAGATTATAGAAAAGAAGCTAATTTCAATATTAATCTTTACTCTATTATTTCAACCATGGGATGCCTGCCTTAGAAACAGTGCCTCTTTAAACTAAAATTAGATGGGGGAAGTATAACCAAGGGGCTGCTGTGTATGTGTGAGATGGGCTTTTGTCGATGATGCTAATCATGGTCTTTTGGTGTGTGAATCAAGACTGATAGTCGTGAGTTCATTAGTCATAAATCAACAAAACAAAAGAAAAACAACAACCAGTCCTGTTACTGTTGAATCAATCCCAACTTGTGGCAATACAATGTGTTACATAGCAGAAGTGCGCCATTGGATTTCTTGGTTGTAATCTTCACAGAAGCAAATTACTAGGCCTTCCTTCTGCTGCTGGGTGGGTGTTTGAACTGCCAACCATTAGGTTAGTAGATGAACGCAAACCATTTGTTAATTGCTGTTGAGTCAGCACTGACTCATAGCGACCCCATGTACAACAGAACAAAACTCTGCCTGGTCCTCCATAGATCATAGATGGCCTAAAACTGTCAAACAGTGAAGGTTCCTATAGCCAATGAGAATATTTGACAATGTGACAAAGGAAGTCACTTAGACTCAAATATCCTGCATGCAATGGGGGATCTTGAGAAGCTTGATTATTACTTTCCTTGCATAAAAAGCCAGAGTAACCTATATAGCTCTTAACTTCCTAGCTGATGGTAGGGAGGTATGTATACATATATAATTATACATGCATACGCTTATTATTTTGTCATTTTTATAAAGTTCTCACACCAGAATATAGTTACAGTCACTGCAGACAATTCCCCTTTCCCCTCCATAAAATTCTGAGTTAAATAGTCCCATTAAGGATATCTGGGCTAAGTAAACAACTGACTATTGCTGTCAGAACTCAAGTACCAGGCCAGTGAAGGTACTGGAATAGTGGGAACATAATGGACTCTAGAGCCAGACACATCTAGGTTCATATTTAGGTTCTGTCACCTGCTACTTCTGTGACCTTGGGCAAGTAAGTCACTTAACACCTCTGAGTTCAATTTCCTCATTATAAAATGAGGCTGATAGTACCCAATTCAAGGTGTTGGGATGATTAAATTGCACTGACCCACAAGCCACTCCTCGAAAGAAAGATGGGGCAATCTACTTCTAGAGAGATACTGCCTTGGAAACCCAAGGAGGAGTTG
Source organism: Orycteropus afer afer (assembly GCF_000298275.1). Taxonomy (NCBI): domain Eukaryota; kingdom Metazoa; phylum Chordata; class Mammalia; order Tubulidentata; family Orycteropodidae; genus Orycteropus; species Orycteropus afer. Next base: position 4,680,793 of record NW_006921675.1, on the reverse strand, counting down.
CTAGGAACAGAATAGACTCAATGGCAGTGAGTTTGTTTTGGTTTTTGGAATAGAAAATAGAGAGCATCTTGGCTATCACATAGTAAGACTTGTATGGTGGCTGAATAGGGTCACTGCCTGTATGGGTGTGCTACACCTTACCCTGTGTTGTTGTTGTTGCTATGTGCTGTTGAGTTGTCTCCAACTTATAGCAACTTCTCCTTGGGTATCTGAGGCCATATCTCTATGGAAGTAGATTGCTCAATCTTCCTTCCGAGGAGTGACTGGTGGGTTTGAACTGCCAACCTTCTGGTTAGCAGTCAAGTGCCTTAGGCACTATGCCAGTATAATACAACCAACATCTGCTGAACAGTATTCCCTCTTGACTGCTACTGGTTTCATATTCCCAATTTTTTTTTTTCATTGTGATTTGGGTGAAGATTTACAGAGCAAATTCACTTTCCAAGCAGCAGTTTACATATACTTTGTCTCATGACATTGACCACAGTTTACCACAATGCAACAGCTCCCCTC
>NW_006921675.1:4674517-4677398 GCF_000298275.1 Orycteropus afer afer | reverse complement strand
CGGGAATCTCCAAGCTGTCTGTGCCATCAGGATCACTCAGGATCGCTGCCAGACCGCAGCTCCATATGTCTCCTTTTTTGGTATTCTCACACAAATTCTTCTGCTAGTTGGGGTTCAGTCTACTTCTATATCCTTCCCTTCAAGGCTCAGGGGTCCAGGATTATCTTCTGTGTCTGTGTTAATTGATTTCCCCTTTCTTTGTCGAAGAGGATCTGTGCAGTCTTTCTGCCTAGTCCGCCATCTTGCCAGAACCTCCATATTTCCCAACTTTCATCCATTCTTAGAACCAATTTCTTTCTCAGCTTAACAACTCAGACTGAATGTGCTTTGCAATCACCCTCAGCTGGGGCGTGAGGGTTGGGTGAGGGAGTGGGCAACTGTATTGTGGATGTTATTGGTTGCATATGCAGGAACATAGTTGCTCATATTAAGTTACATGTTTTGATTATGCCACTCCTCGGAAGGAAGGTTGGGCAATCCTACTTCCGTAGTGATACTGCCTCGGAAACCCAAGGAGGGGTCACTATGAGTCAGGTTTGACTCGACGGCACATAACAACAACAACAACAACAACATGCTATAAGGATTGATTGCATTTGATTGCCATTTTAAACGTTCTTAATGGTTACCTGAAAACCTTTTGCTGACACCTTCTGGTAAAATTGAGAAAGTCCCAGTAAAAACTTTAAAAATGTATGTCAGAGATTTGGAAGAAAGTCCAAACCTAGTGGACTAGGTGACTAGACTGGAGCATTCTTTGGAATACATAGAGGAGGGTGGCACAAAGGACTGTAGTGTGTGGGAAATTCTAAGAAAAAAGTATTGAGTTATATAATTAATAGCATTTTTTTTCTTTCTTCCAAACCCAAACACACTGCCTTCGAGTTGATTCCTACTCATAGTGACCATATAGGACAGAGTAGAACTGGCCCATAGGGTTTCCAAGACTGCACATCTTTATAGGGAAGTAGGTGGCTTCATCTTTTTTCCCTGGAGCAGGTGGTGGGTTTGAACCACTGACATTTTGGTGCAGCCTAGTGCTTTAACCACTGTGCCACCAGGGCCCCTTTTTTCTTTCTCAATGGTACGTAAAATAATGGACTATCTTACAGTTGATGAATCTTAGATTTGATGATGCAGCATCCTGTGAAAGAAGCATAAAAGTGGAAAATGAAGTGTATAGAAAGAAGTTAATTTCAATATGAATCTTTACTCTTCTTATTTCAAATGTGAGGTGCCTGCCTTAGAAATAGTTCCTGTTCTTATTAAATTATGTGGGTGAAGTGTGGTCAGAGGGCTGCTGCTTATGTTGGAGCTGATCTGTTGCCGATGATCCTAATCATGGTCTTTCTGTGGGTGAAATGCATCAGTCAATTTGTGCTCATCCAGAGGTGGATGACAGAATACACACTTTTAGAAAACAAAAATACAACACTCTGAGAAAATGAAAGCACCTACATTTTGGAAAGTGTGTCTACTGTTTACATATACATGTTAATGGGTAGATTCCATGTGTTTCCTGAGACTATGGGCCTCCTGAGTCCCCTCCCAGAACAGCTCCTCCCAAGAGCAGTTAGTGGGTGGCCTCCAGGGAGCAGGTGTAGCTGTGGATTCAGACCCACAGAGCTAAGGAAGATAAGGAAGGGAAGAGAGTCTGTCTTAGTCCTTTCTGAACTTGAACATAGGTGACGTCAGCTAAGGAGCAGAAAATGTAAGATTCTTTTATCAAGGAATCGATCTGATATTTTTGGTTTCTAAAACATTTATCCTGGAATTATTTAGATAATTTTAGGTTACGTGTATAGATGGTACATATGTGCTGAATTTTGACTTGTTTTTCACAGGAACACTGGTGGTGGTGCAGTGGTTAAGGTATTTGGCAGCTAACCCACCATCCACCAGTGCTAACCCATCATTCATAGGTTCAAATCCATCAGCTCTTCTCAGGAGAAAGATGAGGCAGTCTACTTCTGTAAAGATTTACAGACTTGGAAACCTATGGGTCAGTTCTACTCTGTCTTATAGAGTCTCTAAGAGTTGGAATCAACACAATGATAGTAGGTTGTGGTGGGTATCCTCCTATCCCCAACCTCCCTAATTATCCTGATGGATTAAAGAAAGAGACAAGACTGAATTAGACTGACCAATTTTTAAGACATCAGAAATGTGTTGTGAAATCAATTTGACTAAACATACACAAACATACATACACACTACATTCTTGTCAGTAGTCCAAAAACAAGATTAGTTTTTAAATGCACTATTTACTAGTGCCTAAGGCATTTGACTGCTAACCACAAGGCTGGCAGTTCAAACCCACCAGCCACTCCTCGGAAGGAAGGTTGGGCAATCTACTTTCATAGTGATACTGCCTCGGCAACCCAAGGAGGGGTCGCTATGAGTCGAGGCCGACTCGATGGCACATAACAACAACCACAACATATGTATGTGTATATGTACCAAACCCAAAAACCAAACTCACTGCCATTGAGTGGGATCCAACTCATAGTGACCCCTCCTTGGGTTTCTGAGGTGGTATCTCTACAGAAGTAGATTGCCCTATCTTCCTTCTGAGGAGTGGCTGGTGGGTTTGAACTCCCAAACTTCTGGTTAGTATTTGACTGCTAATAGGCACTTAGGCACTACGCCGCCAGAGCTTCCATGTATATGCATATACATATATATATATTCATATATATGTGTATATATGTATACATATATGTATAAAAAAAACCTCACTGCCATCGAGTCAATTCTGACTCATAATGACCCCTATTGGGTTTCTGAGGCAGTAAATCTTTGTGGAAGTAGGTTGCCCCATCTTCCTTCTGCAGAGCAGCTAGTGGGTTTGAACTACCAACCTATATATATATATATATAT
>NW_006921675.1:4673205-4674087 GCF_000298275.1 Orycteropus afer afer | reverse complement strand
ATATACATATGACTATATATATGTACATATATTCGGAAGGAAGATGGGGCAATCTACTTCCGTAGTGATACTGCCTCGGAAACTATGAGTCGGGTCTGACTCGATGGCACATAACAACAACAACAAAATGTACATATATATATATGGGAGCTCTGGTGGCATAGTACCTAAGGCATTTGACTGTGTGGTAGTTCAGTTCATGTGTCAACTTGGCTGGGCCTGGTTGAATGGCTGGGCAGCTGGATGTACTATTCCCCATGACGAGATTGGTAATCAACTCCATGGTGGAATCTACTGGGAGCAGCTGAGTAGCTGCCTTAGGGAATGTGGCCTGCTTCCTGTATATAAGGAGAAGCCTTGGGGAATGGTCTCTAGCTTATGGCACACTTAGACCCTGCATGTAGCTGTGTCGTTGTTTAGCCATGGCATGCTCTGACAACCTTGGGACTTACAATGGACTTAAATTAATGGCCTGCCATGTTGCTTGGTGACATCGAGACTATGCCTTTTTACTTGTCCACCTTGGGCTTATCAGCCAGCAGCTGTCTGAGTGAAGAAATGCCTCTAGCTCCAGGGGCCCGGGAGCAGGAGGCAGAGCTGAACCCCAAGGTTGAGGGGCTTTCACCCAGCCCCTAGAGTCTGGCACTTTGAACTTAGCCTCCAAACTGTAAGAGAATAAACTACTATTTGTTAAGGTCATCCCATTTGTGGTATATTCTTGTCAGAGTGGCATTTAGTAACCAGAGCAAACTGCTAACCAGAAGGCTGGTGGTTCAAACCCACAGTGCCAGATCCGACTTGATGGCACTGTGTTTGTTTTTTTGTTTTTATTTATCTACACACACACACACACACACATATTACATATATGTTGTTGTTATT
>NW_006921675.1:4630455-4672945 GCF_000298275.1 Orycteropus afer afer | reverse complement strand
TATATATATATATATATAAATGTTTTCCCATAAAATTACATATTTTTTAAAACAGTTGTTTCCAATCATGTTGTGGAAGTATTTGGAACATCACAATTTATTGTGAGATGTGCCATAGTTAAATGGACGTTAGAGAAATAGTTTTTCTACATAAGGCATTTGGCTGCTACTTAGAAGGCTGGTGGTTCAAAACCACCAGCAACTCCTCGCAAGGAAGGCTGGGCAATCTACTTCCATAGAGATACTGCCTTGGAACCCCAAGGAGGGGTCGCTATGAGTCGGGATCGAGTCGACAGCAGTGAGTTTGGTTTTTTTGGTTCTTGAAAAAGTAGATGAATTGGAGCCTCTCTTGCACTCTGCTGTGTGTTCCCGGCTGCAGTGGGCAGACCTAGAAGAATGGGCAGCCTGACACTCAGTTCACTGCCCCAGCCCTCTTACCCAGTGAACAACCCTTGCTGAGATATTGTTAATAATTTTGGTGATTTAAAATAATTGTAATTTGTGTCAGCTGGAATTTTACAGATAGCTTTGTTTTTCTATTGATTTTATCCTTGGATAAGTTTTTTTTTTTTTTTTTTTAATATTTGAGATATAATTTACATACCATAAAATTCACTGATTTAAAAGGTACAATTCAAAGATTTTTATATGCTACTAGCTATTACTGTTGCTGTTAGATGCTGGCCAGTTGAGTTTGACTGACAGCGAGTCCATGTGCCAGAGTAGAACTGCCCCGTGGGTTTCCTTGGCTGTGAGCTTCACGGGAGCAGGGCGTCAGGTCTCTCTCCTGCGGAGCTGTTGGGTGGCTTCGAAGCACAAACCTTTCAGTTAACAGCTGAGCACTTAAGCACTGTGCCACCACGGCTCTTATTTTCACTATGTTTACTATACTCTAACTTGAGGATATTTTCATCCTTATCCATGGATACATTTTCAGTTGGGATAAATGAGGAACATGAAAGGCTAATCTATATCCATCCTGCATCATCGTGTGACCATTTCGTGGTGAGAGTGAATGAGGATCTGGTCACAGCCTTTGTGATGAGAAGTCAGAGCCGAGAGAGGTTGCAAGTGGTATTTGCAATAATGTCATTCATAATACTATGCCGAACATTCATAAATCCTTTATAAGTAGTTTAAACAACACAACAAGGCTTAGTTATGCAAATTCTTTTTGAATATTCATGATGCCATGTTTTATGATTATGATTTATTACATGTATCATAGAGGTCTAAAATATAAAAAGTAAATTTTGGGATTAAAAATAGGTTAAATCACATTAGAGGGCTAATGAATACAGATATTTTAGGATTACAGTAAATTTGTGCTGAATTAATATGTGAATTAAAGCAGAGAAGCAAAGCAGGGATGCTATAGGCCATCATGGGAACACAAGCTAGAGTCATTTCATGTTGTTGTTATGTGCCATTGAGTCAGACCCAACTCATAGCGACCCCTCCTTGGGTTTCCAAGGTAGTATATTATAGAAGTAGATTGCGCAACCTTCCTTCTGAGGAGTGGCTGGTGGGTTTGAACTGCCAGCCTTCTGATTAGTAGTCAAGTAAGAGATTTAGGCACTACGCTACCCCTTGACTTTGTTGTTGTTGTGTGCCGTCGAGTCAGATCCGACTCATAGTGACCCCTCCTTGGGTTTCCGAGGTGGTATCACAACGGAAGTAGATTGCCCAACCTTCCTTCCGAGGAGTGGCTAGTGGGTTTGAACTGCCAGCCTTTTGGTTAGCAGTCAAATGCATTAGGCACAACGCTACCAGAGCTCCTGACTCATTTCAAAGACATGCAGAATCTTTCATTATAGTTTGTTCTGCCAGTACTGTGTATTCATTTTCACAATCACTATTTATGTTTTTCTAGTAATTTATGCCTTTTGCTGGCCCATGAATTGTCCTATATATCCAATTATGCAAGCAAGATACAGGGCATTATTGCAAATATGGACTTTAAGTGGGTTGCAGAGGAAGGACAGCATAAAAAATCTAAAACTATTTGAGATGGACTCCAACTTATCCTGTCACTCAATTCTTTACATTGTTGGTTGTTTCTTTTCAATTAGTGCCTTTTCCCCCTCAATCTTTGTTTTTCTCTATTTTTTCTGTTCCAAGTGAAGAATTAATTCAGCAGATAGTCACGTCACATCAGATCACACTTTTCTGCAGAATTACAGTATAATTTCATTTGAAAAAGCCTTATTGCTGTTCTTAGTAAAAAGAAAGGTAGAAAGATTCCATATTAAATCTGATTACAGACAAGAAACTATTGCCAGCCGTTCAGTGGGGAAACCAAGCTCAGGGAAGCAATGCATGTTTGTTTCAGTGTACGTTTCAGGGGGAGAAATTCTTCAGCTTTGCTCTGGACTTTTCATGATGTCTCCAGGACTTCCCTATCTGGGTAATGTTTCAAGGGTGACCAAAGACCCATTAAGGCTGAAAGCAGTTTGGATATGAGGTATGTTTACCCTGTGGGAATCATGGGATATTTTAAATTTCCCAGCAATAAATGAATTACCTTTATTGTAGTCCTCTAGAATTATTAGGAAATTTGACAATTTTCTTTTTAGTGGAAATTGGGTGAGAGGAGGAAGTGGGAGTCCTGGGAACCATCATCAAAAGGTTTTGGTTGGCTTTTCTGGCTTCATAATTCAGAGAGATGTCTATAAATGCCCCAAAATATTCCCTACAAGGTTTTTCCATTCCCATGTGGTCCCCCCTATAATGATTAAGGTTACGTGTCAACTTGGCTAGGCCATAATTCTCAGTGGTTTGGCAGATATTATGTAATCACCCTCCATGTGTGTGTATGTATGTGTATATATGTGTATACACATACATACACACATATACATATATATACATTTCAGTGGCTCTGCTCTTCTCAAGAACCCAGCCTAAGATACCACCACCCCTCCTTATATTTTATTATAAGGAATTTTCAAACCTATGGCAAAGTTGAAGGAATTTTACAGTGAAAATCCATATATCCATCACCTGGATTCTTGTGTGGTCTCGTTCTTTTAACTGGGTAATTTCTTGTTTATAATCACATGGTGTTTACCTCATTAAAGCTATTCTTTGGGATACTTAGTGCTTCGAGATTAATTCTTCATAGTACTTGGAAGCATAGCATTTACACAGGTGACTTTTCTCTAAGATTCTTAACACACTAATACATATCTTTGTGGGATGGGCCCATCACATTCTAGGTTAGTGCTCTAGTTACACCTTTGAGAAGGCCTGGGACCCTCTCTCTTGACATCGGTGCTTCTGCTAACCTTTCACCTTTGAACAGAAAATCCTGTGTTCGGGATCTTCTGTATCACTTGAATAATTAAAAACAATAGGCGTTTCATAAATTCATTCCGCTCTTAGTCATTTATGGAAGAAAATTGGAGGAATAGTTTGAAAACTCATAACTTCAAAACAATCCAGAAATCTTGTTTTCAGTTCAAACTCAAATCCTCAAGAAAAAGTGATTCAGGAACCAGGTGCTAATTCTCCTAGTTTCCTGCTTGTGCCAGTTGAGGTACAAACATAAAACCAGGAGGGAAAGAAGAAGATGGAAAGAGAATAGACACTCTGTTCTCGAGTCACTAGAATTATTGAAGAACTATCCCACTCCCTTCTTCAGGTTCACACCGAAGTTGCAGTAACCAGACAGTCACTTACAGTGAGGTGAGGCTGAAATAGATCTCTCGAGAGGTTCTGGATTTTGCCCAGGAGAATAGTCTCCAAATAGCACGTTTCCACTCTTTTCACATTTCTTTAGCAGCAGGTGTTCATGTCAACCAGGCAGGCAACTAATCACTTAGTAAAAGCAGCCCTGGCAGGCTGCTCTGGACACTGTTCTATTGCCCCTGCATCACAATGTGCTGACATAGCCTCTGAAGTAAGAGAAGAACACAGGGAAGGAGCAGTCAGACAGGTCAGCCCTGAGATTCAGTGTAGCCAACATTCCTGTGGAGCCCAGACAGCTCTGGAGAGGAAGTTCTGTTTAGGTGTGAAGTTTTCTTAGGAGGCTTCTTTGCAAAGAAAACTCAATTTAGCAACGGTACAGTCATGGAAAAGATACCACACACTTTCCACTACTCAAGTTCTGTATATCCTAATTTCCAGAGACTTAAACATATTTAAGTCATTTTGAACCTCTGTGAAGAAAATCTTCAAAAGAATGTAGCATTTGTATAGGGCAGTGACCTCTTATTTATCTTTATAACTCCAGCATCTAGTGTACTCTGGACACATGCTATAGTAGACCCTCAATAATTGTTTGCTGGATGGATAATGAATGAATATAAATAAATACATGGGATATTCTGTCTGAGCCTTTGTAGCACAACGGTTAGGAGTTCAGCTGCTAACTGAAAGGTCGGCGGTTCAAACCCACCAGCCACTCCGTGGAGAAAGATATGGCAGCCTTGTAAAGCCTATGGGGCAGTTCTGCTCTGTCATATAGGGTTTCGGTGACTTGGAATAGACTTGAGGGCACACACCACCAACAGCAGCAGCAGCATGGTCTCTCTGAAGGTATCCTCTGTCTTGAGAATATGTGATTAGGTTGTCTGTATTACCTTTCTGAGTGCTAAAGAGATTTTCCTCGTCCATAAACTGTAGCATCCTTGTTCACCTTGGTATTTTAGTGAAGTGCTGCGGGCACCCACTTGTCTGGCAAACTTCGTTACTGCTCATGAGGATGGAAGGGCACCAGGAGGTACTAGCTGATCACTCAGTCCTCAGGAATGGCATTATCTTGCTGAATTCACTTCATTTGGGTCATCACATTCCAGCCTCAAACACTTGCTTTTGACAGAACCCAGAGAAGGTTTCACTTTCTGAATAAACAGATTATCCAAGTTTTTGAGAGGATGATGGTGAACCTATTTCCTCTAAGAACTATAACTTCCACCAGGGACAAGGTGTCAGCATCAAGGAAGACCACAGCATCCTCTCCCATATGATGTATATTAGGCAGTTTTCCCAGAAGCAGTCAAGGTTCGCTTGTATAGCTTGAATGTTTAATGGCAGCAGGCTCTAAGTGGTAGCTCTCCACAGACAACTGGCTCAGTCTGCAGGCAAAGGTAGTTTCTCCCAGCGCAGAACCAGGTTTCCTCTGTTATCTTTCCCTCTGAAGCTCTCATTACCACAGTCTAAGCCAGGCACCCTCTATCAGATGGACAAATTCTTCCTCTAGTCATAAGAACTGTCGATAAGATTTCTAATCCATTTCTTCATTCAAGATATTTATTGCCTGATCACTGTTTGCCTTGTTCTTGCTCCTCCTGTCTCAGGCCCAGGACACATTTTTGTACAAATCTGACCTCATTTTCAGTGTTGATGTTACCACCTGTCAGATTCCTTGCCATAACACTTTTTTATCACCTCACTTCCATTTTGAGGCTAGTGGTGTATTAAAAAGAGAAGAAACACCATAAGAAGGCTAAAGAAATCATTGAAAAATTTTACCTTTAAACTATTAGTGCTTTTTAACATGCACAGAATATAGAACCATATGTATAACTACATTTGGAGATGATGCCACAAGTCTGAATTTGAGGGTGAAAGTACCATGGACAGCCAGAAAAACTAACAACTCTGCCCTGGAAGAAGCACAGCCAGAATGCTCCTGGGAAGAGAGAATGCCCAGACCTCGTCTCACCTACTTTGGCCATGTTGTCAGAAGGGAACATTCCCTGGAGAAGGATGTCATGCTTGGTAAGGTGGAGGGTCAACGAAGAAGGGGAAGGCCCTCAACGAGATTGATTGACACAGTGGCTGCAATGATGGGCTCAGGTACAGCAAGGATTGTGAGGCTGGCACAGGACCAGGCAGTGTTTCTGTTGTACCTAGGGTGGCTAAGAGTCGGACCTGACTTGACAGCACCTAACAATAACAACAGTCAAAGTGAGGTCTATGACCATTAGCCCTCTGTCCTGGTCCCTAATGAAATGGGCCCTGCTTGCTCATACCTGCATGGATTCCTCTCAGCTGCATGTTCTATGTTTGGGATATGAAGGTTCCCTGCTAAGTTGTGTCTCTGGTTTCCTGGCAAGTGCTATGTGAAGTCAACTCTGCTGGTCAATTCAGTAATGAGTATCTACTACTTACTGGGAGCTACTAGGTACCATACCATTGCTGCAAAGATGAACAATCTCTGTCCTCTAGGAATTTATTATCAAGTGAGGGAGGAACCATGTCAGCAGATTATTTCAAGGAGTTCCTTGATGAGAGAGGGATGCACAGGGGGTTCTGGGAGAGGAGGGGCACTTAGTCCAATCTGGGATTTAGGGAAGGCTGCCTGGAGGAGTTAATGACTGAGCTAAGTTTGAAAGATTAGCCAGCATGAGCAAAGGCGCTGAGACAAAATGACATGGTTTTCAGGGGGTAATTGCAAATGGTTTGGTGTTATATCGTTGGAGGGGAGAAGAAATGAAGTTGGAGGAGGGAGACATTAGATTGTGGAGGGTTTTGAATGTCATAACTGGAGGCTTAGACCTCATCTGCTGCTCAGGTTTTCTAACAATGAGTTTCATGTGGGGAGAGCTATGTTCTGCATTGACTCGGGTAGATCATGAAGAATGTTTTTGGGGAGAGCAGTTCCAGAGGCACAGAAACCAAGGCAGTGGCAGTGGGAATAGAAATGAGGGGTTTAATTTAGAAACTCTTAGTCAGTAGAGTTGACAGAATTTGGTGACTAACTGGAGTGGGGAGGGAAGCGCAGGATGACTCAGAGCTTTCTGGTTTGGGAAACTGGATGGATGGTGGTGTAATTAACTAGGAAACAATACAGGCAGAGGGATGGGTGCAGGAGGCAGAGAGAATGAGTTCCCTGTTTGCAAGAGCCCTTGTCTAGCATTCAATGCTGTTGTTGTCAGGTGCCGTCGAGTCAGTTCTGACTCACAGTGACTCTGCGTACAACAGAATGAAACGCTGCCTGGTCCCGTGCCATCCTCACAATCCTTGCTATACCTGAGCCCATCGTGGACAATGTTTTAGCGCTATTCATAAAGTTTTCCAGCAATATATCAGACAGTGTTTCACTGCTATTCATAACGTTTTCACCGGCCAATTCTTTGAGAAGTGGATGGCCCCTTCCTTCTTCCATGTCTGTCTTAGTCTGGAAGCTCTGCTGAAACCAGTTCACCACGTGCAACCCTGCTGGTATTTGAAATGCCGGCAGCATAGCCTCCATCCTCACAGCAACACGCAAGCCACCACAGTACAACAAACTGACAGACGAGTGGTGGCTAGCATTCAACGGGCGCCTCGTACTCAATAGGTATTTAGTAAATAAGACTTTTCTTCTTAAACCTTCAGTGGCTTCCCCACGCTCTTAGAACAGGTGACGTGTATATAAATGTGTGCATATTCAGTACTAAAAAGCCTATAATTTGGGAGTTTGATCTGACTCCAGTTCTATCTCACCACTTCTCTCCAATCACACTTCTGTCTCATTTCTGATGTATTCTTTAAGACCTTTACTCCACCTGAAATACCCTTCTCCCAACTCTTAGCATCTGTGGGTTAATTTCATTCTTCAGAAATCAGTCAAAATGTCATCTGTTTAGAGAACCCTTCCTTGATCACTAGGCCAGCAGACAAGTGACAGTCTCTCAGCTCCCAGTCCACCACTGCACATGCACACTCTGTGTTGTGATGCTGGGGCTGGAACTCTACAAACTCCACTCTTCGTTGACCAGCTGGATTCTCTGAGGTTGAACAATAGGTTGCATTAGACTGAAGAGAGCCTGGAAAGCTGGAGGTTGGAAGGAAGGAGGTGTGTTCTTTCTTGTTCGCTTGTTGTTTCTGCCAGCGTCACTGTGGCAACAGCAGCTGGCTCTAGCTTTCGTTTTTCTTTTCTTTTTTCTGGGGACTCTCAAATCAGCAGCTGAGAAGTTCAGTCCCAGCTCCACAAGGCTCTGAGCATCTAGGTTCTGATTAACCTTACCTCTTTTATTATTTTTTTAAAACCAATATTGCCTTCCCAGCCCTCGTGTGGGTGTTGCTTCCTGCAGTTATCATCTGTGATATCTCAGTGTTTCATTTCTCTTTTCCAGACCTCCGACACCAATTTAACTTACTCCTGTATTGTTGTCTTTGTTAGCTGCTGTTGAGTTAGCTCCGACTCATGGCAACCTCATGTATAAAAGAATGAATGTTGCCTCATCTCATGCCATGGTCATGATCACTGGTATGTTTAAATCCATTTTTGCAGCCATTGTGTCCGTCCATCTCACTGAGGGTTTGTCTTGCCTTTGCTGGTCCTTTACTTTGCCAATCATTATGTCCTTTTCTAGTGACTGGTCCCTCTTGTTGATGGTTCCAAAGTAAGTGAGTGGAAGTCTCAGGTAATATTCCATGATCCACATGGTTTCCATTGGCTAATTTTAAAAAATACATATTTGGGTGAAAGTTTATAAAGCAAATTGATCTTCCATCCAAAATTCATATATATATATATATATATATATAATATACATATTAGTGACATTGATTGCAGTCCCCACAATGTAACAGCACTCTTCTCACTTCCTTCGTTTACTGTTTCCATTGGTCCGTCTTTCCTATCCCTTCTTGCCTTTGAGCGTTATCCCTGGGCAGATGCTGCCCTTTGATCTTATATGAGTGGTTGTTCTACAGAGTGCATACCTCCCTGGTTTTATTGTTCACATTAAAAAGCCTATTGTTTGGCTGAAAATAGAGCCATGGAAATGAGTTCCGCTCCAGGCTTGAAGGTTATGTAGGGGTCATAGTCTTGAGGGGTCCACCAGATTCTGTCAGACCAGTAAACATGGTCATTTTTTTTTGTTCCACATTTTTCTTTCACTCCATCTAGAACCTCTTATTGTGATCCCTTTCAGAGTGCTCAGCAGTGGTACCTGGGGCCCATGTTGTTCTTCTGGTCTTATGGTCATGGGAGCTGGGGTTCACATGATCCATTAGTACTTTGGACATTTTCCTTGCTGCTTTGATTTTCTTCACTCTTCTCTGGATTGGGAGAGACCAATAGTTGCACTTTAGGTGGTCATTCACAAGTGTTTAAGATCATAGTCACTACTTACCAAAGTAGGAATGTAGAACATTGTCTTTGTGGACTATGTTATGTCAATTGACCTAGATGTTCCCTGAGACTATGGTCCTAAGCCCCAGGCCCAGCGACTCATTTGCACAAGATGTTTGGTTATGTCTAAGAGGTTTTCCTCAACTTTGCCTCCTGTATGCTGTACTATAGTCATGGCTGTATTTGCAGCACATACAGATATTTATGTAGAAATATCCTCTGTGAAACCTAGATATATTCATGGATACAGTCCCATTTGCCTTCCCATTCCTGTTCAGCTTGCACGTCTGTGTGTATCCACTCATACATTACTGTTATCGCAGGAGTGTGCATATAAGTGTTTACCTTTGTCGTCTTTAATCTTGTGCTCTCCCAGTGTCTTCCTTTACCCTGATCATTGTGTGCTGACCTTCCCTTATTGTATATAGCCTTTCCCTTCACCCGAGTTAATACATATCTATCCTGCAATTAGCTTCCTTCCCTTCCCCTCCCACCCGTGGTAACCTTCAAAGAATATTTCTTTCTGTGTGTAAAACTTTCATTGACTTTTTACAGTAGTGGTGTCATACAATATTTGTCCTTTAGTGATTGACTAATTTCACTCAGCATAATGTCCTCTAGGTTCATCCATGTTATGAGGTATTTTGCAGATTCTTCATTATTCTTTAACATTGCATAGTATTCCATTGTGTGTATGTACCATTGTTTGTTTATCCATTCATCTGTTGATGGGCACTTAGCTTGTTTCCATCTCTTTGGTATTGTGAATAATGCTGTGATGACCATGGGTGTGCATGTATCTGTTCATGTCATGGCTCTTATTTATCCAAATATATTCCTAGTAGTGGGGTTGCTGGATCATATGGTATTTCCAGCAGTGTATGAGGGTTCCAGTCTCTCCATACCCTCACCATCATTTGTTGTTTCCTATTATCTTTGAACTTTGCTATTAATGCTGGGGTAAGATGTTATCTCATTATTTTGATTTGCATCTCTCTAATGGCTAACGATCATGAGTATTTCTTCATGTGTTTGTTGGCCACCTGAATGTCTTCTTTGTTGAAGTGTCTCTTCACGTCCTCTGCCCATTTTTTAATTGGATTGTGTTTTTGTTGTTGAAGTATTGAAGTTTCCTATAAATTTCAGAATTTAGTCACTTGTCCAATATGTTGTTGCCAAAAATTTGTTCCCAATCCTGTAGGTTCTTTCTACTTTTTCAGTAAAGTGTTTTGACGCACATGTGTGTTGAATTTTTAGGATGTCTGGTCATCTAGTTTGTCTTCTGCTCTTTGTGCATGTTTAGCTCTGTTTAACGGTGTATCTATGCCATGCCGCTTTAGCTGATTTTTGGAAGTAGGCCGTTCTTCCTAGTCTTTCTTAGTCTGGAAGCTCCAGGGAAACCTATTCACAGTAAGTGACTCCTCTGGTATTTGAAATATGGGTGGCATAGCTTCCAGGATAGTAGTAACACACATCATCACAATATGACAAAGTGACAGATGGGATAGTGGATTCCCATATTAAAGCCCCTATTAAAATATTTTAAAATTAAAATACTTAGTGTGGTTTCTGTTGTTTTTTTTTTTTAAAGGCCAGTCCCTGGTACAACCACGGAATCTAAATTAGGCCTCTGCCCAGTTACTCTCTAACATAGCTTTGGATTTAGTCATGGAATTTTAATAATCTGTATTTGCTGCCTTCTCATAATCTGTCTCTCCCACTTGGATAGCAAAGACATTTTTCATTCACTGTTAAATAAATGAGTGAATTACTACCAAAGTCTGCAGGAGAAATTGTCCAGACAGAATGCCCAAAACTGATCAATTCTTTCACCTTTGGTTCTAGCTCAAGTTATCATATATTCAGAGTATTGGTGAACTCTAATAATGTAACTCTTTGTTACAGAAAGTCAAGGATAAAACTTTTTATAAGCAGGTTAGGATGTAATGTATTATTTAACCTATATCCATCATCACTGAAATAACAAGATAGATATAATTTGAATTCTGTACTTATATAAATCATCACTTTCTAAAATTGAGAATGATAATAACTTACCTTGGTAGATTTTCATGAAGGTCAAGAGTTGGCATGGGTTAGATCCACAGGTTTTTTTTGCTTAGCAAATAATTAAAAAAAATGAACACCATTCAAAAAATCCACTTGGTGGAACATAAAACATCACTTAGTAACATTTACATGGTAAAATTAATCCATTTGTAAAATTGTTACATGGTATGAAACAACCAAAATACAGAAACCAAAAATACCGATAAAAAAGGAATTGCTTAACTTCCACACAAATATAAATAAGAATCTGAAAACATCTTCTACTGTCTTTTATTGAAGCATTAACTAACAAGACAGAAGAATTGCAGTGAGTCATATATGCTTAATTCTTAAATAATTTTGGTCAAATAAACGCAAATGTATTAGATGACATTGACTGCCATTGTGGCAAGTAGAATTATTTCATTGGACCTTAACTTTAAAATTTTCTCTTTTATATCTACCTCAAATATGTTCATGTCTCTTTTCTTATCTAGATCAGAAGAAAAAAAAATGTCCATTTTCTGCCCCAGGCTAACTGGGTCACCATGCTCCTTAAGTCCAGTCCATCTTTCCTCTTCCTCTTGTTCCATTTGGGACCTTACTCTTGATCTTCAGCATCCCCACTACTGTTGTTTCTCCTGTCTCAAAACACACAAAAATCTTCCCTCCATCTTGCTGTGGTTTCAAACTATCATCCTGTGTCTTTTATCAAATAATTCATGTGCACAGCTTCTACTTTGCATTCTTTTAACCTCAGTCCACTACTGAAACCTCACTCTTGCAGGTTAAAAATGACTGCTTCATCAGTAAGTCTCTTTGAGCTTTCATCCTTGTTACTGTTCCTTTTGCATTTGTCAGATGATTATCTTTCCTTACAGAAACTCACGCACCCTCGGTTTTGGGGATACTGCATTACCATTTCCACACTTCTACAAACTGCTCTTTCCTTCATTTCATTCAAGCCTTTTGGCCCCAATACCCCAAAATAAGCTGTTACCTGAGGGCCTGTCTTCTTTTGGCACGCCCTTCCTTGATATCTTTTCTATCCACCTTGATATTCTTTCACATTGAATTATCCCTAACATTATATCCAGTCAATATCTGTTCTTTGAACTCTGTCCCGTGCTTTCAAATGCCAAGAGGACATGTATTCTTCTGGCAGTATTTACAAACACTACACATCCAAACTCATCAGCTCCTCCACAAAATCCATTCTTCTGAGGTTCTTTATTGTAGTTGTTAATGGTTTAGCAGTTTTGCAGTCAGCCACCACTGAAGACTTTGTTTTGTCATCTACTTCTCTAACTTCCTTCCCAAAGAAACTAGTCATGAATTTTTTTCCATTCTTCATCTCCAAAGGCATAGTCCTCTGTTACTGACCTTCTTATCACCTCTGCTACCTTGGTTAAGATGCCACCACCCCTCACCTGCACAACCATGATCACTTCTTACCTGGCGTCTTTCACTCTAGTTTCTCCCCAGTCCAATCTATCCTACGTAATGCTGCCAAAGCATTTTCCCTAAAAGGATAATTCTGATCATCATACTTCCCTGGTCAAGGCCACTAATAGTTTTATTGTCTCTAGAATAAATCCCAACCCCTTAACCTAGTATTCAAGAACTTCATAGTTTGGGCATCAGACATATACTGTTTTAGTCTTAAAAAATATTATCACTTCTCTTTGTGTAGCTTAGTGTTGAAGGGTATGGCCTCTGGAGCCAGACCACTAGGTCTGAATCATGATTCTCTTCTTCTTAACTATATAACCATGGACAAGTTTCTTAATTGTTCTGTGCCTCATCTGTAATATTGGAATAATAACCCTCATGGAGTTGTTATGAAAATTAAACATTTGAAAGTGCTTACAACAGTGGCTAGCATTTAGTAAGCAAGAAAATCTGTTTTAAAAACACTGCATAACGTGGATGAACTTGGAGGACATTATGCTGAGCAAAATAAGTCAGTCACAAAAGGACAAATATTGTATTAGTCCGTTATTGTAAAAGTTAAGGAAAGGTTTATCTATTGGAGGACATTTTCTTTGTTGGTTACCAGGGGTGGGAGGGGAGGGGAGGGAATGCTGTTAGATAGATAGAGATAAATATTGATTTGGGTGAAGAGAAGGGCAATGTACCAAATGGGAGTGACCAATATGGCAGCACTGAGGATGAGAAAGACATAGAGAGTTACATGGGCAGTACAGACAAAAAATATGAACCCTTTTGCATATACAGTACTGAGTTGTCAGTGAAAGCAAACATGGGTATATGGACGGATAGATAGGTGAACAAGCTAAACAATTATGTATGTCTAAATGGAGAGTGTATCCAAGATCATATATAGGGTTGGCAGACAATGGGCCTATAAGTTCATGTGAATGATCAGAATTCCCAGGTGTATAGTAGAGCTGACAACAGGCAAGGTTATGGTCATTGCTTGGTCACAGCCAGCTACCCAGAGGGACCGAGTAGTTGATCCTGCGGGCTTGGGACCATAGTCACAGGGGACATCAAGCTCAATTGGCATAACATACTATACAAAACATTGTTCTACCTACTACTTTGGTGAGTAGCGACTGGGACCTTAAAAGCTAGGAAGCTGCCATCTAGATCCAACAATGGGTCTCTCCTCGTCAAGAAGACAGAAGAAAACCAAAATTAATGGAAACAATCAGTCCTAGCGACTGGTACACCATCCGATCTGCAACCTATACAACTATGAGACCAGAAGAACTAGATGGTGCCCAGCTACCACTGCCATCCACTTGGAAGGGATGTAGGAGATCCTGCATAAAGAGGGAGAACAATGTGGAACAAAACTCAAAATCATTTGGAGGCAAAAAAAAAAAAGAAGGTGGGGACCAGGTTTGCTGGTCCAATAGAGCCTGGTGGAACCACTGAGACTATGGCCCCTAGCTGCCCTTCAGGTCTGGAATTGAACCCACAACTGTGGTTTCCAGCCAAACAAAGTACAGGCATATGAGTTAAACATTTACCTCAAGTAGACACACGCCCTGGAGAGAACAATCATGGGAGAAGGAAGGGCTGCTTATGCACAGGGAGATAGCTCAGGGTGCAGAAGAGTATGAAGGGATGGACACTGGGAGGAGGTAACTATGAGGAGGAAGTGGAAGGGAGCTGCTGCATTGTAAATTTTGGTCAATGACATGAGACAAAGTATATGTGAACTGCTGTATGAAAAGTGAATTTACTCTGTAAATCTTCACCCAAATCCTAATTAAAAAAAAAAAAAAGAAAATCTGTTTTATTGAACAAATATTTTCTGATACCTGTTACGTGACATGTGCTCTTCTAAGAACTGGGGGTAATAGTGAACAAAATAAACATTAATTCTGTCCTTTCAGAGCTTACATTATATAATAAAATAATAATTATTAACTATCTATAATTCCCTATTTCTGGAAAGCCCCTATTCCTCCACCATTTTCAAAATTCACTCTTTCTTCAAGACTCGCTAAAATGCCATCTGACCCCTTAAATATTATCTTGTAGCATGCTCTCACTTTAATTTCTCTAGTGCCTAAGGCATTTGACTGCTAACCAGAAGGCAGGCAGTTCAAACTCACCAACTACTCCTTGGAGGGAAGATGAGGCTCTCTACTTCTGTAATGATATTGCCTCGGAAACCCAAGGAGGGGTTGCTATGAGTCGAAATTGACTCAACAGCAGTGAGTGAGCCCCTCCTATCTGCACTGTGGCATTTATCACATTCTACACATTGTATCCTGTATGATTCTTACTTGTACATGGTGTGAAACCACCAAAATATAGTGTGTAATGCCAGTTACTATGCCCTATTCTCTTTCTAAATAGTGGTATGGTGTACATTGTACCCAAGCACATAAAACTAACCAAACTCACTGCCATGGAGTAGATTCTGACTCATAGTGACTCCCATTGGGTTTCCGAGGCTGTAAATCTTTATGGAAGCAGAGTGCCCCATCTTCTTTCTGCGGAGTGGTTGGTGGGTTTGAACGACTGACCTTCTGGTTAGCAGCTAAATGCCTTACCTATTACACCACCAGAGCTCCTTACCCAAGCATATAGTAGATACTACCCAAGGAGGGGTCGCTATGAGTCGGGGCCGACTCGACGGCAAATAACAACAACAACAACAGATGTAGATAAAGAACACTTTGCTTGGTCTTTCATTTGGCCTCTACTAACTACACCTTATCTTCTTGAACTGTAAATGTAAAAGAAAATTTAAAATAGAACAACTTATTTTCAACTCTAGAAATATCAAGTATCAATATCAAATATTGTTTATCACTTGGCTTTATTTATCACCATTGATTAGTGTTTCCTTTACTAACAGGTTATTTTCTGTAGTTTGGCTACTAAACGTATTCTACACATACTTAATGTTCCCCTGTTACTACCTTTGACAAGCACCTCTACATTTTTACTAAAGGAATCCCTGTGGATAGAGGATATTTCATTTGCTGTATTTCCTATGGTCAGCACAGGTCTCGTCCATTCCTCATTTCCTTTCTAATTTGAAGAAAAAACATTTTTTTTCCAGGTGCTCACCTATAATTTTTGTGTTCCATTATTTATTTATTTATTTATCTCCATTTTACAGTTGTAGATATTTGGAATTTACTTTTATGGCCTCTAAAATAAGGTTAAAAAAAATCATTAAATATTTTTCCTCTAAATTTGCTCACTATTTTTCAAGTAGGACCTGGAAAAAGCAGGCCAAGGGCAGGTTCTCTCTTAGTTTCTAATCTGTGTTTTCTGGATCCCAGTGCAATTTTCTCCAAATGCTGCAGTAAAATAAAGTTACATTATACAACACTCTAAATCACCTTTATGGCACTTAACCTTGCTAGATCATCTTAAATACTCCTTTTATCCAAATGGAACTCCACTCCATTAGAATGGCAAAGCAGTCTTTCCTTTTTAAATAACAAGGCCAATACAATACATTTTTAAATAATGATCAAGGTTTTTTTTTTTTTTATTATTCATTAAGTTTCAGTATCATTACAGAAAATGTTATGGTACAGAGTTGTTTAACATTATTTTTTCTTTGCTCTTAATTTCCACATGAATGCTGGTAACACTAATATCTGTACAAGATCAGTCTTTGATTTAATTTTTGTTCTGTACAATTTTAAATGTATTGGTTAAAAAGGCTGTCAGCACTTAAGGAAGCATTTTTTCCCCCCGTTTGTTCAAATAAAAGGTATCCAGTTACTGCCCAAGAGTACGGTGCCACTAGGCTACTGGGACGAGAAACCTCCCTGAGGCTCCGCAGGGGACGGCTCTCCCTGAGGCGGGCTCGCCCCCACCAGCCACCCTTCTTTTGGCACTGTGCACATAAACACGAGAGACAGGATCAAGAACAAGCGAAGGCGCTCTGTAAAGCGGTTATGAAGCATACTAAGAAGGGAAATCCAAGTGTTGCCTACACTAGTATAAATAAGCAGACAGCCTTGATTTAAGAGCATAAGTAGTTGTATTTTAAAGATGAGAAAACACAAGTTCTGCAGGCACCTACCGCTGTCTACTAAAAGCTATCGCTATCAGACCTAGCATTGAACACACAAAGCAATTTGCAAGAAAGGAAAAATTTGCTTTGATATAATCAGAATAGAGTTGTCTGTTAAGATTTATTTTTTAGGTGTTTTTTCTTTAAAAGGTATTTAAATTCATTTGAAATATAGTTCAAGATGTTGACTATACAGATCAACTTTTATCCAAATCAGAAAAACTAGCTGTGCCGTTGCATATTACAGGATACAGTCAATGATATGTGGACATGCATCGACGCTTTCTCCGCTGTGACCATCATAGCCGTCCGATGACCATGACATCCACCACCTCACCCTTGTGGAGCTCCACGTACTGCTCTGTCTTTGGAGGTAGCATCAACAAGCCGTTGGCGCTGCGCATGCTCATCAGACGGCTGCTCATCTGATTACCTGGAAAGAAACACTCTTATTACAGCTTCATTAGCATCGGTCTAAGGAGCTCTGGTAGCGTAGTGCCTAGGCACTTGACTGCTAACCAGAAGGCTGCCAGTTCAAACCCAGCACCCACTCCTTGGAAGGAAGATGGGGCAATCTACTTCCGTAGTGATATCTCTGTGGAAACCCAAGGAGGGGGTCACTATGAGTCGGGTCCGTCCGACTTGACAAAACATAACAACAATAAGCATCGGTCTATGCATTTGGAGCCCCTGTGGTTATTTTCAAAATGAAAACTGTCTCTTTGAGAGGAAGAGAGATGATCCGAGCCTTCCCAGTACTTTCTCAGGTGGCTATGCTGCTTTATAGGGAGCTCTGCTAGAGTAGTGCCTAAGGCACTTGACTGCTAACCAGAAGGCTGGCGGTTCAAACCCACCAGCCACTCCTCAGAAGGAAGGTTGGGCAATCTATTTCCGTAGTGATACTGCCTTGGAAACCCAAGGAGCTGTCACTATGAGTCTGGTCCGACTGACAGCACATAACAACAATATCATGCTGCTGTATCCTACTGCCTTCTCACTACCACCTTAAAAGTAAGCATTAGAGAATATTGCTTAAAAGGGTAAAAGCAGGATTTTATATCATTATGCAAAATGCTTTGAATTTCAGGCAGAAATGTTATCTGTGTGAAAAGACCTTTAAGATCTATTAAAAATAACAATGATGCTAATAGCAGCAATTACATTTAGTACTTACTAAATGTCAGACATGATAGATGGCACTTAATTATCTTATTTGCCTTTTACAAGACAGATTCAAAAGAATTTAGGCGACTTACTTCTATTTAGTCAGTCTCCAATTTAGTCACTATGTTAGTTAATGTTTGCAACTGATAGGATCTTTGCTAATATGAGTAATACAATTTTTTTTTTTTTTAATCAAAAGGTAGGCAATATTTGACTATAGAAGTTAGAGATAAAAGTTTAAAGAGGCAATAATTATAGGACTCTAAATTATTTTTGCCACTCCTCGGAAGGAAGGTTGGGCAATCCTACTTCCGTAGTGATACTGCCTCGGAAACCCAAGGAGGGGTCGCTATGAGTCGGGGCCGACTCGACGGCATATGACAACAACAACAACAAATTATTTTTAAATTTTTAATTTTATTAGTTTTTACTGTGGTAAGTACATATATAACAAAACATTTACCATTTCAATATTTTTGACCTGTAAAATTCAGTTACATTAATTACACTGTCATGTTGTTGCTAATATTGATTTTTTTGCCCTTAAAATTTACCAACATCTCAGTTATAATCAAGGATACAGAGAACTACCTTATGTTTATGACTGAGTTTAATCTCTCACTTCAGGGTGTGTGTAGGCATAGCCGTAGTCTCCTCTTTTGTCTACAACCAAAGTTATGCTCAGAACTCACTGGCTGAACGTCTTCTACGTATCTTATAGAAGATGTAGAGTTTTCTTTTATAATTTGATGTTTATGATTTCAAATACCTATCTAGAAAATATGGCTTTATGATTTCAAATACCTATGTAGAAAATATGGCTCAGTGAAATAACTGAACTTGTACTTAATTTTTTAAAAATTCATGTCCTGTTGTACTGTACTCTTCAGGAATAATTTAGCTCATTTACCTTTTTGTTTTAACAGGATGGGTATGTAGGATACTTGCAAGTGTGAATGACTAACCTGTACTCTGTGCCCAAGGCAGTGGTTCTTGGTGATGCCAAGTCAGTATACACCGATGATATTCTGGTCGAGGATCCAGCTTCACATCACATGATAACTACAGAATTTAAACAAAACAAAACAAACCAGATGATTACCTGATCATCTCTCAAAACTACAGGGTGGTGGAGGTTGTGCAAATAATACAGCGGACACGGGACATATCTTTGGCCCTCTGCTGGTCTACACCTGCCACCTCATGTTCTTAATAATGGAAGTCCAGGGGTTGGGTTACTCTGGTTGGAGGGAAAAAGAAAGCTAAGAAGCCGGTGTCCATGGTGAGAAAAAGTGCAGATGAAAAGGATAAGGCTTCTTTCTGAGGTCTACTTGTATGGGCTGTGAGGACAGAAACCTCTGTACTATGAATTGAGATATCAAAGCCAATATTTTAACATGGAAAATAAAGGAGA
The DNA here is from genome assembly GCF_000298275.1 of Orycteropus afer afer. Lineage (NCBI taxonomy): Eukaryota > Metazoa > Chordata > Mammalia > Tubulidentata > Orycteropodidae > Orycteropus > Orycteropus afer. The sequence continues at coordinate 4,653,727 of NW_006921675.1, read as the reverse complement.
TCTACCTCTTTTATTTATTTATAAGTTTGTAAATAAAGAATTTATATTTTTTATAAATATATTTTATTATATCCACTTATGTAAGTTTTTAATATATTATTTATAAGTTAAATTTATAACAAACTCAATGTTCATCTAACTGTCCATGCATGCATGCATGCATGCATACATCCATCCCTCTACCTCCTGCATCTAGTAATAACTGCTAAGAACCAAATAGGTGCTAGGCACTGTTTGTTTAGCTACCCATTTACGCATCTATTTCCAGTGTAAAAGGAATAGGAACATTTTCCTTTGAGTGTTTCCTAGTGTCTCAGCACTGATGTATAATCTCATTATGGCAACTAAAAGCAGTCTCTACCAAAGGTTATACCATTTTGGTTTAGACACATCATTAAAAACGTTCCTCTGCATAAGTCTCTGCAATGTAATGACAAAGAATATAGTGATCCTTGACTTCTATATAGCAACTTCAGTTCACACACGTGGTATTACAGAATGAGAAACTGATCTTGAAGCTAGTGGTTTCTGTGTGCATGTGTATGTCGTTACATTTATCCTGAAATCTGGTAAGTTAAAGTGATAATGTGCTGGTAGCAGGTACCTAGGAGGTATTACTTGAATATGTTTACCCAGTATATAATTCTGGACCAGTGGACTAGAGTTCAAGGATTAGTCCAATGTTAGGAGAGATAAGACTGCTCCAGTAAAACGGAATCAGCACAATAACTGTTTAAGTTATAAATCTTATTACAGTCTAGAAATCCTTTATTCAACTAAAAAAGATATTGCTTAGATCAAATAGTAATACAATTAAAACTTGAATATCTTGGAAATTTTGACTCAATTCTATCTCCGATCTATTCTGGTTACTATGTCTTTAAACATTCCAAATACACTGATTTTCCTCTGAATCCAGAAGAAAACTCAATTTTTCCTTAATTAAATCACACCCAACTCTTTATTTGATATTACCTATTTTTTTTGCTCTATTTTATATCTACTTATAGGGTTAACCAAAAACCAAACCCACTGCCATCGAGGCCAATTCCAACTCATACTGACCCAACAGGACGAGTAGTAGAACTGCCCCACAGGGCTTCCATCTTTATGGAAGCAAATTGTCACATTTTTCTCTCATGGAACAGCTGCTGGGTTCAAACCACCAACCTTCTGGTTAGCAGCCAATACTTAAACACCGCACCATCAGGGCTTCTTACTAATGGAGTAATTTAGCAGCATTCCTAAACTATTTTGTGCTTCTCTGAAGCTAAAAATCTTTCTCCCTCTGTCTGTGTGTGGTGTCTTCAAGTACAAAACCACAAGAACTAACAGCGTTTAAGCAAGGTTTTTTCTCTGGTGATGGGATTGATTGGTTTATGGTAGCGAGTGGAACAAGTACAGAATTGGAATCAGCGACCTAGGTTCTATTCGGAGCTTCACTGCTAACTGGCTGTATTGTATTAGCAAGTTATTTTGGTTTCCTATGCCTACTCATCTACAAAATGGAGTTGTACTACATAATGGTTAAAGTGCCTTCAAAGTCTATGATTCTAAAGATTTTAAATGATTATTTTTCAGCCAATTTAAAAATATAAACTTATTTTGTGTTAAAGGAAGATATTCATGTAAATGTAAGAAACCAGAATCAGTTGCATCAAATTCAATTAAGATTTTTTTCATAGCCTCTTCATAAACAGCTGTTCTTTTGCAATAAGAGATTAAACTGATGAGATTTTTCATGGTGTTTTACTGAAATGCAGAATACTTTATTAACCAACATATTTATTTGTATAGACATTACAGTTCTGCCATTTTATATCACTTAGCTTAAGGAAGTACATAATTACTCTGAGTTTCAATACGAACCATGAGTAAACACAGACAGCTTTTGGTGAAAAGGCATTGCAAATGGCTGATGTTTCACTTCTGATGACTTTTTCTATTCATTTAAATTTGGACAGTTATGGTGGGCTAGGACTGTTTTCTTTGAATATCTGCTTGGCACATAATAGTCTTGAGAGATAAAACTTCATTATTTGGTTTATAATATGGTCTACATATAAATGTTGAAAGGAGAGAAATTGGGGGGTGGGGTGGGGGGAGAGACTATCCTGTCTTTTCTCTTTGTCCTGCCCATCTTGCAGAGAAGTGACCTCAAAGATTTCTCATATACAGTAACCAATTAATTGCAAATACAGTGTAATAATGTTACCACGGAACTATTTATAGTGTAGAAGGGCACCCTTAGGTTTTTTGATACAAGCTTCATAAAGGGATTTTGATCAAGCGATTTTGGCTGAGTCTTCCAGGAAGAGTAAGGAATTTTCCAGGTGGAGAAAGGAACGTTGCAAGTGAGAGGAGGCAATCTTCCAGGAAGGGAAAGAAGCACAGACACAGGCAGGCAGTCTCACATCCCTTCTGGAAGCAGCACGTAGCCTGGCAAGGTCAGGGTGCAGGGTGGAAAGCCAACGAAGCCGGAGAGGAAAACTGAGGCTGTGGGATGGAGAGGCTCCTCGGCTCTCTATTCATACATATATGTCACATATTGTGGTAGAGAGTTAGGTAACAAAACATTTTCTTATGCCCTCTTGAGGAGTTTTGATATAACCCTGGGGGTGTGAGAAGAAATGAAGGATTTTAAGTGGAGATTGTGACATTATTAGATAGAAAAGGAATTAGAGGATCTAAGATTAGAGGATGGGAGCTCTGGTAGTGTAGTGCCTAAGGCACTTGACTGCTTCCTGGGAAGGAAGATGGGGCAATCTACTTCTGTAGTGATACTGCCTCGGATACTGCCAAGGAGGGGTCACTATGAGTTGGGTCCGACTCGACAGCACATAACAACAACAAGATTAGAGGATGGAAAACCATTAAATATGCCAAAAGTTATGCTACTTATAAATGATGGGACTATCAGGCAAACCCAGGCTTATTTGGCATCGAAATTCCGGGGACACCAATGAAGGAGGAAGCTTGAGAAGAGTGGTGAAGGCCTGAAAGACTGCAACAAGGAATGGAGGTTAAGTAAATAAGTGAAGGATTGCCAAGGTGAACTCTGGCCACTGCTGAAACGGGATTTATAAATTGTAAGTGGTAACTCAAATAGCAGTACACTCCTCTAGTGCTTAGTGGCTACCTGGGATTAGAAACAGAAGACAAGGAAAGGAGAATTGATCCAAGTTTGTGAATTCTCAAGTGGGTTACAGTGAAAAGCAGAAGAGGCCCAAGAGTTGAGGGCAATGGCAAAAAGTTGAAGTGACACATCATAGGGGTTTGGTTGAATGAGGAAAGTGGTGAAGTCAGAAGGGGCTCATCTTATATCTACTGATACGTAACCTGCCATTATTTCTAAATTGTATATGTGAGTTAATTAAAAAAAATATTTTGAGGTTGTATAGTTTAGGATATTACAAAGGATATGGGTATAAATTGTTGAAATGGAGATTAAGGTATTTAGAATTCTTGAGGTAAAACAGCTGATGGCAGCAGCTGAGTGTAGAGGAAGACTAACAGCTCCCAAAGACCCGAAGGTGGGGGAAAGGCCTCTGGAAGGTTAACGGCACAGATGAGGGGAAGGTGAAATTTCCAGAGGACTCATGTGATCAAGTGGAGGCTAAGAGCAGCACAGCATGGGGAAGAAAGTTTGTGAGCAAACAGAAGACCATGAGAGAGGAATTATACCTTGGTTGGAGACCCAGGATGATATGCCAGAGGTCTGGAGTGGTGCTGGAGGCCTGGACTCTTTTGGAGTTTGATCCCAAAAAATGGTTAAGAAGCTTCATTATAGTAAGTTTTTTTTTTTTTTTTTGATATTTTTCCAACCATTGCTTGCATCAAGCAATTAATGGAAGTTAATATTAATTAACTTCCATTAATATCAATGGAAGTTACCTCAGGTATGGTTAGAGAGAAAAAAGTTGAAGACAAAAACAGTAGAGGATCCTCTGACAGAAATTTTTTTTTAACATTTTACTGTGATTTGGGTGGAAGTTTACACAGTACATTAGTTTCACATTCAACAATTAATACCCATTTTGTTTTGTGACATTAGCTGAAATCCCTTCAATGTAATAGCACTCTTCCCAGTTCCTCCCTGGGTTCCTGGGTTCCATTCTTCCCTCTGTCCCGCTCCTTCCTGCTCTCTGGACTTTGCTCTTGGGCAAATACTGTCCTTCTGGTCTCTCAGGGTTGACTGTTCTGAGAAGTGTGTTCCTGTTCCTCATGGGTGTCACTGTTCACCCTAAAGGCCATCTATTGTTTGGCCGAAAAGTAATCTTCCAGGGTAGGTCTGGCTCCAGGCATCTAAGGGCCACAGTCTTGGGGTTCCACCAGTCTCTATCAGACTAGTAAGTCTGGGTCTTTTATGATTTTGAATCTTGTTCTATATTTTTCTCATTTCATTGCTCAGGATCTTGTACTGTGATTCCGATCGGAGCAGTCACAGTGGTAGCTGGGCACATCTGGTTCCAGGCTAGTAAAGGCTGTGGTTTTCATGGTCCATTGGTCCTTTAGACTAATTGTTTCCTTGAGTCTTTGACTTTCTTCATTCCTTCCTACTCTGGAGGGGAGAGATAATAGTTGCATCCCAGATGGCCGCTTGCAAGCTTTTAAGACCCCAGTTGCTACTCACCAAAGTAATATGGAGAACATTGTCTTTGTAGACTGTGTTATGCCAATTGACCTAGATGTCCCTTGAGACTATGGTCCTAAGCCCTCACGGCCAGTTACTCAATCCCTCAAGGTATTTAGATACTGCCTCAGAAACCCAAGGATCCAGGATCGTTATGAGTCTGATGGAATATTAATGTTGTCCTTTTGTGGAAACACTGACTCCACAATTCTATTCAATTAATTGGTAGAACTGTGTTTCTGAAAGTGGTCATCTAAGATGCACCTATTTGTTTCTCCTTGTCCAGAGCAAAGAAGAGTGAAGGAAATCAAAGACACATGGAAACAATTAGTCCAAGGGATGACTGGACCATGGAAACCTCAGCCTATATGACCCTTAGACCAGAAGAACTAGATCGTGTCCGGCTATCACTGCTAAGCACTCAGAAAGAGAGGAGATAGAGTGGACGAACAATATGGAACAAAACTCAAAAATAAAAAAGACCAGGCTTGTTGGTCTGATAGGGCTGGTGAAACACCCAAGACTATGGCCTTTTTAGTCACCCTTCAGGCCTGGAATTTGAGCTTACTCCCATGGCTGAAATATCAGCTGAACAACAACAAGTTATAAGGTGAACATTTACCCCAAGTAGGTACACTCCTGAGAATAATCAACCACGGGAGATTATAAAGGTAGCATTTGCTCAGGGAGATAGCTAGGGAATGCACAGGCAAGAAGAACACAAAGAAAAGGTAACCACAGGGAGGAAATGGGAAGAGAGTAGTTACACTGTGGGGACTGTAGTCAATGTCAGGAAACAAAATGTGTATGAACTGTTGAAGGGAAAATAAATTTGGTCTATAAACTTTCACCCAAACCACAATAAAAAGTTAAAGAAAACAAGAAAAGGGGGGAAAAAACCACAAATCAATAAAACTATATTTATCTGAAAGAGAAAATTGTGTTTCTGATTAGCTATGAAAATTAGAAATATTTCTACTCCAACCACAATGGACAAAGGGAACAGCTAAGGAATTTATTCTGAACTTGATCATTAGAATGCTTTGATATAAATGGATGACATTTTCTGTGCTGATCCTTTATAGAGTATTGCCCTTCCCACAGGATGGGTACATCAGAGTCCAGCAGGACGATTATCACACCAGCACTTAACATCTATCTCCCTTCCTCAAAGCAGCAAGAGCTGGTAGATACAGTGAGTGTGGTAACCATTTTCTCTGAAATGCCAATAAACTCCAAAACTCAAACTCACTGCCATCGAATCATTTCCGACTCACAGTGACCCTTGTTAGGTTTCCAAGGCTGTAAATCTTTACAGAAGTAGATTGTCCAGTCTTCCTTCCATGGAGCAGCTAGTGGGTCTGAACCGCTGACCTTACAGTTAGCAGTCAAGTGGACAGTAGTAATGAGTACAATCTTTAAGCTATGTCTTATATGGTCAGACATTACCATATGCTTCAAAGAAGTGATTGGGTTATGCTCTAAAGTTTCACTTACATGTCGGTGAAGGTATGAGAATGATTTGTGGAGATTAAAGAAAAAAAAAAAAAGGTGAATAGGCAAGCATATTGATGAGCCATTCTGGCAGCCCCACTGTCACTGCTCTGTGGGAGAGGGGAGTTTGGCTGATTTTGAACCAGTTCTCAATTCCTTGAGCTTACATGAAAAATGTACTGTCAGTTTGATTACAAGAGCCCCATCCAGTCATCTTTGTCAGAATCAATGGCTACCACTACGTCAGTTTCAAGAGATGGTGGATATTAAAATGAGAATTTCACAAAGTCAAAGAGAAGTCCTCTTTCTCTTTCATAAAAATGTGGATTTTTGTTTCCTAAGTTTAGCAAATATGAAAATAATGAGTATTACTGGTTTAAATGCCAAAATTTAAGCTTTATAGCTCTGACCTTCCAATTTAATCAAAATACTTTGTGCTTACTGATGGCTTTTTTTCTTTTTCCATTTAATTTCAAATAACACTTTGTTTTCAGAAATACTTAGTTTAACATTTACTGAGATTTTAAGAAAAGAATTGTTTCATCATGTCATCAAAATCTCAGTATTTATGTCAACCAAAAAGAATACCAAGTCTAGATTTAACTTTTTAAATCTATTTGCTCTTAGAGTAATACCTTATTAATATTTCCTCTTTTTCTTCTGTCTTATGTTCTTCTTGTCAATTAATCATAGCATTCAGTCATGTCTGAATTTACTTCAGAACTCTTAGGAAATAATGGTTTGGTATTGTAGTGCATACTGCCAAGAAAGTTGTTCAGTAATAATGCAGAAAGTATGTAGCATAATTAGTTCAATAAATCAAACTGAAGTTAGTGTTGGTGGAAAAGAGGACTCTTAATTTCCAAGTGACTTTTACCCTAGACATAGCTCCTTGACATTAGTTGTCCTTAGGGAGTCCTAGTAGTGTATTGCTTAAGTATTTAGCTACTAACTGCAAGGTCAGCAGTTCACACCCACCAGCTGCTCTATGGGAGAAAGATGTGGCAGTTTGCCTCCATAAAGATTATAGCCTTGGCAACTCTGTAGGGTGGTTTTACTCTGTCCCATAAGGTTGTTATGAGTTGGAACTGACTCCACAACAATGGGCTTGGCTGATTTTTGGTTTTAGTTGTCCTTTACTAAATGAAGGGAAGCCTGGGTTGCCCAATGGTTAAAGCGCTTTACACAAAAGTTGGCAGTTCAAACCCAGCAACACTCCATGGGAGAAAGATGTGGCAGTCTGTTTCTGTACAGATTTACATTCTTAGAAACCCTATGAGACAGTTCTGCTCTGCCCCAGTGGTTTGCTATGAGTCAGAATAGACTCTGCAGCAGTGGGTTTGATGTGTTTTTGGGTTTACCAAATGGTAAGGTCATCCTTTTCTTCTGAATCAGCAGCATCTCTTTCTAGCCCTCTTTTTTTTGAATTGTTTAAACTCTATGAGTGACCAGTGAAAAAGTGAGCAGGTAAATTGCTGCCCTCAGTGGGTTCACACTGGGAAAAGAAAATTCTTGTCCCTTCTTCCATAAGGTCTAGTGTTAGGTGGTGCTGACCACCATTCTAATGACCATTTTGCCCTTAAGTATCCACTCAGATTCTTAAGCCTCGCTCTATAGACTCCCATATGGACTTGTAGCTAGAAAAGATCATTTGTTTTAGAAGTTGTGAAATAATGTGGAAGGGGAGGAGAAGGGACTTTTTTGCCCCCATTTTCTATCATGAAGGGAAGATTACAACCACATTTTCTTGCAAAGCTGATATCAAATTCTAGATGTTTGCTTTGGACAACGAGGGAATCATCTCCTCAGTTGTTATCAGGCTTCAATTTTGGTTTCTGGTCGCTGGAAAACATTACCCTGGCTTTGATGATGGTTGGCCGAGGATCCAAGATGCCCTGCATCTTTCGCAGTGCAGGTACAACAAAGAGATTGCAGGTGACCACGGCTGACACAGGATTCCCTGAAAGTCGACCAAGCAGTTATTTTTAGTACATATATAAAAACTTGCCAAATAATTATGCCTATTTATTCCTTCATAGAGAGTGATGGATGCAACTAACTACTATTCTCCTCTTCTGAAGCACTCTGAATGCTAGCAAAAGCTGCCAGAATATAGCTCTATTCAATCAAATGCCACAGAGGATGTACATGTGTGAGTCCACCAGTGAAATGCTAAGATGACCAGAAGCTGTTTAACACTATTACAACAGAAATAACAATTTTATTTCTGCTTTCCTGAGGACCATGCATTTAAAGCCATTACTAATCTTGATTAATTTTAAATTTTCATAAGTTTAAAGGTGTTATGTATCTACATGCTACATTTTAAACTTTTAATTTTACCATAGTAATACATGCTCAGTACAACAAACAAATTAGAAAATAAAGGCAAGTATAAAGAAATGTTATCCATTATCCCACCACCCAGAATTTTTCTTAAAATTTAGAAATAATTTTGGATTTGCTTAGATAAATTTATTTGAATACTCGGGATTCCTCAAGTACCTTTTATAATTTTCAACGGATTTGGTATTCATCTCAAGTCCTTCACCTCTGAAATCATTTGGTTTTATTTTTTAAAAATGAAAAAATAATAATCTTATGAACATTTGTAATTTTAAAATAAAATTTAAAAATAAACCTAAGCATTTAAAATAAAATTTTAAATGATTCAAGATGTGAAGGACTGGAAGATGAATACCAAATTCTTTTAAAGTTATAGAAGAAATCTGAAGGTCCGAATATTCTTCTCCAAGCACAAATCTGGATGTGTCTTGACTCAAATGAAAGAGAGTGGGCTGTAGAAACAATAGTAGGCTGGGAATAAAAGACTTGGTTTCTTGAACGTTAACTGACCAAGCTGTGTGAAATTGGCAAGTTTCAAACCTTTCAGAGCCTACTTTCCTCATCCGTAAAATGAAAGGTTTGGGCTACATGTTTCTCAAGGTCACTTCTGGTTCTAAAGTTCTTATTTTTATGAATACTGTTATATAGTTGTATGTGAGAATGTATGTACGTGGGAAATGGGCTAGTAGATTTCTAGATCTCCTTGGCTAAGTCCTAAACAATGAAATGTTGCACCTGCATCAGCAAAATGATAGACAATGGTTAGTTTAGTCTATTGCTAGCTATAACCATACCTTCAATTCTCCCCAAGTGGAACACATCCAGATTTGTTCTTAGAGAAGACACTTGGATTCTTAAATTCTTTTTATAACTATAATAGGACTTGTTATTAATTTTTAAGTCCTTCACATCTCAGATCATTTGGTTTTATTTTTAAATTTTAAAGAAATTTCAAGGTAGGAGAGGATTATGGATAATATTTCTGCACACTTATCTGTATTTTCTAAATCTTTTTGTACTAAGCATGTATTACTATGATAATTTAAAAAGTCGAAATCCTCTAATACTATTACTTTATAAAACTATAAAAAATGAGTTATATGTATGAGAAAAAAAGACTGGAAGGATAGACACCAGAGAGTTGCAAACAGCAATTATTTCTGGGTCGAAGGGATTATGGATAACATTTCTTTATGCTTATCTGTATTTCCTAGTTCTTTTGAATGAAGCCTGTGTTACAATGGTAATTTTAACTGCTGAAAAAAAAAGTGGATGCACGAAGCTTTCAAACTGCTTTAAAACTTACCAAAATTAGTAATGGCTTGAAATGTAGGTCCTTTAGGAAAGCAGAAATTAAAATTTGAATTAGAAAATCCTTGTAAAGGGAATTATTTTGCTACTTCTACAATGTGAACATATGAGTGATTGCTGCCCTCTTTTGGTTCATTCAGGCTGAGCAGAGAAAACTTTAAACATTACAAATTTGAAAATGGGTTATTTCATTTTAGCTGCTTTGGCTGATCAACAACATGTCAATAGTGGTGGCAGGACGGGCCCCTGCTATAGAATCTTTTGTTATACTATTAACGCATGGTATGCTGGCAAAGCCCTACCTTCTGTAGATAAGTAACAGTCTTCTGGGCAAACCGAAACCAGGAAGAGGAGCATGCTTCTTCAGAGTACCTGTCCGAGGGAGCTCTATGTTGTAGATACATTTTGAGGACGACTTTACGTGTCCTCTCTCTTACAATGTCTATATGATAAAAATCCAATCTCTTTTATACTTATTAAAACAACAAAAACAACAACTCAGTGCTGTCAAGTCGTTTCGACTCATAGCAACCTCTCCTTGGGTTCTGAGGTGGTATCTCTATGGAAGTAGATTGCAATCTTCCTTCCGAGGTGGCTGGTGGGTTTGAACCGCCAGCCTTCTGGTTAGCAGTCAAATGCCTTAGGCACTACGCCATCAGAGCTCCCTTAATGCTTATAGATAAGGGTTAAAAATGTTTTAAAAGTCTAAATTCTTCCACCTGCCTTCCCTTCTATTTTTATTTTCAGCATTATTCTTTAATGTAAAAAGCAAATAAATACCCCAAAGCAACCAGATTTTTAAATCTGAAAGGATTAAGTAGATTATTTTCTGAAGGAATCTATGCCCCAAAATAACGGGGCACTGGTACAGATCAGATGGCAGTTTTAAAAGGTTAAGTTAAAGTAGATCCACAAAACTTAAACTACTTTAAAATTTATCAGGATTAGTAATGGCTTTAAATGAGTGTAGAAATATAATTTGGAATTAAAAAAATCCTTATAAACTGCACCACTCATGGGAGGGAATCGGGGCAGTGACGTGGTCGAGTGATGCAGAGTTGGACTGGGCTGAGGACCACTAGTACTTCTATCTCTTCCCTCCCTGCTTCCTGCTTCCCCCAGCCCAACCCAGGCAAGGACCAAGGGCAGCTCTGTAGTTTTTGCTATAATATTTGCATGGTGACTCAAAAGACCTTAGTCTCTTGGCTCCAACAGTTACAGTTGTGGGAGATAACTGGGTTGCTAACTGATTCAGAAAAAGACCTAGTGACAGCTAACACTTGATGACCAGCTTTTAGATTGGAAAGTATTTTGAAAAAATACTATCTAATTTGACTTTCACACTAACTCTATGAAACAGACAGTACTCCTATTTTATGGATGAAGAAATGGGCTCAGAAGTTAAGTGATGCGTCCAATGTCAAACAGCAAGCAGGAAAGTTGGGACCCGAGCCCAGGTCTTTCAGATTCCAATTCAAGTCCTCTGATAGGGGACTGGACTGTGGGGAGTCCAAAATGGTATCAGTCATTTTTCTAGAAAAAACGAAAGAAACAATTTCAAGGATTCTTACCTGGTAGTGCAAAGATTATTTTTCTTACACCATCAATATCCAAAGTTGCAAATGTTGTTGGCAGACTAGAGAAAAAAGAGGTTGTTTGTAAGTAATTGCTAAGTAATACGAAGGATACATTAAATACTCCAGTGCTCTTGTTGACTATCCACAGAGATCACTTATCACTGTTTACTCTCCTTTAAATCTTTATACCCTGAACTGTTTTAAGATCATTTAAATAAATTTGTTTTAGCATCTTCTGTCTTCAAGTAACCAAACTTTCTGGTTTTCTGTAGCCTCCTTTTTTTTTTCCATCTTGCCTGTGTCATAGATATTCTCAAATACTGTAGTTGTCCTACACCTCTAGTTAATAATGTCTGTACTAGTATTGCTGGAGATGTATAAAATCATCTTAATTATCAAAGACTGCCTGATAATACATGTCTATCAGGTACATGCCTACTGTTGAAGATGAGTATTAACACTGTGAAATCATACTCAGTGATAAACATGAAAGCATCCCTCTCTCCTACGAAAAGTGTTTCTTGAAATGTTAAAATAATAATAATAATAATAAACCACCTTGATCAGAACTTAAAGTAACAGTAATTCTTAAGTGTGCTCAAATTATACTTCCTCTAGATTCTGACAAAGCCCTCATTGTGTGTGGCTTGGGGAAAGATGAGTGGCATGGAAGGGGAGAGCAGCTGAGAGTAGATGATTATTTTCTGTTGAGTAACATTTTTGTCGCACTTTAGGGAAAAATTGATGATTGAACAATGCAGAATCTTTAGGGAACAGAGCAGTTTCCATACAGCTGAAAAATTACCCCTTTAAGCACCTGAATTATTTTTATTTTTCTACATTTGATTTTTTAAAAATTGATTACTCATTACTTTTAAAACAATATGGCAACATTAACATTTTTTGATGTTTCACAACATTCATTATGAACTCAGATCATAGGGTATTATGAATCCTTTTTTTTTTTTTCTTTCCCCAGTTTTATTCCATTCTCTTAATGCTAGACTGCTATCATCTCCACCCTTAAAGCTGCTTTTTAGGCTTGGGAACCAGATAGCAGTTGTAACAGTACTGTTATTATAGTGATAACAGTAATAATAGGACATACTATTTAAAAAGTAACATCTATGCACTATAATCTATTATCTCATTTAATTCTGACAGTGATCCCATGAGATCACAATTCTTACCCCATTTTACAGATGAGGAAATTTGACATTCAGAAACATTAAGCAACTTGGCCAAAATCACTCAGCTACTTAGTGTAGGAACAAAGATTTGAACCAAGGTCTTTCTGACTCTATGGGTCACATTTGGATAAAGTTCTCACAGGGTATGCTGTGAAGTGTTGGTATACAGAGTTCGTGACAACTATTTTGGCTTCTCCGAGACCTTTATTGCTTATTTCCTGATTCTTTGCTGTGTTTTTAAAAAGTGAGATTGTGACCCATAAAAACAGTGACTGGTAGATTTGGTAATATTCCAAAGGCTTTTTTCTAGTATCTCTGTCTGTGGGGGGGAAAAAAAAAAGAAAGAAAGAAACCCAACACACACACATTGCATTTGAATGCACTGCATGTGGAAGAGCAAAGCTAAACTGTACCTGATTTTTTTTTTTTATATTTCTTTTTGTGCTACTATCAAGGAACAATTACTTTTAAATTCTTCTTACTTTTAAATAAGTATAAAATTTTGGCAACTAAATGAAGCCCATTTAAACTTCTAAACCAGTTTCTCATAACAAACTAACACAGAGATTAACAGAGTGAGGAAGGAATGCATGACACCTTCTTCCTTCCATTGATCTAAAGCCAACCTAAATCCTAAGACTGGGCATGTTTTGCATCTTGCAGACAGGTAATGTAATATAGTCATTGTAACATTCCACATCACAACAAAACATTTGTTATTAAGCATCAGTATCACGAGTGTCCTCTTGTTAGATTGTGAGGTTTTTTTTTTTTTTAAACTCTGGAAAGCCATTCCTTGGAACTCATCACCTATTGTTCATTCTCCTCTTGACACTGTAATGTAATAATAGCATTTAAGGAATGACTGAAGTCACAGAGTGTTAGGACTTTAAGGTAGGAGAATAAACATTAGGAACTGATGAACTCCTAAAGTTGAAACAAATAGTAAATAATGACTGAAGAAAGAATATCAACATGACATCACAGATACTGAGATTATTTTAAATCATAAATATTACATAAATACTTCTCTAGAGGCGAGGTCGAGATATGTTAGCTTTCTTCCCACTGCAAAGAGAGCAACCAGTTCAATTTTCATACTGCTTGATTCATAGTGTTTAGTACTGTGCACAGGAAGAGGATAAAAAAAGCCTGTAAACCCATGTAATATTTCCTCTCAAGAAACTGAGAAAATATTATGCTTAATAAGGATGATGCAAATCCAAGAGTTTCAACAATAAAAGGACCTTGGCAATGGTAGCCAGACTGGAGCACACTCAACAGGCAACTACAGACACATAATGTCAAGAATTCCATATTAAATCAAGTGTGGAGAAAGCTTTGGGGATCATCCTAGTGATAAACTTAAATGGCCAAATCATGGAGGTAAAGTCTGATCCCTGCTCTTGAACTGACAGCAGGTACCCAATCATTCAGGGATATTATGAGAACTGGCTTGACACTTAAAAGGCTTTTGGAATTTGCTGACGATTCTCACAGCTCTCTTACAACAACTGGGAAATCCTCACTCTACTCTCCTTTAGGGTTCACATGAGTACTCACCAGAGTGTAATTCTGGCCTTAAGTATCGTTACCATCACTAAAGCATGCTGTCTCTGGCAGCATGGAAGTATGCGGGGATGCTAACCCACAAACCGAAGCCTTCAAAGCTTCACAGAATAACAGGGATCTGAGCAGACACACTTTGCTTAAAGACGTGGCCACACATGTTTCGCCAGCTCCAATGGTTGGCATTCTTTGAGAATTTACAACTGATTGCAGAACTTCCATCAGCCCTTCCTGAAGTGGTTGTTAGTTTTTAGGACATGTGCAAGATCTTTGTATATGGTTAGCTTTCTCTCCTTCTGGGAGGTATTGAGAAGCAGCATGAAAGAGCAATTATGAAATATTCTTGCAAAAATAAAATTTGAACTTGAATCTAATCATGTCTTTAGATCTAACTTCCAGTTTACATAACATAATTGAGATAGAGGAACAAGTTAAACACTACCACAAGGAAGCAATCAGCCAAATTCATTCTTCAAGATAAGTGATCTAGTTTTTTCAATAAGTCAATGGCATGAAAAGACAAAAGAGGAGCAAAAAAATATTTAATAAAGACTTAACAATCAAATACAATGAGTAGACTGTGCTTGAATCCTGATCCAAATAAAAACAATTATAAAAAGACATTCCTTTACTTGATACTTGGGGGAAATTTGAATTGAATATTTGATGATATAAAGGTTTTTTTCTTTTGTTGTTGTTGATATAATACCATTGTGATGACTTAAGATAAAGCCATTGTTGTTGTCATGATTATTTGAGATGTGTACCAAAATGACGTGGTCTGGAACTTGTTTGAAAATAATCCAGACCTCTCTTCCCCCACAGAAAAGGCAAGGGCTGTACATTAATAAAACAGATATAAAAAAAATACTGACAGTTAATGAAGCTGAGTGATGGGTATATAGGGGGCACTGTACTCCTATTTTCATTCTAAAATGCTTAAAAAGAAAAGCAGTGTGAGGAGAAAGATAAAGAGAAAGAAGGAATTAAGAATGGGAATGAAAAGGGAAGAAAGGTTTGGAAAGCTGAATTGTTTTGTTTATACCAGACCCAATGATTCATAAGATGAACTCCCATTTCAGGAAGGAGGTGTACAAAGAATTCTAACACTATTTCTTTTTCATTAGAATAATGTATAATAGAAAATGTAAAAATAAATTATTTAAATCTTTTTTTTTTTGGTCAAAGCAAGCCAAACAAACCCCATAAATGAGATAAGAAGATTATTGTCATACCCTGGTTTCATAAAAACCCTGCCAAAGTGGATCTGGGCATGGAGATCAATGTCCAGCACCTGCTTGAGATAGTCCTGTAAACAGGAAAAATAATCACTTTATTTTCAAATATTTTAATATCAGACTTTCAATGAAAACAAAACAAATATATAAGATTGAAATGAAAAGAAGTAATTTTATTTCAGTGAAGTTGATTTGCTTAAGACAAATATTTCACTTATTACTCAGTATTTATTGAGCACCTGCTATATGCTGAGTACCATGCTAGGTGCTGAGGGATACAGCCCTAGACAAAAGTAACAATGTTCCTGTCCTTACAGAAAATACATTCTAGTATGCAGCTTAAGAGAATAAAATAACTACATTAACATATAATATTATTTGATGGGTTATTGTCTCATTTTTAAGACAGAATTTTATGTGTGAGAAAAGATGGTAATTAATTTCCCTTAATAAGTTGTACCTGGGCAGGGAAGCCATATGTATATATCCTACACGATTCTGCTTAATGTACTTAAAAAATTGTAGATTGTATTACCTGTAGGTCTATTACTAAATTCCTTATTCACTAATCCAAGAGTGAATATAGTAATCTACCCAGTATTTTACAAGCCACAGGCACTTTATTTTTTGAATGTTTACTTCTGTCTCCACAGCCTCAGCCAACATCACCTCTCAAATGAATTACTCACAGATCTCCCTGCCATCACTCTTGCCCTCCTCCGATTCATTCTCCACACAGTGTAACAGATCTTCTGAACATAAATCTGAACAAGTCACTATATAACAGTTGAATAGCTTCCTGTTTCCCAGGAAAGTCTCATTTTTAAAATATTCTATTTAACATTCTTATATTTTCAAGCCCTCTTACCCATCATTGCTCTCACTACTCAGCCCTCTTTTCACCCAGCCTATTCCTCTCTCTCTCTCCACATTCCAGCAAGACTGTATTTCCTTCAGGTTCTTAAGCTCTTCTGACTCCAAGCCTTTGAAAATGTTCTTCTTTTGCCTGGAACACTCTTTCTAACCCTCTCTCTACTCCCAGCCTTAGCTCAGGCATCTTCTCAGACTCCCCCTAAATTCCCAAGGCTGGGTTATTTTTCAAGTCTATATTATTAGAGGAGACATATTTATAACTGTTATAGTTGTCTGATGAACTGACTCCTTTATCACTATGACACGTCCCTTTCATTTATACCGAATGGTCCTTCTTACCTTAATTTTCTGTGTTATGAACGCAGCTACACTGACTATTATTTAGTGTAATTTTTTCAAATCTTTCACTTAAGGTGAGCCTCTTATAAGCAGCATATAATTATTGTTTCTTAAAAAAAAATCCAGAATAATTTTTAATGAAAGGGTTTATCCATTTACATTTAGTATGATTACCACTATAATTTGAGTTTACAACTATCACCATTCTTTTGTGTTCTGTCTTATTTTATTTGCTTTCTCTTCTGTTAGTAATGTTGTTGTTGTTATATGCTGTCAAGCAGGACCAGACTCATACTGACCTCTCCTTGGGTTTCTGAGGCGGTATCACTATGGAAGTAGATTGCTCAACCTTCCTTCCGAGGAGTGGCTGGTGGGTTTGAACCACCAGCCTTCTGGTTAGCACTCAAGTGCCTTAGGGACTACACTACCAGAGCTCCTAGTTAGCAATACATTCTTATATTATTTGTTTAGTGGTTATTCTAGATATTACAACATACATTCTTGATTTATTACAGCCTACCATAATTTGGTATTTTTATCAGTTTTTGGACAAGCAAGAATTAGAACAGGTTAACTCCATTTATTCTCCTCCCACTTTTTTTGGTACTATTTTTGCCATATATATACGGAATCCTGGTGGTAAAATGGTTAAGTGCTCAGCTGCTAACTAGGTTGGCAGTTCAAATTCAACCAGCCACTCCATGGAAGAAAAGACCTGGCAATCTGCAGCTGTAAAGATTACAGGCTAGGAAACCCCACAGGGCAGTTCTACTCTGTCAGACACGGTTGCCATGAGTCAGAATCAACTCAGTGGCACACAGTAACAATAATAAATGATCTACACACACACATACACACGTGTATTTATTTAAAATCGTTTAAATTACATTCACAGCTGTTACATATTGTGAACATGTACTTTATAGACCATTCTACATATATTTTAAATAATATTTTATACGATCAAAACTCATTTATGCTGATACACATATTAACCCTTTCTTCTGTTCACTTCCTCCTGCCAATTTCCATGCTTCCATAATTCTTCTCCCTGAAAAGAGTCCCTTCAGTGTAGGGCTACTCAGTTTTATATGCCCAAAAAATACCTTTATTTCACCATCATTTTTGAAGGAAATTTTTGCTGAATATACAGGCCCACACTGGCAGTTATTTTTTTCCAATCCTTTACAAATGCCATTCTGTTGTCTGCTGGCTTCTGTCATTTCTGTTGAAAAGACAGCCATTAGTCTGATCACTGATTCTTTATCTCTTGTGTCCTTTTTGTAAGATGTTCTCTTTGTGCTTCGCTTTCAGTTTTACCATCATTACTTAAGTTTCTTTGTATTTATCCTGTTGAGAGTTATAGCGCTTTTTGACTCTATGGTGTGGCATCTTTTATTACTTTTGACAAACTTCCTACCAAGCTCTCCTAAATATTGCTGCTTTTCCCACTCTCTCCTGTCCTTTAGAGGCTTCAGTTGCAGACAGGTTAAATTTTTCACCACATCCTACATGTCTCTTATTCTCTTTTCCATATTTTTAAAAAAGACCTTTTCTAAAATTTCCATTTGATTCTTTTAAATACATTCCAGTTTCCTAGTGAAATTACCGAATTTATCATTTATTTTTCTTAAACATATTAGTTACAATTATTAAGAAGTTCATATCTGGTAACACAAGTATCAGCATCACTTTTAGGGATTTTATCACTTTTTCCTCTTAACTTTTAGTCATTTTGTCCCATCTCTGCCATCTCTGGTAATTTTTCAAGTTGTAGCCCAAAATGTTATATATGAAAAACTGAAGAGGTCCTGGATGATTTATTTCTCAAAAAGTATTTAATTTCTTCTGGCAGTTAAAGGGAATGCAGACCAACTTGTTTTAATCAGGTATTGAGATAATTTGAGTCTGTATTTCAGTCTTCGCGAGGGTTTGTTTATCTCGTTTGTCCTTATTCCTAGAGCACGGCCCTTCAGGGTTTAAACATCCTGAGATGTTTGCAAGAGGCCCCATGACAAACCCAGAACTCCGACTGCTGAAGATTATGTTTAATTTATTAGCCTCTCAGCTACTCCCTCATGTTTGGCTTCTTGGCCTCTCACACCTTTTTACTCTTGTATACTTATGCTCCCTGTTGTAGGCAGCAAATGCCTTGAGGGAAAATACGGTGAAGAATTCCAGCTTTACTTCTCTGTGGTTACTTTTCTCTGGGATCTTGGTGCTTTGAGTCCTGGCTATCTTGCTGTTCTCTTCAAACTGTTGCTTTTTCTTTTCTTTTCTTCCTTCTTTTAAAGCAGAAATTCCATCTTTATTTCTTTCATTTAAAGTTTTATTTCGTGATAATTGTAGGTTCCTATGCAGCTGTAAGAAATAATACATAGAGATCCTGTGGCCCTTTTACCCAGTTGGCTCAGGCATCGCCTTTTATAAAACTGTAGTACAATATCACAACCAAGGTACTGACACTGACACAGTCAAGATACAGAACAGTTTCATCATCATAATGATCCTTCAATTTGTCATCTTGTTTTAACCACATCTACTTCCCTCCTTTCTTTCCCTCTCCTTAACCATGGCGACCACTACCCTGTTCTCCATTTCTATAATTTTGTCGTTTAAAAAATGTTATATAAATGAAATCAAATAATAGGTAGACTTTTATGGTTGTTTTTTTTTTTTTTTTTCTCCATTCAGCAAAATTCCCTGGAGAGTCACACAGGGGGTTGTGTGCATCGATAGTGTGAACCTTTTCATCGCTGTGTAGTATTTCATGGTATGGATATACCACAGTTTGCTTAACCATTTACCTGTTGATGGACATTCGGGTTGTTTCCAGTTTTTGTCTATTACAAACAAAGCTGCTACAAGTATTTGTGTGAACATAAGTCTTCATTTCTCTGGAATAAACTCCCAGGAGTGGATTTGCTGGATTGTATAGTAGTTGAATGTTCACTTTGTAAAGAAACTGCCATACTGTTTTCCAGGTGGTTGTACATTTTTTATCCCCTCTAGAAATGTCTGAGTGATACAGTCTTTTCCACACCCTTGCCAGTTATTGATCTGCTACTATTGTTTACTTCAGCCATGCTGATAGGTGTGAGATAATATCTCACTGTGGCTTTAATTTGTAGTTCTGTAATGGCTAATGATGTTGAACATCTTTTCATGTGCTTACTTGCCATTCGAGTAACTTCCTCAGGTGATACACCTGTTCATGTCTTGTGCCTGTCTTCAAAGTGGATTTTGTTTTTTCTTGTTAAGTTTTAGAGCTTGCTTTAGAATCAAGGTACTAGTCCTCTGTAAATAAATGGTTTGCAAATATTTTCTCTGACTCTGTAACTGGTCCTTTCATCCTTTTAACAGGGTCTTTCATAGATCAAGTTTTTAATTTTGATGAAGTCCAACTTATTAATTTTTCCTTTTATGGCTCATGCTTTTGGTGTCAAATTTAAGAACTCTTTGCCTTACTCCAGATCCTGTTTTTTTTTTTTTTTTTTAAACAGTGAATTCTAAGTAATTCATTAATTCAACGGGAATACTACATTCAGAAATTCTATTTGTGTTGGGGATTCAATGATAAATGTTTGACTTGGTCCCTGAACAAAATATCCTGTTATACCATACTGGGGGAGGCAGCCTAAAATAAGTAAACCACCAAATGAAATAATTACAAAATGTGGTATATGCTATGAAGAAAATAAGCAGATGCTGGGACACAGAATAATGGGAGAATAAAGAAAGGCAATTTGAAGAGATTGGTGACATATTAGTCAAGCCCTGAAGGAAGAGAAGGATTCAGCCGTGTAAAATGTGGCAGGAAGAGAATTCAAAGCAGAGGGAAGTATGTACAAAAGCTTCTGAGGCAGTAGAGTGTATGTAGAATTGAAAAGGCAGTAAGGAGTGAATGAGAGGGAGTGAAGCACAAGATGAGGCTGAGGAGACAGGCAGAGGTCGTCCCTCAGGGCCGTGAAGACTATGACAAGAAGTGTGGAAAGCAGATGCTCATTATATAGTTGCTAAATGAATAAAAAGTATTTTATTTCTCTGAAAAAAAATTCTTTCTGATGTTAAAAATTCCCTTTTTCATTCTTTTTGAACATAAAGGACAGTTTCCAAGCTAATGGAATATTCCATTTCCCTCTGTGCCAGAGGGAAAGACATAGAAATAAAGGCTGAGAATCATCATTTTTCTTAGGATTTTAGCTACCTAAAGAAGCAGCAAGGATGTCTGTCAGATATTCTGAAACCCAGAGGCAGATAGGAAGGAAAAAAAAAAAAAAGGATGGATGGAGCAAAGTCATTTCCTCAACTCAGATAAGGATAAACACTGGTGTCAGAAAAATTGTGGAAGACTTTGAAATGGTCAAGAAAACTACCAGTTGTCCAGTGTAGTACACCCTGGCTTATTTGTGCCTTTTACTGTCTATTTTATAAAAATATCAGTTATAGAAAACTGACAGCAATGTATATGATTTTTACCCAAAGAAATGGAAATGAATCATGTCCAATGGAGAGATATTATTACCCTGTGGATACTGACACTTTTAATGTTTTTAAGAATCTATTAGAAATTTTTTTAATGCATTTTATTGAAATATAATTTATGTACAGCAAAATACACAAAACTAAAGTGACATGGGTCAATGCATTTTTTTTTTTGCAGTGTTCCCTCCCCTCCCCTCCCACCCCTGACAACCAACAGAGGAAGTTTCCCTCCATATATAAACCTTTCCTTGACCCTCCACAACAACGAACTAATACTGTATTTGTCCTTCTGTGATTGACTTATTTCACTCAGCATAATGTCCTCCAAGTTCATCCATATTATGTGGAGTCTGCATATAATGCAGACCCTACATTATTCTTTAGTGCTGCATAGCATTCCATTGTGTGTATGTACATAGTTTGCTCATCCACTCTTCCGCTGATGGGCACGTAGGCTGTTTCCATCTTTTTGCTATTGTAAATAGTGCTGCAATGAATATGAGTGTGCATTTATCTGTTCCTGTCCTGGCTCTCACCTCTCTAGGATATATACTTAGTAATGGGATTGCTGGGTCAAATGGTATCTCCAATTCCAGCTTTCTAAGGAACTGCCATATTGCTTTCCACAGTGGTTGTATCACTTCACAGTCCCACCAGCAGTGTATGAGGGTCCCAAACTCTCCTTATCCCCGCCAGCATTTGTTATTTTCTGTCTCGTTGAACCTTGCCATCAGTGCTAGGGTGAGACATTATCTCATTGTTGTTTTGATTTGCATCTCTCTGATGGCCAATGATTGTGAGCATCTCTTCATGGCCAACTGAATATCCTCCTTGCTGAAGTAAGTGTCTATTCATGTCTTCTGTCCTTTTTTTTTTTTATTATTATTATTGGATTGTTAATTCCTTCGGTGTAGAGGTGTTGGAGTTTTCTATAAATTTTAGAGATAAGCCCCTTGCCAGATATGTAATTATTGGCAAATATCAATTTGTTGCTGTCATTTTTGTTATGTGCTTTTTTTGTGGTGTTGATTTCTTTGTTCCATATAATTTTCTATGCTGAGCTCGTTTTGTTTATGAATCGTGTTATCACTTCCTTAGTTGCTATTGTTTTAGTATTTGCTACACATTTGTGCTGGTCCTCTTTTTTATTTTGATGTGAAGGTTGATCATTTTTCTTTGAGGTTACTGTGTGATTTATAGTTTTCTTCCCAAGTTTAGAACAGTTCGTTCTATCTTGTAGTTGTCTTGACTTCCCTACCATCTAGAAGTTCTGTAACAACACAGTCTTTTCCCTCTTTTTGGTTTGTAGTTGTCCTCATTTGTCAATTGATGTCTCTGGTTCCCTGTTTACAATCTTGCAAGCTTATTTATTTTGGATACTTCCATAGCTGGTTTGGTTTCTGGATTATATCATCACGTGTGTTAATGGTCAGTTGTTGTTTGCTGTTGTTGCTTCTCTGTCCATGGGCTCCCTTTAGTATCCCTTGTAAGGTTGGTCTGGTTTTAACAAATTCCCTTAATTTCTGCTTATCTGGAATGTCCTAATTTCACCATCTTATTTGAGGGACAAATTTGCTGGGTTTCTTGGTTGGAAATCTTTGTCTTTCAGGGTTTTATACACACCATCCCCTTGTCTTCTTGCCTGCATGATTTCTGCCGAGAAATCTGAGCTTAGTCTTATTGGTTTCCCCTTGTAGGCAACTTTTTATTTTCCTGTGCTGCTCTCCTGATTCTTTGTCTTTGGTTTTGTTGAGTTTGATGATGATGTCTTGGTGATTTCCTTTTGGGGTCTATCTTGTTTGGGATTTGTTGGAATTCCTGAGTGGATATATTCTCATTTTTCATCATATCAGGGAAGCTCTCTTCCAACAAATCTTGGACAATTTTCTCAGTGGTTTTATTTTTCTCTTCCTGTTCTGGAATTCCAATGACACGTAGGTTATTCCTTTGGATGGTATCTCACATGAGCCTTAGGCTTTCTTCATTTTGTTTTGATCTTTTTCCTGATTGATCCCTTTCCAAAGAAGTATTCAGGTATTTGTCTCCAATCTCATTAATTCTGTCTTTCATTGCATCAATTTTACTCCTTTGCCCTTTCAATGTGTTATTTGTTTCTGAAATTTAGTATTAATTTTCTGGATTTCTATCTGTAGATTTTGAATCATTTCTAATTTTTCATTTATTTTGTCATTTTGTTCTTGTATTTTCTTCTGAAAT
>NW_006921675.1:4627120-4629680 GCF_000298275.1 Orycteropus afer afer | reverse complement strand
GCTCCAGGATTATCTTCTGTATCTCTGTCAACTGGTTTTTCTTTTCTTTGTTGAAGAGGGTCTGTGTCACTTGTCTGCTTATTCCTCCATCTTACCAGAAGTCCTAAAATCTATTAGGAAATTTACTTAGCATTCCCAATACCTGTATGTGTATATACTGTTAAAGCTTCTTTGAACTGGCTGTAATATCTTAGCAGTTCCTTCATCAATTAATAGATTAAACAATGTCTTTGACATATGTTCATTTTATACAGTGATGAAAGCCATGGTTTTATCTTTAAAAAAAATTATATTTTAAAACCACTGGAGGCATCACTGAGACATCCAATGATTTCCCTGACAGATTTAGGTAAACTTCATTGTCTGAAATATGCATCTAATGGGTGTTATAAGCCTAGGTAGATCTTTCCTTATTTCTGAGCATGAATCCTAAGCAGCAATGAAACTTTAACTTTACTTTCTGTTTCTTTTTCCCTCTCTATTGACTATGTTTTTTTTTTTTTTTAATATAGTTAAATAAATATATATATATATATATATATATATATATATATATATATATATATATAAATTCTGAGCAAAGTCAATACATTATTCCCTCTTAGTGGCAGTAAGAAGGTCGGGCAATCTACTCTTGTAGTGATATCGCCTAGGAAACCCAAGGAGGGGTTGATATGAGTCAGATCTGACTCCATGGCAGTAAGTTTGGTTTTTAGGTTTAGTGGTAGTAGTGGTAGTAGTAACTGGTAATTTGGTTTTATGGTGTAACCAATGGTGATCTCTGTAAGTGGATGATAGAAATCTATTCTCCGTTGGATGAGAGAAGACAGAGAATTTGGTTTGTTTGTCCTTTTAATTTATTTGTCTAATTGTCCATTTTCATCTCAATTAAATTAAGGAAACATTTTATTTGTAGACTGGAAAATTTTTGTCTTTCTGTGTTTATTCCTGAAGTGTGGCTATACTTGTAGAACTGAAACTATATGTTCTTTATGTGTCTGTGTGTCTATGTATCTGTGATTCAGGAATTCTCATTGTATAAGTGTGAAATATTTTCCTATTTCTGAAGGGCATTAATAATTATGCTGTGCCTTAAATTAAAAATACTCTGTTTTGATTGGCTTAGAGAGATAAATAAGTACTTATATAAATAGAATATTCCTAAAAATCCCCGATAAGAAACTTGGACATAATACTTTAAATGTGCTAGACTGAAAAAATTATTTACTTATAGAAACAACTAATGAGACTTAGTTTAATAATTTATTTATTTTAAAACCCTAGCTATGTCCTTTTCCTTATTTATTAAACCAGTTGCCATGGAGTTGATTCTGACTCGTGGAAAACACATGTCTGTCAGAGAACAACTGTGCTCCATAGGGTTTTCCATGGCTGATTGAAGTGGATAACCAAATCTTTCTTCTGAGTGCCTCTGGGTGGACCCAAACCTACAACCTTTCTGTTAGCAGCCAAGTGCATCAACAGTGTATGTTACTCAGGGAGTCCCTCTTATTTATTAGTGTTAAGAAAAATAAAAACACACATTTTATTTCACTTGGGTTTGTTTTTCCTAAACTTACATAGGTTTATTGATCAAATAAGTGAACATTATTCTTACATAATGTTTAAGATTATAATAAATGTTAAATTGTGTTAAACTAAATTGAATCACTGTTCTAATGAACTTTTCATGTCAACAGTAATTTTGTTCTGTAGTACGTCACCTTGAATAAATTGTTAAGATCTTTAACTTAAAGTTTTGAACTGGCATTAAATTGAGCTAATTAATGAATAATCCTCAGTTACTGAGATGATTTCTAAGTAAGATAGAATACTGGAACAATAATTACTAATATATATATTTTTAAAGTTAATATAGTTTGCTTTTTATTTTATATACTAAAGAAAGACTGTATCTTTGGATAACGTTAATGAATATGCTTGTTCATCTTTGCTATGTTAAGAAGGTGCAAAAAGAATGTGGGTAGTGTAGAAAATTATATTTTGTGTTTATGAGCTTTTACAGTCTGCTTAAACATAAATTAAAAAATGCTTAAATATGATTTTTTAATTATCTATGCTTCTAGTTTCTCTGTGAAATAGAAATGAGATTTTTAAAAAATGTTATAACTAACATGGACAGTTGCAATTATACTAGGAACAATAACGACAGAGAAATAAAACTGTATGTGTTCTTTTTTTATGGAAAAAGATTTTTTCTTAAAGTTTCGGTTTTCAGAAGTTTTGGTCTCAGGATCCCTTTACATTCTTTTCATTAAAATTTATTAAAGCTCCCAAAAAGTTTTATTTACATGGGCTATAACTATCATATTTACTATATTAGAAATTAACACTGAGGAATTTAAAAGTATCTTTTTGCTGGATAACTTGAAAATAGCAATGATGAAACCATTTCACATTAACATAAATAACACTTTTTATGCACTATTGCCCATTCAGTAGGAAGACTGGGCAATCTACTTCCATAGAGATACTGCCTTGGAAACACAAGGAGGGGTCACTATGAGTTAGAATTGACTTGATGGCAGTTGAGTTTTTT
>NW_006921675.1:4625102-4626280 GCF_000298275.1 Orycteropus afer afer | reverse complement strand
GAAGAGTTGCTAGGGGCCATAGTCTCAGTGGTTCCATTAGGCTCTATCAGACCAGCAAACCTGGTCCCCCCCCCTTTTTTTAAAATGGTTTTGAATTTTGTTCCACATTGTTTTCCCACTCTATCCAGGATCTCCTACATAGATTCCCCCCCGAGCGGTTTGACAATGGTAGCCAGGCACATCTAGTTCTTCTGGTCTCATAGTTGTATAGGTTGAAGACTGCATGGTGTATCAGTCACTTGGACTAATTGTTTCCAAGAATCTTTGGTTTTCTTCATTCTTCTTTGCTCTGGATGAGGAAAGACCCATTGTTGTATCTAAATGGCCACTTGCAAGCTTTTAAGTCCCAGTCGCTACTTGCCAAAGTAGGATGTGGAACAATGTTTTTGCATAGTATGTTATACCAATTGAGCTTATGTCCCCTGCAACTAGGGCCCTGAGCCCACAGGTCCAACTACTCACTCCTTCTGGGTAGCTGGCTGTGGCCAAGAAGTGACTACAATCTAGTCCCTTGTCAGCTCTACTATACACCTGGGAATTCTTATAGAACATAGCAATACACTTGTAGAAACACTGTCTGCCAACCCTACACATTGTCTTGGGCACACTCCCCTCTACATAGACATACCTAATAGTTCACCCTGTCTACCCACCTATCCACCCATATATCCATGTATGCCTTCACGGACAATGCAGTATTGTATGTGCAAAAGGGTTCATCTTTGTTGTCTGTACCTCCCATGCACCTCTTGATGTCTTCCTCTTCCTCAATGCCACCATGTTGATCACTCACAGTTGGTACATTGCCCTTCTCTTCACCCAAATCAATACTTGTCTCTACCTATCTAACAGTGTTCTCTACCCTTCCCTCTCACCCCTGGTAAGCAACAAAGAAATTTTCCTTCCATATATAAACCTTTCCTTCACTTTTTACAATAACAGACTAATACAATATTTGTCCTTCTGTGATTGACTTATTTCACTCAGCGTAATGTCCTCCAAGTTCATCCACATTATGCGGCATTTTGCAGAGTCTACATTATTCTTTAGGGTTGCATAGTATTTCATTGTATGTGTGTATCATAGTTTGGTTATCCATTCTTCAGTTGATGGACACCTAGGTTGTTTCCATCTTTTGGCTATTGTAAATAGTGCTGTGATGAACATGGGTATGCATA
>NW_006921675.1:4619511-4623082 GCF_000298275.1 Orycteropus afer afer | reverse complement strand
CCTCTGATCACTGCTTTTGCTGTGTCCCAAAGATTTTGGTATGTTGTCTTTTCATTCTCATTTGATTCAAGAATTTTTTATTTCATTTTTTAATTCTTCTCTTACCTGGTCTTTCTTAAGGAGGGTGTTGTTCAGTTTCCAAATGTCTGCTCTTTTTCCATTGATCTTCCTATTATTGATTTCTAATTTGATAGCAGTGTGATCTGAGAAGATGCTTTGCAGTATTTCAATGTTTTTAAATTTATTAAGGCTTGTTTCATGGCCTAACATATGATTTATCATGGAGAATGTTCCATGTATATTGTGCTGTTGTTGGGTGAAATGCTCTGTAGATGTCTATAAGGTCAAGTTGCTGGATTGTATTGTTTAGCTCTTCTGCATCTTTGTTGAGTTTCTTTCCAGCTGTTCTATCTTTCATTGAAAGTGGTGTATTAAAGTTTCCCACTATGACTGTGAAGTCGTTGCTTTGCCTTTTCCAATTCTTTTAAAGTCTGATTTATGCATTTTGGGGATCTTTCATTGGGTCCATGGATATTTATGATGGTTATATCTTCTTGTTCAATTGATCCTTTAATCATCATACAATGTCCTTCCTTATCTCAGATGGTGGTTTTTGTCTTAAAGTTAATTTTATCAGAAATCAATATTGCCACTCTTGCTCTTTTTTGGTTTCCATTTGCTTGAAATATCTTTTTCCAACATTCAATTTTTAGTCTATTTTTGTCTTTGTCTCTAAGGTGTGTCTCTTGTAGATAGCATATTGATGGGTTATATTTTCTTATCCAGCCTGCAACTCTCCATCTCTTGAGTGGTGCATTTAATCTATTAACATTCAGTGTGATTATTGACAAGTATGAATTGGTTGCTGTCATTTCATTATGTGTTTTTTTCATGGTGTTTCTGGTTTCTTTGTTCCATATAATTTTCTGTGCTGAGCTCATTATGTTTATGTATCATGTTATCATTTCCTTTGTTGCCATTGTTTTAGTATTTGCTAAATATCTGTGCTTGTCCTGTTTTTTATTGTGATGTGAAAGTTTATCATTTTTCTTTGAGGTTACCCTGTGATTTATCATTTTGCCATTGTTTTAGTATTTGTGCTTGTCCTCTTTTTTATCGTGACATGAAAGTTTATCATTTTTTCTTTGAGGTTACCCTGTGATTTATCATTTTTCCCCAAGTTTAAGGTAGTCCATTCTATCTTGCGACTCTCTTGACTTCCTCACCATTTAGAAGTTCAGTAACTACACTATTTTTCCCTCTCTTTGGTTTGCAGTTGTCCTCATTTGCCAATTGATGTCTCTGGTTCCCCGTTTACAATCTTGTAAGCTTATTCTATTTTGGATACACCCATAGTTGTGTTGGTTTCTGGGCTATGTCATCTTGTGTATTAATGGTCAGTTGTTATTTGCTATTATTGGTTCTCTGTTCAAAGGAGTCCCTTTAGTATCTCTTGTAAGGCTGGTCTGGTTTTAACAAATTCCCTTAGTTTCTGCTTATCTGGAAATCTCCTAATTTCACTATCATATTTGAGGGACAGTTTTGCCAGGTATATAATTCTTGGTTGAAATTTTTTCTCTGTCAGGGTTTTATATATACCAACCCATTGCCTTCTCGCTTGCATGTTTTCTGCTGAGAAATCAGAGCTTATTCTTACTGTTGTCCTTTGTAAGCAACTTTTTGTTTTTCCCCTGCTGCTTTCAGAATTCTTTTTCTTTGGTTTTGATGATATGTCTTGGTGATTTTCTTTTGGGTCTATCCTGTTTAGGGTTCACTGGACTTCCTGAATGGATATATTCTCATCTTTCAGCATATCAGGGAAGTTCTCTTCCAACAAATCTTGGACAATTTTCTCAGTGGTTTTATTTTTCTCTTCCTGTTCTGGAATTCCAATTATATTTAGGTTATTCCTTTTGATGGTATCCCACATGAACCTTAGGCTTTCTTCATTTTGTTTTGATCTTTTTTCTGATTGATCCCTTTCCAAAGAAGTATTCAGGTATTTCTTTTCAATTTCATTACGTCCGTCTTCCACTGAGTCAGTTCTACTCCTTTGCCCTTTCAATGTGTTATCTATTTCTGAAAATTTAATATTGATCTTCTGGATTTCTATCTGTAGACTTTGTATCATTTCTTATTTTTCATTTATTTTTGTCATTTTGTTCTTGTATTTTCTTCTGAAATTGTTCTAGGGTTTTGTCTGTGTTTTCCTTAATTTTGTCAGTGTTTTCCTTGCTCTGTCTCTCAATCCTTTGAAGATACCTAAATATAATTCTTTTGAATTCCTTAACAAGGAGTTCCAATGCTGCTTCTTCCTCTGGGATTTGTTCTGGGTCTGTATGCTGCTTTCTTGTTTCTACCACTTTATCTTGCTTCTTTGTGTGGACTGGGATGGTCTGGTGTCTCCGAGACATTATGATGTTGTTGTATTTAGATCTCTGTCATGTGTTTGTGAAGAGCAAGTAAGGGTGAGTCAGGCTCTTCTTGGTGGTCATTTATCATTGGCCAGTTGGTG
This sequence comes from Orycteropus afer afer, assembly GCF_000298275.1. Classification (NCBI taxonomy): domain Eukaryota; kingdom Metazoa; phylum Chordata; class Mammalia; order Tubulidentata; family Orycteropodidae; genus Orycteropus; species Orycteropus afer. The sequence continues at coordinate 4,620,567 of NW_006921675.1, read as the reverse complement.
GAGAAGAAAGTGGTGTCTCTCAGTAAGTGATGCTGCAGGAGGTGTGGGTGTAGTTGCGTCATGTGGGCACTGTTGTTGTCTCCCATTCAGTTAGACAAAAATAACAATTGAATAACCATCAAAAAAGTAAAAGCAAATGGACAAAAACCACACCGTGTGAACATACAGGAACAATAACCAAAAAAAAAAGAAAGAAGAGAAAAAAAAAATAAAACCCTGCAATATCTAGGTAGAGGGCAACAAGAAAAAAGGTAGAGCAGGAGAATAATGAAGAAAAAATGTGAAAAATGCAAAAAGTGAAACAAGGAATGGGGTTAACTATGAGAAAGAAAAAAGTGGGAACCAGGAACAGGGAAGAGAGAGAAAGCTGAAAACTAGAATCTGGGAAGGAGAGAATAAAGTATAATAATAAAAAGGATGATGATAATAATAATAATTTTAAAACAGAGAAAGCAAACAAACTAAAAAAAAAGAAAAAAAAAAAAAGAAAAAAAAAAAATCTGGGCAGGGCAGGGCAGGGCACCCAGGCTCTGCTGGAGCACACAGATTGGGATGAAATTCCTGCCAGCCCAGAAGGTGTGTGAGTGATGGCTGCACCTCCATTCACCAAGAGGGTGTGAGGTATAAGGGTACCAAGGGGAATATCACATCTTTCCAGTCATTGGTGTCCAGATTGTCCTTGTGGTTCCCCACAAGTTGAGCCTATTTCTTTCTTTTTTTTTTTAAATTGTGATTTGGGTGAAGATTTACAGAGCAAATTCACTTTCCATACAGCAGTTCACATATACTTTGTCTCAAGACATTGACCACAGTTTGCCACAATACAATAGCGCCCCTCCCACTTCCTCCCCATAGTTACCTCTTCCCAGTGTCCATCCCTCCATGTCCTCCTGCCCCCTGAGCTGTCTCCCTGTGCATAAGCAGCCCTTCTTTCTCCTATGATTGTTCTCTCCAAGGAGAGTATCTACTTGAGGTAAATGTTCAACTCATATCCTGTCTTTTGTTTGGCTGGAAACCACAGGTGTGAGTTCAATTCCAGACCTGAAGGGCAGCTAG
>NW_006921675.1:4585430-4619396 GCF_000298275.1 Orycteropus afer afer | reverse complement strand
GTTCTCCCTCTCTATCAAGGATCTCCTACATAGATCCCCTTCCAAGTGGATGACAGTGGTAGCCGGGCACCATCTAGTTCTTCTGGTCTCATAGTCGTAGAAGTTGAGCTTATTTCTTAAGTCTCTTTAAATATCCAAAATGGTTGAATGGCTTGTAAACATTCAAAATGGCTGAACTGCTTGTAAACATTCAAAATGGCTGCGCCAGTCTGTGCAAAAGTCCACAGCTCAGCCCATCTCCCTCTTTGCTACTTCCCCTTTTATTCACTAGCCACCAGTGCAGTCCTCTGTGCAGTCCCTGGCTAGCAGAGCCAAATTTTAGGTTAATTGTTAGGTCCTAACACCACTTGGCAATATCCAAGCTGTCTGTGCCGTCAAGATCACTGCCAGACTACAGCTCTGTATGTCTCCTCTTTTGGTGTTTTCATGCAAGTTCTTTTACTAGTTGGTGTTTAGTCCACTTTTATATCCTTCCTTTCAAAGCTCAGGACTCCAGGATTATCTTCTGTACCTGTGTTAATTGGTTCCCCTTTTCTTTGTTGAAGAGGGTCTGTGCAGTCTGTCTGCCTATTCCACCATCTTACCAGAATTCTGGCTGATTTAGTTTTGAAAATCTCTTTAATGGCTGAAGTCACCGGGATTCTCATACCAGTTTCTTCATTTTATTGGTTGAGATAACACACATAATGCAGCTGCTGGAAAAATTCCACTGTATACTCATGAAAGAAGGAGAATGAATATGGAAAATGTAGTCTTAATATTTCAGTTTTGACCTTGTGGGCCCAGTTAGAGGGTCTCGGGGATCCCCAGGGGGTACTCAGACTACTCGTTGTCCTAAATTAAAGAGTCAGACTGCTAAGTGAAGATCAAGCAGAATGAGAATTACACAGGACCGAATGAACTGACAAGAGAAATTTTATCATGGTTATTTCTTTGGAATACTGGTAATTAGTTTTACCGTTCTATTGCTGCACGGCTCTAGATTTGCAAAATAAACTCAAGTGGGCCTATATAGTTAATTTGCACTCTTGCTGCTAAATAATCAGGCCAAATCTAATGAGACTAGCCTATTTTGTGATCAGTACTCATCTCCATGGTTGTTTTCATCATGTGTTTGTTGGGAGGTGGGAGAGATATTGTCAGGAACAATTGAGATACTTTGAAATGAGCAAAAAAGAAAACTCGTTATCAGTGTATATTCTGGGTAATCTACACTTCTCATTTTCTTTGAGCTATTTTCTGTTTCAGTTCTTTTTAGTGACTGTTTTTCAGGCTCAGCCACTGAGCTAATAAAGATTCTGTAGGCTATAGAAAAAGAACAATAATAAATACCATTCTTTAGTTCTGGGGGCAAGGAACAGATACTTAAAAATAAAAACAGATATTGTTTAACTGTAACCTTCAATGTTTTGTAACAATGGAAACTCTGAGAAGATTCTATAGGGCAGGATGAGGTAAAGGTGGGGTGAGACTCTGAGGGAAGAAACTGTGGAACAGATCTTTCCCCTTAGGCTGGGTGGGTGCAACAGTAGCAGAGACCCTTCCTGCCTACTCTGCTAGTAAGCAGTATGTTGGAGAGGTGGTCAGACTTCAGAGGCAATGGCTGTTAATTATTCCCTAGGTGGCCCTGAGACCTTCAGTCCCCAGCATTGCTAGCATGGCTTAAGGGAGCAAAGACCTGAGATCTAAAGGCACTACAAGGATACTTAAGAAATATATAGTGTGGATTTGTGACCAGATGGTTTCCCTGATGCTTTGGTTGAGACTGTTTAAAGCCTTCCTGTTTCCTTGGCCTAATTCTTAGAGGGTTGAAGCCCAGTGGTGGCTTAAATAATATTTTCCACTAGTTCTGTAGCATAAGTGCTCAGAGTAGGACTTCAGTTGAATCAAATAAGAATATTTCTTGCATATCTGAGTTTCTGCACTTACAGTTTATACTTGCTACATAATGCTTTGGAACCTTTCCTCAACCTCCCTGTCTTTTCAGTGAATGTTTTTCAGGTTCAGCCACTGAGCTAAAGAAGATGTTGCACCTTTTATGCTTTTCTTTCTGCTAGTGAGGTATATAGGAGCTCTGGTAGCATAGTGGCTAAAGCACTTGACTGCTAACCAGAAGGCTGGTGGTTCAAACCCACCAGCCACTCCTCGGAAGGAAGGTTGGGCAATCCTACTTCCGTAGTGATACTGCCTCCGAAACCCAAGGAGGGGTTGCTATGAGTCGGGGCCGACTCGACGGCACATAACAACAACAACAACAACAGTGAGGTATATATACCAAAATCCTTTCTGGGACTAGAAGTTACAAGTTGATAGGAGTTTGCGACATTTATGCATTACCTCTTTCTTCCTGGTCCCTCTTTCATCTCATTCCCACTGAAGGATGTAGGAAGGATAAGTATTAACTCCTACTTTGGGATATACAGTTTCTAAAATCTCTTTTCTAGCAAATTAAAATCTGGTTTAAAAACCTTATGATACAGAGAGTAAAGTAAATAAAACCAGTATTCTTTGCTCTTGGCTCTATTTCCTTACAAGCCACTCTCCAGGACAACTGGCATCTTTTTCAGCACTAATAATGAAGGCTAAGTTTGAGAAGTGTCTTATTGTTGGCACATCTGAGTCACAACTGCCAAGTCTGTGTCTGCTACAAGCTTGTTGCCTCTCCAGAAGTATTGGAAAAAACTGCCTCTAGGCCTGCCAAACAGGCATTGTCCCCCAATTAAGATCATTATGAACTGGATAAATTTACATAAAAAACTCTTTTGAAATAACTCATTTGACATTTATATATGCCTAACTTCTGTTTTTGCTCTCGTGATATTAAGAGTACCACAGGCGGTTGATGGTAATGAAAATAGGTAGAACAGTTTTCATTGTTCTACTATAGCACAGACCCCAGCCCCTTGCCTTTGTGATTTCAGGAGAGGTCAGCTGCACCTGAGGCTAAAGACTTCTGGGAAGCTGTGAGGGAAGGCTAATTTAGCAAACTGTCTGTGGAAAGGACAACACCTACTCACTTACACACCTTACTCCTGGATGTCACATGAGACAGTACCGAGATTCCCTCTTTTTTTTGTATGGTTTTTGGCAGCTGCAGTGCTGTTCTCAAACTTTCGAAATCTAAAGGTTCATGCACCGAATTCTGGTATTTGCTCTCAGAGCAAAACAGAGCTCACTGTCCAAAGAGTTAGGTTATAAATTTAGGCAGTTCTATAGCTAGATGGGAGCTCTGGTAGCATAGTGCCTAACACACTTGATGCTAACTAGAAGGCTGGTGGGTTTGAACCACTCCTCAGAAGGAAGATGGGGCAATTTACTTCCATAGTGATACTGCCTCAGAAACTCAAGGAGGGGTCCCTATGAGTTGGGTCTGACTTGATAGCACATAACAACAGCACAGCTAGAGATGACAGGGACCAAGAACAATTTTATATATATATATATATATATATATATATATATATATATATATATATATATATAAAAAGAGAAAAAGAGATCTGGCTTAAAATAAAACAAGTGTTTAGAAAATATGAATTTTAGTAAAAACTATTATGATAATATTGTTAGATTTTTTCAGCTTAGTCATTAATATGAGATAAAAGAAAATATGGAAAGAGATTACAGGCTGGAAAAACATTTTATGATCTGAAATATTTCTGAGCCAAAACATAAGGTTGCTTACTGCAGTAAGGGAGCTCTGGGGGTGTATTGCCTAAGGCATGTGACTGCTAACCAGAAGGCTGGCGGTTTTAACCCACCAGCCACTCCTCGGAAGGAAGGTTGGGCAATCTACTTCTGTAGTGATACTGCCTTGGAAATCCAAGGAGGGGTCACTATGAGTGGAATCCTACTTGACAGCATTGCGTAAACATATACCATATGCGAATATGCTTGTAGCTGTTAGGTGCCCTTGAGTGGGCTCCAACTCATAGCTGCCCTACGTACAACAGAACGACACATCACCTAGTTATGCACAATCCTCACAATCCTTGCTATCATTGCAGCGACTGTGTCAGTCTATCTCATTGAGGGTCTTCCCCTTCTTTGGTGACCCTCTACTTTAACAAGAATGATATCCCTCTCCAGGAAATGGTCTCTTCTGACAACATGACCAAAGTAGGTGAGACAAAGTTTGGCCATTCTCACTCCCAAGGAGCATTCGGGCTGTACTTCTTCCAGGACAGATTTGTTTGTTCTGGCAGTCCATGGTATTTTCAGTATTCTTTGTCAACAACACACTTCAAAGGCATCAACTCTTCTTTGGACTTCCTTATCCATTGTCCAGCCTTCACATGAGGCAACTGAAAATACCATGACTTGGGTCAGACAGATCTTAGTCTTCAAAGTGACATCTTTGCTTCTTAACACTTTAAAGATGTCTTTTGCAGCAGATTTTCTAAGTGCAATATGATGTCTGATTTCTTGACTGCTGCTTCTATGGGTGCTGATTGTGGATCCAAGTAAAAAGAAATCTGTGACAACTTCAATCTGCTCTCCGTTTATCGTGATGTTGGTTATTGGTCCAGGTGGGAGCATTTTTGTTTTCTTTATGTTGAGGTGTAATCCATACTGAAGACTGTATTCTTTGATCTTCATTAGTAAGTGCCTCAAGTCATCTTTACTTTCAGCAAGCAAGGTTTTGTCATCTGCATATCACAGGTTGTTAATGGTTCTGCCTCTAATCCTGATGCTGTGTTCTTCTTCACATAATCCACCTTCTCAGATTATTAGCTCAGCACACAGATTGAATAAATATGGTGAAAGGATACAAACATGATATAAACCTTCCTGATCTTAAACCATGCAATATCCCCTTGTTCTGTTCAAACAACAGCCTCTTGGTCTGTGTACAGATTCCTTGTGAAAACAGTGACGTGTTCTGGAATTCCCATTCTTTGTATCCAAAATTTGTTATGATTCACATAGTTGAATGCTTTTGCATAGTCAATAAAACACAGGTGGACATCTTTCTGGTATTCTTTGTTTTCAGCTAAGATCCATCTGACATCAGCAAAGATATCCCTTGTTCCATGTCCTCTTCTGAATCTAACTTGCATTTCTGGATGTTCCAGTCAAATACTGCTGCAACTGTCTCTGAATTATCTCCAGCAAGGTATTACACTTGTGTGTGATATTAATGATATTGTTTGATAATTTCCACATTCTGTTGGATCACTTTTCTTTGGAAAGGGCACAAATAGCAATCTCTTCCAGTTGGTTGGGCAGGTAGCTGTCTTCCAACTTTCTTGACATAAGTGAGTAAGTGCCTCCAGTGCTGCATCTGTTTGTTGAAATATCTCAATGGATATTCCACCAATTCTTGGAGCCTTGTTTTTTGCCAATTCCTTCAGTGCACCTTTGACTTCCTTCTTTAATCAGATGTCACATCCTGAAATAGGTGAACATCAACTAATCTTTTTGGTGCAGTGACTCTGTATATTCCTTCCATCTTCTTTTGATGTTTCTTGCATCATTCAATATTTTGCCCATAACATCTTCCAATATTGCAACTTGAGGCTTGATTTTTTTCTTCAGTTCTGTCACCTTGAGAAATGCTGAGCATGTTCTTCCCTTTTGGTTTTCTAACTCCAGGGCTTTGCACATTTCATTATAATAATTGACTTTGTTTTTGAAATCTTCTGTTCAGCTATTTTATCTTGTAATTTCTTCTATTTCCTTTAGCTACTCTCTGTTCAAGAGCAAGTTTCAGAGTCTCTTCTGACTTCCATTTTGGTCTTTTCTTCCTTTCCTGTCTTTTTAATGACCTTTTGCTTTCTTCATGGATGATGTTCTTGATGCCATCCCACAACTTGTCTGGTTTTTGGTCATTGGTATTCAATGTATTAAAACTATCCGTCAGATAGTCTCTAAATTCAGGAGGGATATATTCAAGGTCATACGTTGGCTCTTGTGGATTTAACTGTCTTCAGCTTCAACTTGAATTTGCATATGAGCAGGTGATGGTCTGTTCCACAGTCAGCTCCTGGCCTTGTTTTGGCAGAAGATAATGAGCTTCTCCATGCCTCTTTCCACAGATGTGGTCAGTCTGACTCCTGAGTATTCCATCTGGTGCGGTCCATGCATATAGCTGCTGTTTATGTTGTTGATTAAATGTACTTGCAATGAATAAGTCATTGGTCTTGTAAAATTTTATCATGCGCTCTTGGGCATCATTTCTATTGCCAAAGCCATATTTTCCAACTACTGATGATTCTTCTTTGTTTCCAACTTTCATATTCTAATCTCCAGTCAATACATCTTGATTATCAATACATCTTAATTGCACATTTGGTGAATTTCAGACTGCAGAAGTTGGTAAATTTCTTCATCTTTGGCTTTAGTAGTTGTTGTGTAAATTTTAATAATAGTAGTATTAACTGGTCTTCCTTGTAGGTGTATGGATATTATCCTATCACTGACAACACTGTACTTCAGGATAGATCTCGAAACACTCTTTGCGATGATGAATAGGATGCCATTCATCTTCAATTTTTCATTCCTGGCATAGATCATATGATTGTCTGATTCAAAATGGCCCAAAACAGTCCATTTCAGCTCACTAATGCCTAAGATAATAGATTTTTATCTGTTCCATTTTATTTTGGACAACTTTCAATTTTCCTAGATTCATACTTTGTACATTCCACATTCTGATTATTAATGGACACTTACAGCTGTTTCTTCCCATTTTGAGTTGTGCCACATCAGCAAATGGAGGTCCCGAAAAGCGTTACTCCATCCACATCATTAAGGTCAACTTTAATTTGAGGAGGCAGCTCTTTCTCTGTCATATTTTGAGTGCCTTCAGTACCTTCTGAGTGTCTCCAGAGACTGGTCCCCACTGATAACATGACCATGGTAAGAGAGACGAAGTGTGGCCATTCTTGCTTCTAAGGAGTAATCCAGCTGTACTTTTTCCAAGATAGATTTGCTCATTCTTCTAGCATTCCATGGTGTATTCAACATTCTTCACCAGCACCACAATTCAAATGCATCAGTTCTTCTTGGATCTCCCTTATTCATTGCCCAGCTTTCACGAGTCTATGAGGCTATCGAAAAGACAGTGGCCTAGATCAGGCACACCTTAGTCTTCACAGTGATATCTTTGCTCTTTAATACTTTAAAAAAATAGTCTTCATACTTAGTCACTCTCAAATTATGTCTTGAAAGCCCTTCTTATCCTCTGGCCCATCAGTGAGCAGTGTTTTCTTAAGTGGTTGGCCCCATTCTTCTCTGTCTCTGTCTGGAAGCTCTACTGAAACCTGTCTACCATGGTGACCCTGTTGGTATTTGAAATACCAGTGGCATAACATCCAGCCTCACAGCAACATACAAGCCACCACAGTATGACAAACTGACAGATGAGTAAATACGCTTAGGAGCAAATATGCTTAGTACTACAAATTCCTGTACATATGTAAATGTATGTATTTTATTTTTAAATTTTTCCTTTTTTTTTTTTTCTGTTAAGAAGGGCAAAGGAAATGCCTAATTTTCTGTTTCTTCTCTGTGGGGAAGAGGAACAAAGGGTTCAGGTAGTTTAGAATATGTCGAGCGGGTGGTGGTCTCTCTAGGAGATCATGTTTAAATGTAAGAAAAAGGAAGGATCTTAGAGCTTCCCTTTGGAGGTAAATATCACATATTAGGGAAGTTTACCGTAGTAATGGTGAGTAAGAAACAAACCAGAAGTTTCCAAGTGAAGGTAAAAACCATTCTGTAAGTTGGGGGATTCTCTGTGCTGCTCCTAATGTAAGCCTGGTGAGCTATACACACTGCATTCCTTTTAGAGTGCCCAGTAATTTTTGAAGCCCCATGGATTTTCAGCTTTGTTGGACCTGGTTATGGATACCAGATGTCTGCCAGATTACAACTAATGGACCATATGCAAGAACATTACAGTGGACTGAAGTTTCATGGGCCCCATTTTTTCATACCTTTTCCCCCATGGATACACCCCCTGACGTGATGATGACATCAGCACGACTGATACCCTCATTCAAGGCATTGAGTAAGTCATCTGGGCTGGAAAAAAATAGAGACAAATACATTAACACAGAAAAAAGATTTTAGATATAGTGCCAACTTAAAACTAAACCATCTTATTCACTGAGAATACATTAATATAAGCATAGCACTATATTCTGTATGAAGTGGGAATCAAAAGGTCCCTCCCTAACAGAAATATAACTGTTATTGTGAAGAAAGAACCTCGTAAGTGCTGATGTAGTGGCTACTGGTGTTTTCACAGGATTTTTAAACTAACAGGGCAGTAAAATGAGGGGAAATAGTGAGGTGTTGATAGGGTGTCCAATCATCCTGATTTGCTTGGCAATGTCTGTTTTATTTTTAATTGAAAGTCATATGTCCTGGGAAATCCTGGACAAAATGGTGCTTTTGGTCACTCTGTATATTGGATAGATCACATAGGGTTCTTTAGAGTGGTAGGACTTAAACTCAAACACTGAGAGAAATGGGTAGATTTTGACATGCAGAAAGGGTTGGGAAAGGATCTTGCAAGCAAAAGCGTCTTCCCTAGCAAAGGCCTGGAATAGTGATTTAAGCTCATGTTGTTTCTAGATCATTGCGGCAAATGGCCTGTCTAAAGCAAAGAGTTGACTGGATTAGGTGGGATGGTCACAAGTTCAGAGGGCCCTCAAGCTCAAGAGTTAGAAAATGGGAAGGGTTGGATTCCCTAGAAATATGAAGAACCAGTAGGTGCTTAATGGGAAAAGAAAGGATAGAAAAAGAAGGGACATGAAGGGCAGAAAGCTGATAAAAAAAAAATCCTGAAAGGGAACGTACACCAGCCCCTCTGATTGCACAGGTCAAAGTCCTGGAAAGAAGAGATGAAGTAAAAGGAAGGACCTTATATTCTGGATGGTTCAGAAGGATAAGAAGGGCTTTCAAGACATAACTTGAGAGTGACTAAGTATGAAGACTATTTTTTTAAAGTATTAAAGAGCAAAGATATCACTGTGAAGACTAAGGTGTGCCTGATCTAGGCCACTGTCTTTTTGATAGCCTCATAGACTCGTGAAAGCTGGGCAATGAATAAGGGAGATCCAAGAAGAACTGATGCATTTGAATTGTGGTGCTGGTGAAGAATGTTGAATACACCATGGAATGCTAGAAGAATGAACAAATCTATCTTGGGAAAATGTACAGCTGGATTACTCCTTAGAAGCAAGAATGGCCACACTTCGTCTCTCTTACCATGGTCATGTTATCAGGGGTGACCAGTCTCTGAAGACAGATACCTTGCTTGGTAAAGTAGAGGGTCAGCAAAAAAGGGGAAGACATTCAATGAGAAGGGTTGACCCAGTAGCTGCAACAATGGGCTTGCATAGCAATGACTGTGAGAATAACGCAGGACTGGGGAGTATTTTGTTCTGTTGTACATAGGGTTGCGATGAGTCAGGACTGACTTCAGTGGCACCTAACAACAACAACAAGTATGAAGAAACAAAATACCAGGTATCAGGACTTTTGGAGGGTCAGGGTAGCAGGGAATAGCTGAAAGGTCCTGTTTTGTTAGTACTTTAAATTCATGCAAAGCTACTGTGCACTTGCATTTCCCTTCAGTCGATGAAGTGCAGAATAGGTGCCTTTTAAGGAGTATCTGTCCTTCCTAAATCCTGGTTTTCTGAGAGCTTCCTACTCTATAGAGGATTTCCCATTATACTATATGACTTCTCCTTTCCCTTTCTCTATCATGTAACATGGGCGCCTAAAAAGGAAATAATTCTGGCTTCTAATTTTCTAGTTCCTGCTTTTAGTCCCTTTTGATGACCAGTTGTACTCTTGTTCTTGGGTTCAATGAGATAATACTACATTAACCCAAAACCCCCTTCTCTGCTTAAGCTAGCTTTAGTAGATTTTCATGAACTTGAAACCAAATGATCTCTCAGTGAGACAGCGTATGTTCTCCCAGATCTCTCATTATAGTAGGTTTATTTATGTCCCTTTATCTTAATGCACTACTTGATGAGAGGGGAAAAAGAAGGAAAGTTGGAGACTCCAGATGGCATGATTTGTACCTAGGACATCATCTCACTTTTTATTCAGGGGTGACAGATGTAATAAGGTAGGTGATGTATCATAGATGCTACTTTCATAGCCTCTATTAGAGATAAACTAGTTGGGAGGAAGAGTTGACCTCTGTAATAAGATTTCCTGAGTTTAAATTCTGGCTCCACTACTTGGTAAAGTTGCTTAACTTCTTTTTGCCTCAGTTTTCCATTTATATAGTAGTGATAATAAGCTGACATGGTACATAAAAAAACACATGGTTCTGATTAAGTTTTCAAGAAAGGTTAGTTGTTAATATCATTGCTGCTGCATTGACAGAAGTTTATCACACAAGCCCAACCCAACCACCTGCCAAAGTTCAACTTTATTATGCTTTGAGTTTTTATTCAGGAGAATACCTGTGACTAACAGAAAAGAAAATCACAGACTGGGACTCACATACATTCACAGAGCTCTACGTGTAAAGGCCAAATGGCTTAATAGCAAGCCAAACCTGGCTCGAGCCTCAATAGTTTCAATTGCTATTAGGTTCTCTTACTGGACCTGGGTAGAATTCCCCTTCTCCGTAAGCACTAGACTCTCCATGAATGACTGAGAGTTGCTCTGGTTCTGGAGAATGAGCTCCCAAGGAGGAAGTACAAAAGTAAAGATTTGAAAAATGAGGTTCAGCCAACCAACAAAAGAACCCTTTAAAGCCGTTCAGTTAATTGCTTATTTACACAAAAAAAAGTCACCTGGGTATTCAATGAAGAAAGGATCTATGTGTAAGATAAAAAATCTAAAATCCTTAATAGGGATTTTGCGGTTAAACTGGCTAGGCAAACATGTTAGATGACTTATATTCAATAATGGGTATGTTTAAGGTATTTTAGAATTAATTATTTTAAACAAATTTCTCATCCATTTTTTTTTTTCCATTTTGCTTTATGGAAAAAGATTTAAAAAAATAATTTTGTTGAATTGAAATACTATAAGATCTGGATTTGATGGGCTCTAATAACTGAACACTCAGAGCTCTGGGTCCCTTGCCTCGCTGCATCATTTTATCATTAAGTTAGGCCATATGTATGGAGCAAATGGGAAAACTAACACAGCACCATACATAATGTGGTTTAGGCAAACAGATAACGAGTATTACTAACAAAACACAATTTTCTGCTAGTACAAAGCTAATGCTAATCTCAGTAACTTCACAAGGTGCAATTTATAACATCTGTTAGTTCTACAGTACTGACTCTCCTGGATTGTCCTAAAGCCCCTGAAAGCAAAGCAGCAATGATGTGCACATCATCCTGGTTATTAATCTTTGTAATAAACAAAGGTCCTGGGACAGACTAGCTGATGGTTACAAATAAACATACTCTTCAGTGATACCTTTTTTTCTTATCCATTGTTTCGATATTATCAGGGAATGATTTCTTCCTATTTCACAAAATTACAGTGTCACCAACGCCTCACACAACATTTTTAATTTACAGGGAAAAAACTCTAAAAGAAGTATTGTCCCAAATCCTTACTTAAATTTACTGTGTTTCAAAGAACACGCTCAATGCTGCTTTCCACTCTGTAGCAGATGCATTCACAAACTCATTGAATTTCAGTTGGAAAGGCCTACAGCTGAGCCTGTTACTTGGGTCCTGCCCTCTCTTTCTTCCTTTGACTCGCTGACTCTACTTTCTGTCACACATTTCTGGTGTCTGGAATCTGCTCATAGATCATGGCTTATAAGAGGGATAGGTACCAAGGTGTGACAATAGTCAGAGGATTTATAACTTCACTTATACTGCACACTGTATCTCCATTTACTACCTCACAATAAATCTGTGAGGTCAACTGAATAGATATTTATTATGACTTTTTCCAGAAAAGAAAATACAGGAAAGTCAAAGTAGTATATTAAAGGGTAGACAGAGCAGTAAATGGCAGAGCCAGGACTAGAACGTCTGGTACCTTGTTAAGTGGTTTTTCATTCACTGCTTAATTAGAAGAGATTGTCTAGAGATTCAATCTGTATGCTGAACAAACAATCTCAGAAGCTGGACCATATGGAGAAGAATGTGGCATTGGTATTGGAGGAAGACTCATTAACAACCTACAATATACAAATGACACAACCTTGTTTGCTGAAAGTGAAGATGACCTGCAGTACTTACTGATGAAGATCAAAGACTATAGTCTTCAGTATGTATTATACCTCAATATGACAAAAAAGCAAAACTCACAATTGGACCAATAAGCAATATCATGATAAATGGACTAAAGACTGATGTTGTCAAAGATTTCATTTTACTTGGATCAACAAACAACATCCATGGAAGTAGTAATCAAGAAATCAAGACATGTGCTGTACATAGGATTGCTATGAGTTGGAAACAACTCAACGACACCTAACAACAACAGCATTAATCTTGATTTACTAACACTTTCTATTCATTTTAGCTTGAATTATTAAGCTAAAATTGCTCTCTCAGAGTACAATTATTATATGAAAACATTCTATAACAAAGTTGATTTAGCATTTAAATGCTAAGAATGTAAGAATGAGCTGACAGAATAGAGAGCCATTAATTGAAAGCCTGAATGTCACAAAATCTAGAATCCAGTTTTGTCTCTATTGGTAACTAATGACCTTGAAACACCAACATCATTTTTCTGGGTCTCTTTACCTTTTTAGTAAAATGAGAGCATTTGGACTAGATCCTTTCCATTTCTAATATTTATTTATTCTAAGCACTTGAGGCTGATTGGGATCTAGTTCAAGCACAAAGGTATCATTTTCAAAGTAATCCAAAACTCAAAAAAACCAAACTCACTGCCATTAAGTTGATCCTGACTCATAGAAACTCCTACTGCGTTTCCAAAGCTGTAAATCTTTATGGAAGCAGACTAACCCATTTTTCTTCCACAGAGCAGCTGGTAGGTTCAAGCCACTGACCTTTTGGTTAGCAGCCAAATACATTAACTAATACACCACTAAAGCTCCTTAAGGTAATCCAGAAGTCTACTTAAAAAAGTACCAAGTCTACTAAGGCTGGGAAAGCCCAAATCTTTACAACTAAGCAGTCCAGGAAACAGAGAGCAACTTCCCCACTTTTTTTTTGGGGGGGGGGTACTTCAATAGATGAATGGCAGCTTGCCAATGACGTTTTGCCAATTTAGGAGTTGAGATTTACATCTTCTAACCACGTGCGATCTCTTTTCTACTATAATTCAATTCCTTTCAGGTCCAAGGTACTCCAGCAGAATCCTAAGGCCTGAAGGTGAACAGAAGTCTTTAAACACAAAGGAACACAAAGTACACAAAGGAAAACACCAATAATGTAAGGCGCTAGCATCCCTGGGGAGCGCAAACAATTAATGCCCTTAGTTGCTAATTGAAGCTGGACTTTGGAGTCCATCCAGCAGCACCTTGGAAGAAAGGCCTGCAGATCTACTTCTGACAAATCAGCCACTGAAAACACTATGGAGCACAGTTCCACTCCTTCATACACGGGGTCGCCATGAATGGGAATTGACTCCACAGAAACTGGCTTGGTTTTCACTCTGAGGAGCAACTAGAGAGCAGAACAGCACATTAAGGACAGCTCCTTGTAAAACAGAACTGTTGGAGGAAATAGATCATTTTAACAACAATGGTCAAACAATTAAAGCACTAGCGGAGATTCATTATAACATTAAAAGAGTATTCCAGAATAGAAGAACGTGATTTACAAATTTCAAAGATTGAAAAGATGAAGGTGAGTGTAGTTGCTGTTGAAAATTCATTTAGTAGCCTAGAAGCTCATGTGATAAAATATCTCAAAGTATTGTATGAACATACAAAGAGATGGAAGTCACCTAGGAAATAATAAGAAAGTTGGGGGGCATTATTAAGAGACTAACATATTATCAACAGGAATTCCATAAGAAGAAAAAGGAACCAATGGAGGTGGGAAATAGAAGGGAATTTCATTTATCTATATAAGCACTCAAGCCTGAAGATGAAAAGGTTTACTGATTTCCAGACAAGAATGATGACAAACAAAATCCAAACCCAAACCAAACAAACAAAAAACCCCATACATCTAAGCATGTCCTGGTAAAATTTTGTAATTTCAATAATAAAGAGGTAATCTTAAACTTGTCAGAAAGACTGGGTTACTAACAAAGTGAAAAGAATATTGGCTTTGGACTTCTCATCGACAACAACAGATCCTAGAAAACAGTAGATTAATACCAACTGGCATCCTTCTAATCCTATATCTAGTCAGATAGCACCTACCAGGATGAGAACGGTATTTGTGAAAATGCAAAGATTCAGGTAACAAACCACCAAGGAATGTATTGGAAAAAAGATTCTTAATGAACAAATGAATCAGAACACAGACTTCAAGGTTTGGGGAAGAGGTAGAGGAGAGGAAACAGTGCTGAAATACACCCACACACCCACACACACAAACACATTTATTTATAAAAATATATAGCTAAATCTAAATGGATAATGGCTGAATAAAGTAAGAAATTATAATAAATGAACTAAATATGGATTCCTGAAGAAGTAGTCATACTGCAAAAAACCTTAACAATTGTCTAGAACTAAAATCACTGCCTCAGTGGAGTGGGGAGGAAATGAGGGAACTGAAAGTATTCTAAAGGTTTCATGTTATTGGTGCAGGAGGAGTATGGGAGAAATAGGAGTGGCTTGCTGGAGGGATTAGTACTTTTTTTCTTTTAATATAACAGTGGGAAAAAACGTATATTTGATCCTGAGTATCAGACCAAAGTAAAAGCATGAAGAGAATTATAAAATATAGCATAACTTTCAAAATAATAAGAGGATAAAAGGGAACAAATAGTACTTGGATGAAACCAACAAAAGGGAAAAGAAAGGGGAAGAAATAACAAAGTTGTATAAACAGTAAACATAAAGGAAGGGGGAAGAAAAAAATCAAGAGAATGATTTAGTTATGCCAAATGTGAGTATGCTGAGTTTCCCTGTGAATAGTGAGATGCCAGGTGGAGTTAAAAAACGTTATTTACAAGGGATATATTTAAAGAGATAAAAGACTGAAAATCAAGGATAGGGGAAAATAGACACCAGGCAAATGTAAACAAGTAAGAAAGCAGGAACAGCAGATTCAGTAAAAGCAGAATTCAAAGTTAAAAGAATGGAAAAGGATAAAGAGAGGCAAGAAATTATGATAAAAAGCAAATTTATAAAGATAATACGACAATATATGATTGTTGCACAAGACGGGTTATTTCATCTAGGACTCATGACTGCCCTGCCAAATCCCTGCACACTGCTGGCACTCAAATATTGAACTGAATGAATCCTGGCCTCAACTCAATCTCTCCATGGTAGCTTTGGGAATTAATGGTGTTTAATTATTAAATAATAATGATATTATGGACAAATAATATTGATGGGGACAGAGGATTTACGTAATTTATATAATCGTATATAGTACTATTTTTGGAGAAAAGACTAAAAGGAAACAGGATTGCGTACTCAAATGTCTGATAGGCTGGCATGTGGAAGAGGGAGGCAGCTTACACGGTGCTGCTCTAGAGGGCAGCACCAGGATCGATGGACGGAAGAAATAAGAAGACTCACTTGGCTCAGTGTATTGGAAAAATATCCTTATAATAACAACCATCCAACAATATGCTGCTTTAAGATGGAATAAGATTTTTCTTGCTAAAAACATTCAAACAAAACTCTTTTGGCTAGCTATTGGAGATTCTCCTTAACACCTCCATTGGATGAAAGACTGTACTAGCTAACTTCACATGTTCCATTTGATAGTAAATATTGTGATTCTGTGGAAATACTGAAAGTTACATAAACACAATGACTGTCTTATGTTCACATACAGACTAAAGCATAGACCGAGAAACTGACTTTAGCATTACAATATGGTGCTCATCACAATGACCATACTCTTCTCCCTCTCACTTTCTGAGCATGAGGCACATTCAACTATTTGACTTGAGTGAAAAGCCATGACATTTACCTTCTGTGGTAGATATGTTTTTGTGTCAACTTGGCTGGGCCTGATTGAGTGGGGCTGGGCAGCTGGTGGTAGTTATTCCCCATGATGAGACTGGCAATCAACTCCATGGTGGGATCTATCACAAGCAGCTGAGTAGCTGCCTTAGGGATATGGTCTGCTTCCCGTATATAAGAAGCAGCTTTGAGAATGGTCTCTAGCCTTTGCCATGCTTGGACCCTGCTTGTAGCTGTGTCGTTGTTCAGCAGCCTGTCATGCTCTGCCAACCTTGGGACTTACAGTGGACTTAAATTAATGGCCAGCCGTGTGGTTTGGTTACATCTGTGTACTTTTTACTTGTCAACCTTGGGACTTCTCTGCCTCAGCAGCCAGCAGCTGTCTGAGTAAAGAAACGCCTCTAGCTCCAGTGGGCCGGGAGCAGGAAGCAGAGCTGGACTCCAAGGTTGAGGGGCTTTCACCCAGCTCCTAGAGCCTGGCACTTTGAACTTGGACTTAAAGCCTCTAAACTGTAAAGAGAATAAACTCCTGTTTGTTAAGGCCATCCCATTTGTGGTATATTCCTGTCAGAGTGGCACTAGGTACCAGAACACCTTCAATTTGGGAGATGGCTACTAATAAAAATATTACTTTCCCTAGAGTTCTAATTTAGTCAGATATCAAAAAAGCTTAAACTTGGAAGACACAGAGAGGTGTACAAGAGGTACAGGCAACAAAGATGAATGTTTTTATGTATGTAGTGCTGCATTATCAGTAATAACACACACTAATCTACAGGTGGATACATAGGTAGACAGGCTAAATGATCAGGTATATCTGGGCAAAAAGGATATACCCATCACCATATATAATATGCAGATATTTCTACATACATATTTGTATGTGCTGTAAGAATGTCCACATACACATAACAGAGCTAATGGGGTAAAGTGATGATAACTTATTAGCCATAGCCAAACACCCTGAGGGAATGAGTCATCGGGCCCATAGGCTCAGGACCATGGTCATGAGGGACATCAAGCTCAACTGGCATGACATGCTATACAAAAACAATGTTCTACATCTTACTTTGTTGAGTAGTATCTGGGGTCTTAAAAGCTTGCAAGTGGTCACCTAAGATGCAACAATTGTTCTCTTTTTGTCCAGAGCAAAGAAGAATAAAGAAAACCAAAGGCGCATGGAAACAATCAGTCCAAGGGACTAACAGACCACACAAACCTCATCCTACATGACCCTGACACCAGAACTAGATGGTGCCTGGCTACCACTGTTAATCACTCATAAAGGGATCAAAATAGGAGATCCTAGATAAAGTAAGAGAAAAAATGTGGAACAAAACTTAAAATCATAAAATAGACCAGGCTTGCTGGTCTGATGGAGACTGGTGAAATCCCAGAGACTGTGGCCCCTGGTCACCCTTCAAGCCTGGAAATGAACTCACTCCTGGGGTTTTCAACCAAGCAACAGACACAAGTATAAGGTGAATATTTACACCAGGCAGGTACATTTAGGATGATCAACCATGGGACATCAGAAGGGCAGTATGTGCACAGGGAGATAGCTCAGAGGGCAGGAATGCATAGGAAAGAAAGACACAAGGAAAAGGTAACCACAGGGAGAAAGTGAGAAGCATTGTGGGGATTGCAATCAATGTCATGAAACAAAGTCTCTATGAACTGTTGTACGGAAAATAAATTTGTTCTGTGAAGTTTCACCCGAATCACAATAAAAACAAAATAAAACAAAAATGTTTAAAATTAATAGATAGAAAAAGGAGAAAGAGAAAGCATATATGAAAACAAACCTGTCAGAATGAAGGTGGGTTTCAAGAAACTATATGTATGAATCAGGTTCTGTGAAGGAAGAATACATCTGTTTTTGTTGTTGCTATGTGCCATGGAGTCGGACCCGACTCATAGCGACCCCTCCTTGGGTTTCCAAGGCAGTATCACTACGGAAGTAGATTGCCCCATCTTCCTCCTGAGGAGTGGCTGGTGGGTTTGAACCGCCAGCCTTCTGGTTCGCAGTCAAGTGCCTTAGGCACAACGCTACAAGAGCTCCTAAGAATATATCTAGATGGTATATTTTGAATACTGTATCTTTTCAGATTTTAATTTGACTTCTATGGGGGCCCATTTTAAGTTCAGACTCTTTTGCTTTTTAAAATTTGCATCTGTCTTAAGTTACTCTACTCTGATTCTGGCATTAAGTTCTTTTTGCTTTAGTATGAAGTTTTCTATAAAATTCAAAACCAAAACAGAGCCTTTACCCAAGTTTAGATATTAGAATTTAAGAAAAGAGCATTCAGAATGTAAATGCAGTTTTATTTTAAAATATTTAATATAAACACACAGATGGACAACATCTGCTAATTAGTTTCCTGTATCATCTGTTACACCAACTGTGAGCTGTATCATTTTAAGATGAGTGGAGATGACAGCGGAATAGTATGAAAAAGTTCCAGGATTTGGAGGGTAAAGAGTTAAAACACAACAACAAAAACAAACTCACTGTCATCAAATTGATTCCGACTCACAGCAACCCTTAAGGACATAGTAGAACTGCCTCGTAGGGTTTCCAAGGCTATAAATCTTTACAGAAGTAGACTGCCACATCTTTCTCCCATAGAGTGACTGGTGGGTTTGAACCACTGATCTTATGGTTAGCAGCCCAAAGCTTTAACCTCACAGCACTATGAGAGTTCCTTTTAAAGATGACTATGCAATGCAATGCAATGCATTGCTGTGGAGTTGGATCTGACTCATAGCGACTCCTCCTTGGGTTTCGGAGGTGGTATCGCTATGGAAGTAGATTGCCCAACCTTCCTTCCGAGGAGTGGCTGGTGGATAATTCGGGACACAGACTAATCATACACTAGTTTCTCCAGAGGTCAAGGATAAATTCCTCAACTACAGATATGTTTTGGGTGTCTACTTCATGTACAGAATCTAGTTCTATACTACGTAGCCATAATTTGGTCCACTGGATGTCCTGGCACTTTGGAGTCACATGAAGAAGTAAGACAGCCAGTCTCTGCCTTTACATGTAGAAGCTAGTACAGATCTCTGCCTTTACATGTAGAAGCTAGCACAGAAAACACATGAAAAGAAAATTTAGGAAAATGCGTGACATAAACAATAAAATTAGTGTCACTGATAGAATTTCAATATGTTGATTAAAATAAAGATACACATAATAGGAAATGATACAAATGGTGAGCAGAACAGAATCAGAAGTCGTCTGGGATGATTAGGAAAGGCTTTCTTTTTGTTGGGTTAGGGTAAGCAATTTCTAAAGGTACAGCAATACTTACAGATTATTTTTAGAAGAAAGAGCTGTAATAGTCACTTGAGAGATTAAGACAGACAATTGAAATACCACTAGAAAAACCTCTCGCTGAGAGTGGGATGAATCTCTTGCGTTGAAACATGTTTGTTAAGTGGAGGAAACATTCTTAGTTAACCAACAGAAAATGAGAGACCTCTGCTGACATCTCATCAGAACAGAAATCAGTTCTATTGACTCTGAAATTGAAACTGCATTTTGAGCAGAAAAGGGTTTATTTCATAAGGGGAGATAGCAGTTTATAAAGATGACAAGAACCAGTTAAATTCGGATCTAAATTCTCCCTGATGATTTGAAATTCCTACTTTCACAACATTAGGTAAGCACTGGGAAGCTGGGATGTGTTTGGTTCACAAATTGGAAGACGTGAGGCGCTGAGCTTTGTCCAAATCGTCACTGTGCTGTTAATTCTATTTTGATAAGTCCTGCAAATGTGCCAGTTTCGTAAGAACTCAATTTGCTGTCTCAGTGCTTGTTCCCCTTCTGCTTCATGCTTCAATGTGAAGAGGCAGCTTTGGAAATTGGCAGCAGCAGGAGCAGGCAATTCAAATCCCAAACACCAATCTACGACAGAGCCAAGCGAGCCCAGCATGATTCGAGTTGGGCAGGCTCTGTGATGGCAATTTTCCAGAGAGGGATCCCACTTCTTAATTATGGGATCTTCCCAGCCCTTCAGGATTTGAAAGGTAGAAGGTCCAAGTAAGCAGTTAGGAAGCTACACCACAAAGCTGCCTTAAAGCTGATGTAGTAATATAAACGGCTCAATAATTAACATCAGCTAGGAATGATGCAATTCTCTAATCCCTCATGGATTTTGTGTATTTGGATCATGATTATTGCTTATCATATTCAAAGTAAATGTATAAGATCATCTATTTAAGCTGCAGGAAGCAGCTCCTTGCCTTTTTGAATTTAGAGTCTCCTAAATCCATTTGGAATTATTTCCCTAATATTTTTTCTTCAGAAATATGAAAGGAATTATCCAGCTACCAAGTGGATTGTTTTGTTTGTTTGTTTATGTGATGTGTCTCAGTTGCTGCTGCAATTCTGCTGCCAGTACCACACTTCCTGGCCTCTCTATGATCAAGGTTTTTGGACTCACTTTTAGGCGATCCTGTACGATTCCTTTGGACAGATGCACAGTTGGGAAGTTTCTAGGTTCCATGTAAAGAGAAGGTTAACTAACACAGGCAAAGATGGAAGGGTTATCTGTCTAGGAGATGTACCCCTCCTAAGTGCTGTGGATAGACTGGTGACAAGACATACCGTGGCCTGGTCTTCATAGAGCTTACTACAGTCTGGTGAGAAACAAAACAATCCTGGCCCAATATGAACACATTCCTTTTCTACTCTGTTCAGTCTATACAAGAGAGAGATTTATCAAACGAGTATTTCAGAAAACTGAGGAAAAAGAAAAAAAAGTGGGAAAGACAGAGAAGTACATACGTGCCCAAATGACCAATATCTTCACTAAGGTCTAGCCAAAACTGTGGTGGCTGGCACATGAGATGGCAACTGGTTACTGGATTGATTTTAGGGCTGCAAATTAATTTTAGTCTGTAGGCAGATTTGCAAATATAGAATGCACAAATAATGAGGATCAACTGTATGTACACATTACTTGCTGATCCAGATTTCCTCATCTGTCTTTGACTCTTTCCCTGCAACAGGGAAGCAGTAGCTCATAATGCTTAGAAGGACAGAAGTTGGCAAATAAGGGAGCAAGTAGTTGGACCTATGGGCTCGAGACCATAGACCCAGGGGACATCAAGCTCAAATGGCATAACATACTACACAAAAACATTATTCCACATTCTACTTTGGTGAGTAGTGACTGGGACCTTAAAAGCTTGCAAGCCGCCACCTAGATGCAGTGATGGGTCTCTCCTCATCCAGAGCAAAGAAGAATGAAGAGAACCAAAGATGCATGGAAACAATTAATCCAAGTGACTAGTACACTATGGGATCCTCAGCCTATATGACTATGAGACCAGAAGAACTAGATGGTGCCCAGCTACCACTGTTAACCACTCAGAGGGGGATCTATGTAGGAGATCCTGGATAGAATGGGAGAACAATGTGGAATAAAACTCAAAATCATTAAAAAAAAAAAAAAAAAAGGAACCACTTTTGCTGGTCTGATAGAGCCTGATGCTTTAATTTAATTTAAAGCAGCCTCCCTGCTTTAATTTTAACAGCCTCTAATTTACTCTTAGGAGCTCTGGTAGCGTAGTGCCTAAGGCACTTGACTGCTAACCAGAAGGCTGGAGGTTCAAATGCACCAGCCACTCCTCGGAAGGAAGGTTGGGCAATCTACTTCTGTAGTGATACTCCCTCGGCAACCCAAGGAGGGGTCGCTATGAGTCGGGTCCAACTTAACGGCACATAACAACAATTTACTCTTGGCAGAACCAAACATGGAGAGAAGAAAAGTAGGACATCTAGTGTTCCACAGTTACAGGAGAAATGAGATGGAGTGGAAAAGTACCTTATCCCTATTATACAAATCTGTGCTAATTTGAAACCTCTAGGCTGACCAGTTTCTTATTTGAGTGACACTGAGTGCGCTCTTCCTTTCTGTTACTTCCTGGCATTTACTGAATAGCTACCATGTGCCGGACACTAATTGCTGACGACATAGCCAGGAACAACTTGTTTACATGTCTACCAGGAGTTGAAGGCAGGGCCTGTGCTTTACTAATTATTTCAGCCCCATTACCAATATAGCTTTGCATATGGTAAGCACTCAAAAACTGGTCATAACATCATGCTGAGTAAAATAAGTCAATCACAGAAGGACAAATATACTAGTTCATTATTATCAAAACTCAAGGAAACGTTTATATATGGAAGGAAACTTTCTTTGTTGATTACCAGGGATGGGAAGGGGGGGACACTGCAACATAGGTAGAGACAAGTATTGATTTGGGTGAAGGGAAGGGCAATGTACCAAAAAAAGTGATTAGCATGGAAGATGAAGACATAGAGAGGTACATGGGAGGCACAGACAACAAAGATGAACCCTTTTGCACATACAGTACTGTGTTGTCAGTGATGGCAAGCATCGATCTATGGAGTGGATAGATGGGTAGACAAGCTGAATGATCAGGTATGCCTAAGCAGGGGGAAGTGTGCCCAAGACAATGTATAGGGTTGGCAGATGATGTTTCTACAAGTGTATTTGCATGTGCTGTAGGAACGTCTGTGTGTATAGTAGAGTTGACAAGGGACAAGGTTGTGATGACATCTTGGTGACAGCCAGCTACCCCAAGGTAGTGAGTAGTTGGATCTGTGGACTCAGGATCATGGTCGCAAGGGACATCAAGCTCCATTGGCATAACATACTACACAAAAACATTGTTCAGCTTCCTACTTTGGTGAGTAGTGACTTGGATCTTAAAAGCTTGCAAGCAACCATCTAGATGCAATGATGGGTCTCTTTTCATCCAGAGCAAAGAATGAAGAAAACCAAAGATGCATGGAAACAATTAGTCCAAGGGACTGGTAGACCATGTGATCCTCAGCCTATATTACCATGAGACCAGAAGAACTACCATTGCCAATCACTTGGAGGGGGATATGTGTAGGAGATCCTGGATAAAGTGGGATAATAATGTGGAACAAAACTCAAAATTATTAAAAAAAAAAAAAAGGACCAGGTTTTCTGGTCTAATAGAGCCTGGTGAGACCCCTGAGACTATGGCCCCTAGCTACCCTTCAGGTCTGAAACTGAACTCATTCCTGTGGGTTCCAGCCAAAAAACAGACAGGCACAGGGGGTGAACATTTACATCAAGTAGATACACTCCTTAGAGCGATCAATCAATCAATTGTGGGAGAATGAGA
Organism: Orycteropus afer afer; assembly: GCF_000298275.1. Classification (NCBI taxonomy): domain Eukaryota; kingdom Metazoa; phylum Chordata; class Mammalia; order Tubulidentata; family Orycteropodidae; genus Orycteropus; species Orycteropus afer. The sequence goes on along the minus strand of NW_006921675.1, from coordinate 4,596,184 downwards.
GGGCAGTGTTTGCACAGGGAGGCAGCTGGGGGCGGGTGGGTGGGAGTGCATGGGAAAGAAGGACACAGGGAAGAGGTACCCAGGGGAGGAAGTGGGAGGACAGCTTGTTACACTGTGGGGAATTGCAGCCAATGTCATGAAACAGAATGTGTATGAATGCTGTATGGAAAATGGATTTGCTCTGTAAAGTTTCACTCAAATCACAATAAAAATTAAAAAAACAAAATTGGTACAAAATATAACCAAAATGTTAAGACACTCTCAAATAACTGCGGGTATGTGCCAAGATTTAATTATAAAGATGTTCATGATTTACTTATAAGTGACAACAATTTGAAACAAACTAATGTCTGAAAACAAAGGATTGTTTAAAAATTTCATACTATAATTTAAACTGAATAATATGTAGACATTATACAGTAGAGTGGAGATACAGTAGAGGAATGTGCAATGATATGCCTCGGCAGTTGTAAAAGGGAAGGGTAAAAAAAAGGCTGCACTGTCTTTGAATGACTTAAAGCCAGGGGCTTTAAAGGCTAACATTTGCCAATATCCTTGTAGAACAAGCTAATCTCATCAGTGTTGCAAATCTGTACTCCACACAACCTTTCTCCTGTATAACACTTAGCAAGTATTTAAACAATTCTTCTGCAGCCTCATGATCTGCAGAACCTCTCGTCCCCAAGTTAAACATCTTGTGCTCTGGATAGCTTTTTTTAAATTGTGGTAAATATGTATGTAACAAAACATTTGCCATTTCAACATTCTTTACATGTAAAATCTAGCGACATTCATTGTACTCGTCATGTTGTCCAACCATCATCATTATCTGTTTTCAACTTTTCCCATTATTCTTAATAGAAACTTCTGTATAATCTTTTGAAACGTGTGTGTCTGCTAGCACTAGCCAAAAAGGGGTTAACATTTTCCCGACCACAGGTAACTTGCCTGTAAATTTCTCTGGCTTTCAGCCTTACAAAAACACTGTCCACTCTCACTTTTTTACATTGGTAATTATCTCACGAATTTTGCTGTTTTTCCATAGCTGTGTCGTGCACTGTAGATGTTGCTTTAGCACTTTTTAGAGTGGCCTTACATAGAGATTGGTGGATTTCTTCTTCTGTTGTTTTTGGCTGTATCATATTGCCGATTCACTAACGCTGTCATAGCTGAGGACAATATACCTCATGCCTGAATGAAGCTTATCTAAACTAACGTAAGTATTTTTTTCCATAAAGCACATCACACCCTTTTTCTAACATGAGGCAGCACTCCAGTTTTACACTTGGGGGCCATTTTAAGCAGTAAAATCACCACCAAAAAGCATAGGAATGTGAAGAAAGTGGCTCTAAATAGACTGCAAAAGGACATTTGCTTACAGTTAGAAACAATAAGGCAGAGTGTCATCTTGCTTGACCTCAGCTAGGAATGTCAGAGTTGGGAGACTCAAAGCTTTTGCTTTCCTGCATGTGCCTGTGAAGGACAGCAAAAGCACTAGAGTTTCAGCTTCTGGAAGTTCTCGGGTAGGGAAATGGTTAACGTCCCTGGCTGCTTACTCTAAGGAGGTTCAAGTCCCCCCAGAGGTGCCACAGAAGAAAGGCCTGGTGATCTGCTGCCAAAAAATCAGCCACTGAAAATGCCATGGAGCACAGTCCAACTCTAACACATACTGCATCACTATGAGTTGGAGCTGATTTGACGGCAATTGGTTACTGGATTGATTTTGGGGTTGGAAATAAATTTTAGCCTGTAGATGTATTTACAAATATGAAATCTGCAAATAATGATGATCATTACATATGTAATCATTATTGAATTCAAAATTTAAACTAAAATTTCCTTCTCTAGGGTTCGAAATGTTTATAGCTCCTACTTACTTTGCAGTTTATTCAACGCAATGGATGGTTGAATTGATTAACTTAATGTTAATGCATTGAGAGTGCTGACTCCAGTTAAAAGGGCAGCATGGTATAGCAAAAAGAGAAAGGGCTATGGAATTTGATAGGCCTGGGCTGGACGCCTTACTCTGCCTTTTACTAGTTATATGACTTTGGACAGGCTATTTAATTTTTTGAGCTTTAGTGTTCTTATCTACAAAATAGGGGTAAAAGACACTAATCTAGCTCTGTTGTTTAATGAGGATTAAATAAGACAAATAAGTGAAAGGACCTAGAATAGTGCTATATATATATATATATATATATATATATATAATAGGTACTCAGTAAAGATTAGTGTGCCTTCCCAGGTCAAGATGGGCATGTTTAGGGTGAGGAGACTGGAGGAAATGGATGGGAATTGGGTAAGGAGGAAAAAGAGGAGTGAAGCAGAATTAAAAACTTACTTCTAGTTCTTATAATAATTGTCTTATTCATTCCTGTGTTACCAAAGAGTAGTACAATGCTTGGCATAGCATAACCCTTCACAAAGTTTGTTGAATAATTAGAGTATACTGATCCATACATATATAAAAACCCAATTCTGCTACATATATATAATTTATATTTTAGAAATCTTATACTTATATTGGTAGCAGAGTAGAGGATGAGTTAAAGGGGAACCGGTCAAGACAGGAGACCAGCTATGAGGTTATTGCCATATATGTAGGCAATAAATGAAATCCTAAACTAAATCAGGACAGAAAGGATGAAGAGATGGAAATGTAGAGAAGAAATCTGAGTAAAACCTGTAGAAATTGAATATAGGAGAAAGCTAGGATGATTTCCATTCAGGTTTCTTTTGGTTTGGGTGAATGGTTAGATGGTGGTGGCAGTCATTGACATAAAGGATACTAAAGGATATGGAACAAGGAGGTAGTGGGGAGAGGCCATGGGAGAGATGGGAGATGATTAATTCAGTTTTAAACATGCTGAATTTCCAGTGTCTTCTGGACTTGAAAGAGTCCATGGGTGGTACAAACAGTTAAGCACATGATGACTAACTGAAAGTATGGTGGTTGGAATCCACCTAGAAGAACCCTGGAAGAAAGGTCTGGCAATCTGCTTCCAAAAGGTCAGAGCCTAGAAAACCATGGGGTTGCCACAAGTCAGAACTGACTTGATGACACCTAGTTTGGTTTTTGGTTTTGGTTGGACTTGAAGAAAATCTATTCATTGGACAATTAGATCTACAGGCATTGAGCTCAAGAAAGTGATCCAGGCTGGGGACATAAATTTGGGAATCATTAGCATAAAGAACTAAAAGGACAGAAAGTCAGGGATGAGACATACAGAAAAATTATCTAGGGAATGAGCACAGGAAGAATAACTCCTGTAGGAAAGAAGAGAGTCTAATAAGAAAGGCAAGAAGAAAACCAGAACAGCTACAAAGCCAAGGAAGGAAGGAAGGAATGGGAAGATGGAAGATGAAGATGTAGAAATGATGTGTTGCTAGACAGCAATGTAAAATTATGGGAGAAAAGCCTAATAGCTGGATTTTGCAGCACTGTATTTGTGTTTAACTACACATACGTATCATTTCAATGAGACTTAGTAACCCAGATGAAGATAAATCAACATTAATACTCTTGTTCTAAGTAATGTTCTTCATGGTGTCTCTAGATATAATCTGGTTTTTAAATTCTACTTCCAAATTTCACCTTAAATTCTAGAACTTTCTAAAACATTATACCACTAGGCTATAACTTACTCAAGAGCCAGATCTTTGTTTGTTTTAGTTTTGTATTTTTCAATAGCATTTAGCTTAAAATTCATGGCAGGTACATGAAGAAACTGAATATTTTTACCAACTTCTGCAGTCTGAAATTGACCGAACATATAATCAAGATGTGTTAATTATCACTGGTGAATGGAATGCAAAAGTTGGAAACAAAGAAGAGTCACTGGTAGATAGAAAACATGGCCTGGGTGATAGAAATAATGCTGGAGATTGCATGAAAGAATTTTGCAAGACCAACAACTTATTCATTGCAAATATCTTTTTCAACAACACAAACAGCAGCTATCCACATGGACTTCATCAGATAGAGTACATAGGAATCAGACTGACTACATCTATGGCAAGAGGCGATGGAGAAGTTCAATATCTTCAGCAAAAACCAGGCCAGGAGCTGACTGTGAACAGACCATCAACTGCTCATATGCAAGTTGAAGTTGAAGCTGAAGACAATTAAAACAAATCCAGAAGAGCCAAAATATGACCTTGATTATATCCCTTCTGAATTTAGAGACCATCTAAAGAATAGATTTGATGCATGAAATGCTAGTGACTGAAAACAGGAAGAATTATGGGATGACATCAAGAACGTCATTCATAAAGAAAGCAAAAAATCATTATAAAGACAGGAAAGGAAGAAAAGACCAAACTGGATATGAGAAGAGACTCTGAAACTTGCCCTAGAATGGAGAGTGGCTAAAGCAGGTGGAAGAAATGACAGGATAAAAGAGATGAACAGAAGATTTCAAAGAGCAGCTCGAGTAGACAAAGTCAATTGATTATAATGAAATGTGCAAAGACCTGGAGCTGGAAAACCAAAAGGGAAGAACACGCTTCACACTTCTCAAGCTGAGAAAACTGAAGCAAATTTTAAGCCTCAAATTGCAATACTGAAAGATTCCATGGGCAATATGTTGAATGATGCAGGAAACATCAAAAGAAGATTGATGGAATACACAGAGTCACTATACCAAAAAGAATTGGTAGATGATCATCCATTTCAGGAGGTGGCATAGGATCAAGAACCAATGGTATTGAAGGAAGAAGTCAAAGCCACAGTTCCAAAAAGAGGACATGGAATGAGGGATATCATTGCTGATGCCAGATGGATCTTGGCTCAAAGCAAAGAATACCAGAAACATGTTTACTTGTGTTATAGACTATGCAAAGGCATTCGATTATGTGGATCATAATAAATTGTGGATAACTTTGAGAAGAATGGGAATTCCAGAACACTTGATTGTACTCATGAGGAACGTGTACATAGACGTTCTGTCGTTCAAACAGAACAAGGGGATACTGCATGGTTTAAAATCATGAAGGGAGTGAGTCAGGGTTGTACCTTTTCACCATACTTATTCAAACTGTATGCTGAGCAAATAATCCAAGAAGTTGGACTGTATTAAGAATAACGTGGCATCACATTGGAGGAAGGCTCATTAACAACCTGAGATACCAGATGACAGAACTTTGCTTGCTGAAAGTGAGGATGACTAGGAACACTTACTGATGAAGATTGAAGACTAAAGTTTGCAGTATGGATTATACCTCAATATAAAGAAAACAAAAATCTTCACAAATGGACCTATAAGCAGCATCATTATAAACAGAGAAAAGAATGAAGTTGCCAAAGACTTCATATTGCTTGGTTCTACAATCAATGCCAATGGAAGAAACAGTCAAAACATCAAAAGACTTACTGCATTGGGCAAATCTGTCGTAAAAAATCTGTTTCAAGTGCTGAAGAGCAAAGACATCTCCTTGAAGGCTAAGGTGCACCTAACCCAAGCCATGGTATTTTCAATAGCCTCATATGCATGTGAGAGCTGGACAATGAATAAGGAAGATAGAAGAAGAGTAGATGCTTTTGAGTTGTAGTGTTGGCGAAGAATGCTGAAAGTACCGTGGACTGCTAAAAGAACTAAAAAATCTGTCCTGGAAGAAGTGTACCCAGAGTGCTCCTTGGAAGCGAGAATTGCCAGACTTAATCTCATCTACTTTGGTCATGTTGTCAGAAGGGACCATTCTCTGGAGAAAGATATGCTTGGTAAAATGGAAGGTCAATAAAAAAGAGGAGGGCCCTCAAGGAGATGGATTGACAGAGATGGGCTCAGGTATAACAAGGATTGTGAGGCTGGCACAGGACCAGGCAGCGTTTCATTCTGTTGTACATAAGGTCACCATGGGTAGGAGACGACTCGACGGCACCTAACAAAAACAACAACAACAACAACACATAACTATATTTACTACATCCTTGCTACTCCTTGTGATACATGGACCAACAGGTAGGCATCATTTGGAAGGGTGTTAGAAATGCAAAATGGTTACCTACTCAGAATCTGCATTTTAACAAGATTTCTGGGTGTTTCTTGTAAGTACACAATCATCACTTTTTGACCAACTAACTGAACAAATGTATTAAGAAATTGCTCTCCTTATCTCCAGCCTCTCTACAACTTTAGCCCACGAGATACACTTCTGTTCGATTATCTTTCTAAAATAATGATATAACAAGTCTGCTAAAGAAAGGAAAAAAAAACTTTACCCTTAACTGAATTGAGTAGTTCTACCTGGCCGACTCGATGGCAAAACAACAACAACAACAACAACCTGGATTGCGAAGCCTTTTAAAATATGGCTTCAACCAATCAGCCCTAGGATATGATGGCCCTTGAGACCAGAAGAACTAGAGAGTGCCCAGCTACCAATGCCAACAACTCAGGAGAGGATCAAATTTGGAGATCCTGGATAGAGTGGGAAGGAAAACGTGGAACAAAATCCAAAAACTCAATAATGACCAGAATTACTGGTCAGATGAAATCTGGTGAGACTGCCAATACTATGGCCCTAGAATACATTCTGTGCCTGGAATAAAACGCACCCCCAGGGGTGGGCTCTCAGCCCAACAGTTAACAAGACGTACACACAGACCACTCAACCCAGGATGACACACCCACATACTCTATGGTAATACATCCCTTAGAGCAATAGATCATAGGACACCAGAGGACCAACATTCAAACTGAGGAAATGCAGGACAAACAGGAGTGCATAAATATGAAGGGCACAGGGGGAGGGTTACAGGGTAGGGAGGGGAGGAGACTGGGTTAGGGTTGGACATGGTGAATGGGGAATGAAACTAAATGTACACGTTACGTTGAATGCAAAACAAGGTCTTAAAATAAAATATGGCTTCAAATTTCTACCGAATTTTTCTGCATTATCCTTCTACCTGAACCTCCTGTTTAATTCATCTGGTCTGACATGAGTAGCTATTTATTTTAGTTCTCTAGTTTTGTTCATTACATGTTTCCCGTTCTGAATAACATACCCTCTTTCCTTAAGGATCCAAATCCCACTCATCCTTAAATCTTAGCTAAAATTGCACTTCTATAAACTTCTCTGACCACTCTAGACCAGAGCAATACTTCTGACATATTTATATTTATCAACTTACCTTCATAGTGATAGCAGGGAATTAAAGATTGTTAATCTCAAGATATTTATATTCCATTTCCCCCTCTGCCATTAACAAGTTGTATAATGCTAGGCAAGTTACTTAACTCTGAGTTTCAAAATGTGTCTTCTTAAAGACAAGGATTAGGAATTTCAATAGTAGTGTAGCTCACACAAGGTAAGAAAATATGTCTTAGGGAATGTGTTTTAACATACACATAGTATTCACAAATGAATGCTTTTCAAATATAGTTGTTAACTCTCTGGTATTTGAAACACTCACCTACAACATTCACTGCATTATAAATTTATCTTGTCTTTAAATAAAAGGTACAATAAGTAAGGGCAAACTTCAGCCTAAACCAAAAAAAAAAAAAAGTCCCCCCCCAAAACTCACTGACATTGAGTCAATTACAACATGCAGTGAGTGACCCCTTTGGGTTTCCATGGTGATAAATCTTTATGGAAGTAGGCTGCCCAGTCTTCCTTCTGCAGAGTTGCTGGTGGTTTTGAACCGCCAACCTCTGGTTACCAGTCAAATGCCTTAGGCACTACACCAATAGTTATGAAGTCTTACTCTTCTATTTTACAGTGATTGTTAAAGTATGATAAGTGGTAAGAATAAGAGCTGAGGAGTAGAGTCATGGAGAATTTAAAAGCCAAACTCAAACCTTTTTTATGACAAGAATAGAGCTCTTTCCCTGCCTCTGTGTCATAGCTGAGTAAGGGTTCTGTGCCCACTGACATTCTTGACCTATTTTCCTCTTCACTTTAAATATAAACAAGAGTTTTTCTCCCATGACCCTGCTTGTTTCCCTGGAGAGCCTCACATAGAGACTTCTGTCTAATAACATTTGCTTTCATTAGCAAATGGCTACACAGGAAGGAGAAGAATGAAGAGAGAGGCAACTTTCACAGAATACCAACAGGCTGTAGATTAAATGTACCTTATTTCCTTTGCTAAACTCTCAGTACAGATTTCCATTAGAACAATTATAAATTCTTTCCTCCCACACTCCACCTCTGCATTCTAAACCATTCACTCTGGGCCTCTTCAGTACAGCACTTTAAGGCTGAGAAAGCCTAGATTTTCAGCAAGTGTACTTTTTTAAAAATTGTTCTCAGTTTGATGGAAAGTATTGCTATCAGAGAGGAGTATGCACTAGAGATTTGCATATTTTCTCAATAATCTACATGCAGCTTATAGTTTTGTTGTTCTTTATGCTGTTTTGAGGAATTAAACTTAGTATCAACATTAATTATTGGAAAAATGTCTACCACAAATAACAGCATGGGCCCCAGACAATTAAACATTAGTATTTGAGTATACCAATATATGAGCTTTTTAATGGTGGTTTTAGCCTTCATAACAATGTCATGGCAATATTCGACTCATAGTGACCTCTCCTTGGGTTTCTGAGGCAGTATCATTAAGGAAGTAGATTGCCCAACCTTCCTTCCGAGGAGTGGCTGGTGGGTTTGAACTGCCAATCTTCTGGTTAGCAGTCAAATGCCTTAGGCACTATACCACCAGAGCCTATATATAGAGTACATACAGTATATTAAGTAATCATATTTAAAATATACATAAGTGCAATGATAAGGAAATTGGACATAATTATAGCTTAGGGCAGAAAGGATGAAGAAGGTCCTTTTACCTTCTAATATTTCTCAGAGCTCATTAATGCCCTTGGAGGCAGGGCCAGAGCCAGGGCTAGGTGGGAAACAAACCCTAACGAATCTGGTGAGTTTGTTCTCAGGAGTCTCAGGCCTGCTCGCTTCAGGGATCATATCCCTATGTTTTTCACACTGCTGCTTTTTGCCTTTTTTAAAAGTTATGAAGTTGAATTTTGCCTTCTTTCAAGCTGTGTCTACATCAGGACAATTTTCGGTGCTTGAAGTTTATATGAAGGGACCAAAACCCAAATCAAACTCACTGCCATCGAGTTGATTCTGACTCACAGCGACATCTCTTGGGTTTCCAAGGCTCTAAATATTTATGGAAGTAGATTGCCTCATCTTCTTTCTGCATCAGGTCCAAATTAAAATAAGCATCTTTTTTTTTTTAATCCCCCCTGTGGGTAATTTCTACTCCCTTTCAAGGGCTAGGGAGTCTGACACAGGTGATATGAGGTACCCCATGACATTGGCCTGATCAGCAACAGATTTAAATTGGCTTAGCTATGTATGGACCTCTCTAGGACTAAACATCCAGGCAAATATAAATGTTGAACATTTTAAAAGGAATGACATTTGAAAATCATCAAATAGTCCTTATTTCAAATGTTTCCAGATAAATAAAATTGGGATGAAAAACAGAACCGTACAAGGTAGTATGATTATATAGCTATGACTGTTCAGGTTACTGGCATGGTGCTTGTCCAAGGATCCCAGTTTGAGTCTAAGCTGGAGTTGACAGGTGACAGAGCATATCCTGTGAAATAGTAGGACAGAGCTCTTAAAAAAACCTATCAAAGGGAAGCAGGGTCCAGGGATTATCTTAGGAGGTGTCGTGACAAGGTGGTCATCAGAAAGAGAGGGGGTGAATTATCCATCACTCAAGATTTGTCTCCTGGTGTCTCCACCAGGCTGATAAGGACACACTGAAAACAGTGCTTGGTAAAAGATATCAGAGCAGTGGTATACGGCTGGGGGATACCCAGAAAGAATGGACTTGCTTTTGATCACATGTGAGGCACCGTTGGAGATTCACCGGAAAACATGGGGAATTTAACATAGGGCTAAGTTAATTTAGCATATGAGGGAAAGATACTATTAAAGATGGGAAATTATAGTTGTACGTGGACCCTAAAACCAAGGTCCTTGACATGACAAAGATGGCTGACCCAGATCTAAATTAAACGCCATTTTGAATTAAACCACAGCTTGGCCAACATTTCTCTGTTCCTGCTCCCTAAAAAGACAATTCAGTTTCTTGTAAAAGTTTAACTGCTTATAACTGGAAAAGAGCAAGGATCAAGATTTTAGTTTGTGTGAGGAATTGTTTGTTAAAAGATACTTGCTAAGAATGTTTGTGTGGCTTACTTCAAGAACACCTTGATCAACATATTCCTGGACGTTAGAAAGAGAATTTTTAATATTAAGAAGAATCCCTCTTGTAATTTCTTGCCTTCATGCCTGTAAGCATATGGTCCTTTGTTTACTCCATCTGATAAAAACCTTACAGTCCTTCTGCAATTTGGAACACTACAGTACCCTGACTGGGTGCCAGGGTGTCTCCTGGTTTGTGAATCTCTCTACCTTGCAGTAAAACTCTTTGCTTTCATTTCTTACAGAGCGTAAGACTTGTGCTTCACTGTGACATTTCTTTGTGACCATAAAGGGACCCAAACTTCTAAGTACCAGGGTTTTCCTAATGGTATGAGTGTGGGTCATTTTGGGGACCTCCATCTCCATGGCACATTAGGAAGTTACAGAAAGGTAAATACCTCTCAGGTACAAGCCTCCTCTCTCTTTGCATAGAAGTTCTCTGAGAGGCGGGGCAAGATGGCAGACTAGGCAGAAGGAATGCACAGACCCTCTTCAACAAAGAAAAGGGAAACCAATTAACACAGACACAGAAGATAATCTTGGACCCCTGAGCCTTGAAGGAAAGGATG
>NW_006921675.1:4558484-4578202 GCF_000298275.1 Orycteropus afer afer | reverse complement strand
TTCTAGGATTTGTCTTTTTTTTCCTCTCTGTTTTTATAAAATAGAACATAAGTTCCTTTGATTTTAGATTCCATATAGTTGTTGCTTAAGGGTCTCAGAACCTTAGGGATATTAGCCATTTGTAAGAAACTGAAAGCACTGATCTTCTGTTTGAAAAGCTTTTGAAGCTAACTTTATACCTCCTTTGGGAACATGGGAAATGTCAAATCTAAGAGAATGCTGAACCCTCTTCAGGAACTCCCACTCATTACATGAACAAACATTTTCATTCTTTTACATACTTGTTTCTGTGTGTCTGGCATGACTTACCCAAAAGCAGTTTAGAAAATCAGTGGCTACTTTGGAGAATCTCTGATCTTTCTAAGTTAAATTACCTGCACAGTAAATCAGAAAACAAAGGCTTCTGAATTAATAAATGGCAATGGGAAAGGTTTTAAAATTGTACTTTGAGGCCTCTCAAAGACATCAAAATAGCAAACTAACCTCTCTGTAAGATTCTGTTTCTAAATGGACCAAACAAAACGAAATACTGCGGAATACAATTACTGAAGTAACTAAACAAAATAAGGAATTGCAAAGTCAGAGCTGTTCTATCTATGCTTACACCTTCCTCCTTTCCCCCTACCCCTGTCACTGCTGCTCCTGAGCTGGCAGTAGCCTCCCTGTACACTTCTCTACCTTCTTACTCTTCTGGAAACACTTTGTTTGAACTTCTTTTCTTCCCTAAAGAATCTACTAATGATTCAAAGCCAGACAGTCCAAAAGCAGACTGTCCAAAGCCTATATTCCTTAAATGCCTTTTAAGATTTATCCATGGAATTTGGAACAGGTACCAGGGAAAATCCAAAGAATACTATTCTTTCACTCCTTGTACCTGCATGGAACTATATATCATTGTTAAAGATTTTCCAAAATAATGTAAGGATCCTTACAAATTTGCTAAACAGTTTAAAGTCCTTATTGAAGTTTATCACCCATGTTGCCTGATTTATATCAATTAGTCCAAATGTTATTTGGCCGTGGGGAAGCCCAATTATGGTTAGAATGAGTTGCATGAAAAGATCCCCAAGCTGGTTTAGCCTTGGGTAAAGGAAAAAATAGCTGAAACTTTTTGCAGAAGCTTAAGGGTGAAAAATTACAAAAAACAATCCCAAAGGCCTTTTCTCTAATTGTTGATTAGACAAAAATCCATTCTTGCATACAACCTAAGGATGAAAGTGCATACTCTTCAGATGTAGGAACCATGCGGGCCTATAATATAGTATTTACATCTGACCTCAAGCCGGGAATTTCAGCCTTGTTTGGATTAAAAAACTGCTCCCACTACTGAATTGACTAGCTTAGCTCCTGAGCTTGTCCAAACTTTAGAAACAAAGCAGGCTGCTAAGGCTAACAAATTAATTGCCCTTCAATTACAACAGCTAAAAGGGCCTACTCAAAAGAAATTTTAAACCCTCTATTGGACCTAAAACTGGTCTTTGCCACTACTGTCAAAAAACTTGGCCACACTGGGAAAAAATGAATGTTTTAATTAAAGAATAAACCTCAACCACCTTTTCACCCCCTGATTCAGAATGAAGGGTCTCTGAGAATAATATAGGGACTTTCCCCAAGCTGGCTCTAAATCCTCAAGGAGAAAGAACTATTTATATTAATGGAGAACACTGACAATTCTTAATCTATACAGGAGCTACCCTATCTGCAATTAATCCTGCATGTTTACAAAAGCCCCTGCCCTGGAATAAAAAGACCTCAAAAATAATAGACATTGCTAATAAAAAACAATCCTTAGTACATTCTCAACCTGTGCAAATATCTCTTGGTCCTATTGAGGACCTGGACTCTTTTTTACTTAGTTCTGACACTCCTACTCATAGGAAGAGATACTTTATCTAAACAGAATTGCCATTTACAATTTAATGAAAAGATGAAAATGTTATGAATTTTGCCTGAAAGTCAGAACTCAGGGATAGATAACATTCAAAAAGAAGCAGTTCTTTGCCACATGCAAGCCCTTACTGTGCCCTCTAAAACTCTGCTTGTTCAGGCTCCCTTCTCCCTGAGGTTACTTCTCAGATCCTCAAAATTTCAAGGGCTACAACATCCACAGATGTTGGCTGAGTATTGGCTCTTGAACCTATTAAAACTCAAGTAGACACATCTAAACCTCTGCCCCAATTCCCTAATATCCACTTACATGAAAAGCAAAGAAAGGACTAACTCGTATAATGCAGGGTTATTTTTCTAAAGGGTTAACCATCCCTGTAGTAGCCCTTGGAACACTCCTGTCTTTTCAGTTAAAAAGCCACACAATAGAGATGGGAGATTTATTCATGACTTAAGCTATTATAGCCTTCTCTTTACCTAAAACAAAGAAACAATTAAGGGGATTTTTAGGGCTCTGGGGTTATTGTTTTTCACTTTTTAATTTTTATTGTGATTTGGGTGAGTGTTTACAGAGCAAATTCATTTTTCATACAGCAGTTCATATACATTTTGTTTCATGACATTGACTACAATTTCCCACAATCTAACAGCTCTCTTCCCACTTCCTCCCTGTAGTTACCTCTTTCCTGTGTCCTTCTTTCCTAGCATTCCTGCCCCCCCAAGCTATCTCCTTATGCAAATACTACCCTTCTGTTCACTTAGGATTGATTGGAGTGTATCTACCTGATGTAAATGTTTACCCTATATGCCTGCTATTGTTTGGCTGGAACCCACAGGAGTGAGTTCAGTTCCAGACCTGAAGGGTAACTAGGGGCCAGTCTCGAGGGTCTCACCAGGCTCTATCAGACCAGTCAACCTGGTCTTGTTTTTTATGATTTTGAGTTTTGTTCCACATTGTTCTTCCACTCTATCCAGGATTTCCTGCACTGATCCCTTTCTGAGTGGTTGACAGTGGTAGCCAGGCACCATCTAGTTCTTCTGGTCTCATTGTCATATAGGCTAAGGACTGCATGGTCTACAAGTCCCTTGGACTAATTGTTTCCATGGGCCTTTGCTTTTCTTAATTCTCCTTTGCTCTGGATGAGGAAAGACTCATTGGTGCATCTGGATGGCTGTCTGCAAACTTTTTTTTTTTTTTTTAATTGTGATTGGGTGAAGATTTACAGAGCAAATTCACTTTTCATACATGCCTGCAAGCTTTTAAGACTCCAGTTGCTACTCAACAAAGTAGGAAGTAGAACAATGTTTTCGTGTAGTATGTTATGTCAAGGGAGCTTGATGTCCCCTTCGACTATGGTCCTAAGCCCACAGATCCAACTACTTGTCCCTTCAGGGTAGTTGGCTGTGGCCAAGAAGTTATCATAACTTTGCCTCTTGATAGCTCTATCATGTATTTGGACATTCTTTTTCTTTTTCTTTTTTTTATTAGGATTTGGGTGAAGATTTACAGAGTAAATTCACTTTTCATACAGCAGTTCACATATACTTTGTCTCATGTCATTGACCAAAATTTACAATGCAGCAGATCCCCTCCCACTTCCTCCCCATAGTTACCTCCTCCCAGTGTCCATCCCTTCATACTCTTCGAGAGGCCCATTGTCTGCCAACCCTATATATGATCTTGGATACACTCTCCATTTAGACATACATAATTGTTTAGCTTGTTCACCCATCTATCCGTCCCTATACCCATGTTTGCTTTCATTGACAACTCAGTATTGTATTTACAAAGGGGTTCATATTTGTTGTTTGTACTGCCCATGTAACTCTCTCTGTCTTTCTCATCCTCAATGCTGCCATATTGGTCACTCACATTTGGTACATTGCCCTTCTTTTCATCCAAATCAATATTTATCTCTATCTATCTAACAGCATTCCCTCCCCTCCCCTCCCACCCCTGGTAACCAACAAAGAAAATGTCCTCCAATAGATAAACCTTTCCTTAACTTTTACAATAACGGACTAATACAATATTTGTCCTTTTGTGACTGACTTATTTCACTCAGCATAATGTCCTCCAAGTTCATCCACGTTATGCGGTGTTTTGCAGATTCTACATTATTCTTTAGCGTTGCATAGTATTCCATTGTGTGAATGTACCAAAGTTTGGTTATCCATTCCTCAGTTGTTGGACATCTAGGTTGTTTCCAAGTTTTGGCTATTGTAAATAGTGCTGCGATGAACATCGGCGTGCATATATCTGTTCTTGTTATGGCTCTCACTTCTTTAGGGTATATACCTAGTAATGGGATGGCTGGGTCAAATGGTATTTGTATTTTATTTGGACATTCTTAAAGCACATACAAATAACCAAAAAAAGCCAAACTCATTGCCATCAAGTCGATTTAACTCACAGCAACCCCTCCTTGTGTTTCTGAGGTGGTATCTCTTTGGAAGTAGATTGCCCAATCTTCCTTCTGAGGAGTGGCTGGTGGGTTTGAACTGCCAGCCTTCTGTTGGCAGTCAAATGCCTTAGGTACTATCTACTACTATCAACCTTATATAAAGTCATGGGTATATATTCCCTTCTGCCTAGACATGCCTGATCATGCAGCCTGTCTACCCATCTATTTACCCATAGATTAATGTTTATTATCACGGACGATGCAGTATTATATATGTAAAAATGTTTATCTTTATTGTCTGTACCGCTTGTGTACCTCTCTGTCTTTCTCTTGCTCAGTGTCTCTGTGGCTATTGCTGAGCTTGGATTCCTAAGTTTTCTCTCATGGCTCAACTTTATACAAATATTTAAAGACTTTTGAGACTGATCCATTTTACCTTACCCAAGAAGATCAACAGGCGATGACTAAATTAAAATAATCATTGACCAACATGCCTGCTTTGTACATGAACTTTCTGGTGATGCGTTAGGTGTTCTCTCACCGAAATACAGAGGACAAAATAGGCCTGTAAGTTATTACAGCCATAGCTGGACCCTGTGGCGAGATTCTTCCCTTTTTGCCTCAGGCCATTAATTGCTACTGCAGAATTGGTAGAAATTATGGAAGACAAAATTTTAGGGAATTTTTTAGATATATATGTACCCCATGTAGTGTCTACTTTACTCAATACTGCTTTATCTCAACATTTATCTGCCAGCAGACTCACTTCCTATGAGATCCTTCTTCTGTCAGCTTCAAATATTAGAGTACATACAGTGGCTACTTTAAACCCAGCTACTATTCTTCCTGCAACTGATAGAGGCGATCGTTCTTCCCATGACTATTTAACTGAGCAGCTTTTGATAACCTGTAGACCCTTAAAGGAAACTTCTTTGACAAACCATGACATGGTATTATTTGTAGATGGCTCTTACTTAAAACCAACTCCTGACTCTACATCAACAATTAGCTCAGTCAGATGAAATTAAGACATGGAAAAAGTCAAACTGTTACCAAGACTCTAACACTAACTTATGGTTAGGGCCTAACACTAAATTGTTCTCCCAAAAGTTATGCATGTCCTTATGATGAGGGGGAGCTCTGGTGGTGTAGTGCCTAAGGCATTTGACTGCTAACCAGAAAGCTAGAGGTTCAAACCCACCAGCCACACCTTGGAAGGAAGCTTGGGCAATCTACTTTCGTAGTGATACTGCCTTGGAAACCCAAGGAGGGGTTGTTATGAGTCGGATCTGATTCTACGACACTGAGTTTGGTTGTTTTTTGGTTGGTTACATACCATTCCCTCCAAGACCATACTTCCATTTTGAAATATTTCAGTTGGTGATACCAAAGTATTAGATCTGTAATATGCATTTTTCTACTAGCCTGCCTACTCCTTTTAATTACTGCAGTTGTTATTATAAAAACTCACTCACTGTCACTGACTCAGTTCTGACTCATAGTGACCTCCCTTGTAAATCTTTATGACAGTAGCTTGCCCCATCTTCCTTCTGTAGAGTGGCTGGTGGGTTTGACCAGCTACTCAGCAGCCAAGTAGCTTATCCACTATGCTACATTTGCACTGTGTTCCTCATTGCCACAGCCAATTCTTGAAACATCTAGCCACGTGATGAATTACGTATTTAAAAGAAACTAATTTTGCAAAGGAGAATTAATTTTAGTTCTGAGGTCAGATCTTTTTAGATATACCAAGTAAGTCCCCCAATGCAACCTTGTCTGCAACACTATCCCAGCTAGAACCAACTCACCCCGAAGACGAGGCCCAAAGCTATAGCAAGATAATGCTTGATGGTGCCTGGTCACTCCTAATAACATGGCTGGCATCTGGGGTCTTAAAAGCTCAAACAGAGCTGCTGTCTAAGATAAAGTCCTTGTAGAAGATGGGTAACTCCTATGTAGGTGATCTGCACACTCTAGTAGAGGCCTGATCAAAAGAGGGAAATATACACAGATTTCAAAACAGCGGTTCTTGACATGATTAAGATGGCTGACCCAGACCTAAATTAACCTCCATTTTGAATTACAGTGCAGCTTGGCCAAAGTCTCTGTTCCCATTGTCCTAGAGAGACAATTCAGATCCTTGTGAAAGTTTAACTGGTTGTAACTGGAAAGGAGCAAGGGTCAAGATTTTAAGTTGTATGAGGAATTGTTTGTTAAAAGACATTTGTGTGGCTTACTCTAAGAAGAATGCCTTGATCAACATATTCCTAAAGGTCAGAAAACAGAACTGATAATATTAAGAAGAATTATAGTTTAACAACCTCCCTTGTAATTTCTTGCCATACACCTTCCTCATGTCTGAAAGCATGTAGCACTTTGTTTACTCCACTTGATAAAAACCTCACTTCTGCAATTTGGAACATTACAGTGTCTTGCTGGGGTGCTAGGATGTCTCTCAGTTTGGGAAACTTTCTACCTTTCAATGAAACTGTTTGGTTTCACTTTTCACAGAGTGAAAGATGGTACTTTGGTACAACATAGTCAATGTGCCTCCCTTTGTACTCACAAGTGGGTGAAGCCTGAAGAAACTTGTCTAACATAAAGAAACAAAATTCAATATAAAAGTCTTAGCAGATAGTGCTATTTTGACACACTCTCTTATTCTTCTCACCCATGTGTTTCCTGTCTTTCTTGAAACAAGTAAAGGTGTGACCAGGAATAACACCATCACCATTAATTCTACTAGGATAAAGCCAAAACTACTAAAAAGAATGCCTGAAAACTTAACACACACACAGGAAAGCGAATTCTCCTGTTTTAATAGTCATTCCAAGAGAATAACTATTCCTAGTGGATAAAGACACTTCTATAATTCTCTGTTTTTTTAAAGAATCAGATTAAGGGAAAATTATGGTATCTCTGTCTCATCAGCAGCAACTCCACCTATTAGTACTCTAAAAATTCATATTTGCATAGTAACAACTTTTCAAAATATAATCCAATACTTACTTGTCTCCTACAATTCCCAAGTTGATTGTAGGGTAACCGTGTTCCTGAATTGTTGCTAGGAGGGTTGAACGATTACTGTCTCGAATCTTTCCTGGTAAGAGGTCATCTTCAGGATTTAGCAGCTACAAAGCCAAAAAACCACCACAAATTATTCTCTTAGGATAATATTGCCTATTATCACTGAGGAAAACAGTAAATCTAGTAAACTGCTTAGGCTGTCTAGATCTAGTAAACAGAGTTTAGGATAACTAGCATCTATAACTGTATCTCTCACATAGAAGGTATACACTCAAAAGATCTTTGAATAAATACTGACAGCATAGGAGAAAAGAGAACATCTCCTAAGATATATATATATATATATATTTTTTTTTAGATATTTGAATGGTGATTGAACAGCAAGTCAAATATCATACCAGCTTTGGCTACAAGTGGGCAGTGATGCTTTGGAGATATTGGTAGTCCCAGCAATTGGTTACTGGAACAAACTAAATGAAACAATTCTCTTTTTTCTTCCAACTTATATTTCACTGAGAACATATGAGGTAGAAACTCTGTCACATAATACTCTCATGTCCGAAGGCAATGAATGCTCACCATTTCTTTCAAGTTTTTGATTTCTTTTCTGAAGTGGGTACAACAGTATCACTTAGGTTAATCTTATCTGAAGGAGAGGAGGTAGATGCTTTGCCTCTTTCACAAGCAAATGTAAACAAGTAACACTTAGCTATACATACCCCCAACTTCACAACTCTAAATTGAAACACCCTTTAGAGATTTAATATCTATCATTGTTTTGTAAATGAAGACAATTATAAGATGCTTATTTTATCCTAGGATGTTTCAGTGAGACAGTGTGGTAAGTAGGAAGAGCTTGAAATTCACAAAAGATTCAAATTGAAGTCAGCCAAACTCTTTATGTTTTAATTTTCTCATGTATAACATGTAGTAATAATAACTACCTTCAATGTAGGTGTTAGGATCAACTGAGATAATGGACACACAGTTAATGTAAATAAACATATAATAAATGTGATTCTCCTTCCTTTCATTTTGATATATGATGCTGCAAAAGCATCTACTTCCCAACCCCTGCAATTATTCTCATACTGTTACTCCTAGATATTACTGCAAATGGAATTAGTTTATAATGTGAACACAAACTATTAAATTATAAAATTCCTGGGAGCTCTGGTGGCGTAGAGAAATACTTAGTTTCTATATAATTTTAAAGATATGCTTTAATTTAAAAAATATTATAAAGTGTATCTTTGAATTGAAAAAATATAGAACATCATCTTAGGGGGTTGAAGACAAATCTGTATAGTACAGATACTCAGGCTGTTAATATGGCCAATACTAAAGGCTTAACACCCCAGTTCTCCCAAACAATAACCTCAAATTCCTTCTGCAAACTCCTTCAGTCTTCCTTCTGACTCTTTAGTGATATCTTGGGTCAGACCTTGGGCTTTATGCTAGAAAAATAACAACGGCTTTGCAACCAGCTGTCCCCTTACAACAGGCTGGAGAAAAACTCTGACTATCTTATTCAATTTCACCTGGCAGTTTTCCTTTTAAACACAAATTTAACTTAATCAGATGCCATGTGAAATCACAACACAGTTTTATCTTTAATCACTGGTAGTGCTTGGAAAAGAGGAGGCCATCCACTTCTCAAAGAATTGGCCAGGGAAAACCTTATGAATAGCAGGGAAAAACTGTCTGATACATTACTGGGCAACTTTATGAATAGACTGGAAACATTGATACAGTGCAGGAGGATAAGCCACTTAGGTTGAAAGGCTCTCAAAATAGGACCAGGAAAGAGCTGCATCATCAGAGTAGAGCCAGCCTTAATGATATGGATAAGGTAAAGCTTTTGAGACCTCCATTTGCTGATGTGGCAGTACTCAAATTGAGGAGAACAGCTACAAACATCCATTAATAATCAGAACATGGAATGTATGAAGCATGCATCTAGGAAAATTGGAAGTTGTCAAAAAAGAAATGGAGTACATAAAGATTAATATCCTAGGCATTAGTGAGCCGAAATGGACTGATTTTGGCCATTTTGAATCAGACCACCAGGTGGTCTACTATGACAGGAATGATCATTTGAAGAGGAATGGTGTGATGTTCATAATCACAAAGGCTGTTTCAAGATCTGTCCTGAAGTACAATGCTGTCAGTGATAGGATAATATCCATACGCCTACAAGGAAGGCCCGTTAATACGACTATTATTCAAATTTATGTACCAACTACCAAAGTCAAAGATGAGGAAATTGAAGATTTTTATCAACTTCTGCAGTCTGAAATTGACCGAACATGCAATCAGGATGTGTTAACTATCACTGGTGATTGGAATGCAAAAGTTGGAAACAAAGAAGAATCACCAGTAGCTGGAAAATTTGGCCTTGGTGACAGAAATGATGCTGGAAATCGCATGATAGAATTCTGAAAGACCAATGACTTATTCATTGCAAATACCTTTTTTTCAACAACACAAACAGTGGCTATACATGTGGACTTTGCAAGATGGAATACACAGGAATCATATTGACTACATCTGTGGCAAGAGGCGATGGAAAAGGTCAATATCTTCAGCCAAAACCAGACCAGTAGCTGATTGTGGAACAGACCATCATCAACTGCTCATATGCAAGTTCAACTTGAAGTTAAAGACAGTTAAAACAAGTCCACGAGAACGAAGATATGATTTTGAAAATACCTCTTCTGAATTTAGAGGCCATCTAAAGAATAGATTTGATGCATTGAACACCAATGACTGAAAACAAGAAGAATTGTGGGATGACATCAAGAACACCATCCATGAAGAAAGCAAGAGGTCACTGAAAAGATGAGAAAAGAAGAAAAGACTGAAATAGAGGACAGAAGAGACTCTGAAAGTTGCCCTTGAGCAGAGAGTAGCTAAAGCAAATGGAAGAAATGACAAGATAAAAGAGCTGAACAGAAGATTTCAAAGAGCAACTTGAGAAGACAAAGCCAATGACTATAATGAAATGTTCAAAGACCTGGTGTTAAAAAACCAAAAGGGAAGAACACACTTGGCATTTCTCAAGCTGAAAGAACTGAGAAAAAAAAACTTAAGCCTCGAGTTGCAATATTAAAAGATTCTATAGGCAAAATATTGAATGATGCAGGAAACATCAAGAGAAGATGGAAGGAATATACAGAGTCACTGTACCAAAAAGAACTGGTAGATCTTCATCCATTTCAGGAGGTGCCATATGATCAAGAACCAATGATACTGAAGGAAGAAGTCGAAGCTGCACTGAAGGAATTGTCGAAGAACAAGGCTCCAGGAATTGATGGAATACCCATTGAGATGTTTCAACAAATAGATGCCCCATTGGAGGCACTCACTCAGTTATGCCAAGAGATCTGGAAAACAGCTACCTGGCCAACTGACTGGAAAGATCCATATCTGTACCCATTCCAAAGAAAGGTGATCCCACAGAATGTGGCAATTATCAAATAATATCATTAATATCGCAAGCAAGTAAGATCTTATTGAAGATAATTCAAAAACGGCTGCAGCACTATATTGACAGCGAACTTCCAGAGGTGCAAGCCAGATTCAGAAGAGGATGTAGAACAAGGGATATCATAGCCGCTGTCAGATGGATCCTGGCTCAAAGCAAAGAATATCAGAAAGATGTTTATTTGTGTTTTATTGACTTTGCAAAGGCATTTGATTGCGTGGATCATAACAAATTGTGGATAACATTAAGAAGAATGGGAATTCCAGAGTGGTTGATTGTGCTCATGAGAAACCTGTACATTGACCAGGAGGCTGTTGTTCGAACAGAACAAGGGGACACTGCATGGTTTAAAATCAAGAAGGGAGTGTGTCAGGATTGTATCCTTTTCCTTATTCAATCTGTATGCCGAGCAAATAATCTGAGAAGCAAACATATGAAGAAGAACATGGCATCGAGATTGGAGGAACAATCATTAACAACCTGTGATAAGCTGATGACACAACTTTGCTTGCTGAAAGTGAGGATGACTTGAGGTACTTACTGATGAAGATTGAAGAATATAGTCTGCAGTATGGATTACATCTCAATATAAAGAAAACAAAAGTCCTCACAACTGGACCTATAAGCAGTATCACGATAAATGGAGAAAAGATTGAAGTTGTCAAAGACTTCACATTGCTTAATTCTATAATTGATGCCAATGGAAGCACCAGTCAGGACATTAGATGACATATAGTATTGGGCAAGTTGGCTGCAAGGGACCTCTTTCAAGTGCTGAGGAGCAAGGATGTCTCCTTGAGGACTAAGGTGTGCCTGACACAAGCCATGGTATTTTCAATCGCCTCATACACATGTGAGAACTGGACAATGAAAAAGGAAGACCAAAGAAGAAATGATGCTTTTTTTTTTTTTTTTTAATTGTGATTTGGGTGAAAATTTACAGAGCAAATTCACTTTCCATACAGCAATTCACATATACTTTGTCTCATGACATTGACCACAATTTACCACAATGCAACAGCTCCCTTCCCACTTCCTCCTGATAGTTACCTCTTCCCTGTGTCCATCCCTCCATGCACTCCTGCCCCTTGAGCTGTGTCCCTGTGCATAAGCAGTCTTTGTTTCTCCCATGATTGTTCTCTCCAAGGAGAAATGATGCTTTTGAGTTGTGTTGCTGGCAAAGAATGCTGAAAGTACTGTGGACTGCTAAAAGAACTAACAGATCTGTGCTGGAGAAAGTCCAGCCAGAATGCTCCTTGGAAGCAAGAATAGCCAGACTTCATCTCACCTACTTTGGTCATGTTGTCAGAAGGGACCATTCCCTGGAGAAGGATATCATGCTTGATAAGGTGGAGGGTTGCTGAAAGAGGGGAAGGCCCTCAACGAGATAGACTGACACAGTGGCATGGAGCTGGGGCGGGACCGGGTGGTACTTTGTTCTGTTGTGCATAGGGTTGCTATGAGTCAGACATGACTCGATGACACCTAACAACAACGACAGTGCCTGGAAAATTGCTGCTGTTATCAGGTCCCCTTGACTCAGTTCCAACTCATAGTGACCCTATGTACAACAGAATGGAACACCGCTTGGTCCTGTGCCGTCCTCAAATCACTGCTATCTCTAAGTCCTCTGCTGCAGCCACTGTGTCAATCCATTTCACTGAGCGTCTTACTCTTTATTGCTGACCCTCTATTTCACCAAGCCTTATGTCCTACAGGGACTGGTCCCTCATGATCAGAGGTGTATCTGTGGAAAATGGTGCCTATGGCAATTAGTTTTAAGTTGGTGAATGATCTTTCACAGCTAGTGATGGAAACTGCAATGGCCAAACAGAAACTGCTCATTGGCACCCTCCCTCAAATGATGCCAGAGCATGTCATACCTGCCATATCTTAGACATGCCTCTGCTCCTGGCAACTTGTCCAAAGTATGTGAGATGAAGTCTCACCATCCTTGCTTCTAAGGAGCATTCTAGCTGTCTTTTTTTTTTTTTTTTCCCTATTTAATGCTAATATACATTAATTTTCTGATCTTAATTAACACAGGGTTATATGAAATCATTATGATTTTATAGAGACCAAGGTTTACAGCTCTTTAACTCTATTAATCAATCATACAAATTGCTTCAGAAAGAAAACTATGTGGCTGTATCCTTTATTTTTTTTCCCCACAGTAGGGTACTGGCCACCACCTAGTATTTCCCTGGCCTTAGGGTGTTTTCATTGCCATTCATGTTTCTCTCTATTATTTTGCGGCAAACATTTTCAGAAATAGCAGAACAATTAAAGATCATGTCTGCAAAACTGACATGATGAAATAATAGCTAAATGAGAAGGTGGGATTTATCGTGTATTTTAAGTATATTCAAAGAAAATACACAAAAATGGATGGAAGTTCAATAAGGCTGAATATACTATAATAGCCACAATTTTCCCCTTTAAATATGATCTTTTTTTTTTTTTTGTATCTTATACTTCTAGCCTCTGATTATTCTACAACATTTTCTCTGGATGCCTGATATGTACCACAATTAAAATACAAAAGAAAAGAAAACAATACAAAATAAAACAAAATGCAGTAACCCATTATCTCTATACCATGTTACTTTGCTATCTATTAAATTTCAGTATGTTGTTTCTATTGTCCATGGTGTCATATACTACCAGCTTTGAAACATTTACTTTTGATTTTGTTTCCCTCTGTAGTTCACTCTCTTCCCAAAGGTCTCAATCATTAAGAATTTCCTAATCTTTCCCATCCTCAACTCTACATTTTAATTCCTCTTCCCAACTCTTCCCTATCTAATTCCAGACATTAATTATATTATACCCGAATTTCTGCAAAAAAGCCTTAGAATTGGTGATTTTGTCTTGAAACTCTTTCCTTTTGAGAAATAAAATAGAAATGTCAGACTGTGGTGGCTTCTGTGTTGCAGTGATGCTGGAAGCTATGCCACCAGTATTTCAAATACCAGCAGAGTCACCCGTGGTGGACAGGTTTCAGTGAAGCTTCCAGACTAATTGGGAAGAAGGACCTGGCAATCCACTTCTGAAAAAACCGGCCAGTGAAAACCTTATGAATGGCAGTTGAACACTGCCTGAAATAGTGCTGCAAGATGAGCCCTTCAGGTTCGAAGGCATTCAAAATATGACTGGGGAAGAGCTGTCTCCTCAAAGTAGAGTCGATCTTAATGAAGTGTATGGAATAAAGCTTTAGGGACCTTCGTTTGCTGATGTAGCATGATTCAAAATGAGAAGAAACATCTGTAAACATACATAATTAACTGGAACGTGGAATTTACAAAGCAAGAATTTTGGTAAAGTGGAAGTTGTGAAACATAAAATGGAACACATAATGATCAATATCCTAGACGTTACTGAGCTGAAATGAACTAGCATTGCCATTTTTAATCAGAGAATCATATGCTCTACTATACTGAAAATGACAACGTGAAGAGGAATGGAGTCACACATTCATCGTCAAAAATAATATTTCAGATCTATCCTGAAGTACAACGTTATCAGTGATAGGATAAATCCAGAAACCTACAAGGAAGACCAGTTAATACAACTATTATTCAAATCTACACATCAATCACTAAAGCCAAAGATGAAGAAACTGAAGATTTTTACCAACTTCTACAGTTTGAAATTGATCCAACCTGAAATGAAGATGCATTTATAATTACTGGTGATTGACATGCAAATGTTAGACATAAAGAATAAGAATTAATAGTTGGAAAATAAGTCTTAGTGACAGAAACAACTAAGAGATTTCATGATAGAATTTTGCAAGACCAATGACTTATTCATTGCAAACACCTATTTTCAACATCATAATTATTGACTACACATGTGGACCTTGCTGGATGGAATACACAGGAATCAAACTGACATCGGTGGAAAGACATGATGGAACATGTAGTATCATCAGTCAGAACAAGTCCATGGGCCACCTGTGGAACAGAACATCAACTGTTCCTGTGCAAGTTCAAGTTGAACTGGAAGAAAATTTGAACAAATCCATGAGAGACACAGTAATGTTCTTGAATATATTCCATCTGAATTCAGAGATCATATGAAGAATAAATCTGATGTATTAAATACTAATGATCACAAAGACCAGCAAGTTGAGGAATGATATCAAGCATATCATATATAAGGAAAACAAAAGGTTATTAAAAAGAAAGGAAGGAAGGAAGGAAGGAAAGGTGGAAGAGAGGGAGGAAGGAAAGGAAAAAAGAAGGGAGGATGAATGAAAAGGCCAAAATGGATGTCAGAAGAGACTGTGAAACTTGCCCTTGAATGTAGAGTAGCTAAAGTAAAAGGAAGAAATGATGAAAAAGAGCTGAATAGAATATTGCAAAGGGTGAAATGAGAAGAAAAAGTAAAGTATTATAATGAAATGTGCAAAGACCTGGAGTTAGAAAACCAAAAAGGAAGAACACGCTTGACATTTCTCAAGTTGAAAGAACTGAAGAAAAATTTCAAGCCTCGAGTTGCAATATTGAAGGGCTCTATGGATAAAATATTGAACAATGTAGAAAGCATCAAAAGAAGATGGAATGAATACACAGAGTCACTGTATGAAAAAGAATTAGTTGGCATTCAACTATTATAGGAGGCAGTATATGGTCAAGAACTGGCAGTACTGAAGGAAGAAGTCCAAACTGCACTGAAGGCACTGGCAAAAACCAAGGCTCCAGGAATTGACAGAATATCAATTAAGATGCTTCAAGAAATGGATGCAATGCTGGAAGCATTCATTCATCTATGCCAAGAAATTTGGAAGATAGCAACCTGGCCAATTATTGGAAGAGTCCATATTTGTGCCCATCATAAAGAAAGGTGATTCAACAGAATGTGGAAATTATCAAACAATATCATCAATATCACACACAAGTAAAATTTTGCTGAGGATAAATAAAAAATGGCTACAGCGGTACAATGAAAGGGAACTGTCAGAAATTCAAGCCGATTCAGAAGACATAGACCAAGGAATATCATTGCTGATGTCAGACCTTGGCTGAAAGCAGAGAATATCAGAAAGATGTTTACCTGTGTTTTAGTGATTATATAAAAGTACTAAACTGTGTGGATCATAACAAATTATGGGTAACATTGTGAAGAATGAGAATTCCAGAACACTTAATTGTGTTCATGTGGAACCTGTATATAGACTGAGCTGCAGTCATTCAACCATAACAAGGAGAAACTGTGATTTAAAATCAGGCAAAGTGTGCATCAGAGTTGTATTCTTTCACCATACTTATTCAATCTGTATGCTGAGTTAATAATCTGAGATCTGGACTATATGAAGAACATGGCATCAGGACTGGAGGAGCACTCATTAACAACCTGTGATATGCAGATGACACAACCTTGTTTGCTTAAAGTGAAGAGGACTTGAAGTACTTACTGATGAAGATGAATGACTACCACTTTTAGTGTATTTTGACATAAAGAAAACAAAAATTCTCACATCTGGAACAATAAGCAACATCATGATAAATGGAAAAAAGACTGAAGTTGTCAAGGATTTCATTTTACTTGGATTCACAATCAACACCCATGGAAGGAGCAGTCAAGAAATGAAATGATGTATACATTGGACAAGTCTCCTGCAAAAGGCCTCTTCAATATGTTAAAAAAAAAAGAAAAAGAAATCAAGATTTCACTTGGAGGAGTAAGGTGTGTTTGACTCAAGTCATGGTATTTTCAATTACCGCATAGTCATGCAAAATGCTGGACAATGAATAAGGAAGACTGAAGAAAATCAATGCCTTTGAATTATGGTATTGGTGAAGAATACTGAATACAACATGGATGGCTCCTTAAAAGCAAGAATGGCCAGATTTTATCTCTCGTACTTTGGTCATGTTGATGGAAGGGACCATCTCCTGGAGAAGGATATAATGCATGGTAAAGCAGTGGGTCAATGAAAAAGAGGAAGACCTTCAATGAGATGGGTGGTTGCAACAATGGGCTGAAACACAGCAACTGTGGGGATGGTGCAGGAGCTGGAGTGTTTTGATCTGTTGTACGCAGGGTGGCTATGAGTTGGAAATGACTCGACATCAGCTATGAACGACAGAGTTTATATTGTTATGAAAAGGTTCAGAGTTAGATTTGAATAAAATTCATAAAATATTTTAAAAGGTCTTTTGTTAAACTCCCATGAGAACATTCTTTGCCTTGTTTGTCTAAAGAAAAATCATTTAGTTTATTGTAAAAGACCTTCCTCTTTGTTCTCTTATTCAGAGACTTTTTCCTATGGTCTTAATGAAATTATAAAGGACCTCAGGCATTGTTTGAATGGGGTATAGTGACTCACTTTCTCTCTTTTTATGTATTGAAACAGGTTTTTCCTGCATCTAAGACCTTTCCACTCTCTGCAAACGGAAGATGACTAGACTTTTACAATGGTCAGTGACGCCATATCTATTGCAACTTCCTTACATTTCCTTACTTTTCTTTCCTTCTGAAAAAAGTAATGTATTCACTGACCAAAAGCCAAGTCTAGTCATTATATGTACACTTTAGATACAATCAGGTAGTTCAGATAAACAGATTTAACACAAAAAAAGGGGAAAATCATATTACAGTAAGGACTAAAGAAGCATGTTCCTGTTACAAATGGCTTTTAATTAAACTCTGGAAAAAAAGTTTTAACTAAGAGTTAAGCTAATTTGCTTGGTTATTAGGTTATAAGATAAGAAGGAATGAGGAAGATTCAGAGCCTTTAAACATAATTTAGAGTCTAAGAATTTGGTTTATAAATATAGAAGTTTTAAATTATACCAGAAAAAAGTTCACATAATATTTCTGTAAGATGACTCTTTAGACCATTTAGATTGGTTTAGTAATTTTGGTTTAAACACTGTCTTATGTTTTCTTCCTCACTCTACCATTATGTAGTAAAATTATATGAGAACAATATTCCAATTATACAAGCCTTGGGTGTATTTTATGATTAAAAAAATACTCATTTTAATCTCTTAAATTTCCCTCACTAGTTCTACTAGAAAATAGCAAAATTTGTGTTCATCTAAATTGAATGATAATAAGGAATGCCTTTATGTAAAAAGCAGAATTCCTATAATCCTTCAATCAAATAATGAGACTTTACGTGCCATTGAGTTGGTTTCTACTCATAGCAAGCCTTCGTACAACAGAATGAAATGCCACATGGTCCTGTACAATCTTCAGAGCCATTGCCACACTTAACCCACTGCTGCAGCCACTTTGTTAACCTACCTCATGGAGGGTCTTCTCCTTTTTTGCTGACCCTCTACTTTACCCAGTATGATATCCTGCTCTAGGGACTGATCCCTTAGGACAACATGACCAAAGTGTGAGAGACAAAGTCTGGCCATTCTTGCTTCTAACTCCAAGACCTTAAACTAATATTAATTTGGGCAACTGATAAATAATCTTAGATATATGGACTGTTAACCTGAGTGTACTAGGCCCAAGATAGAGTCACTTATAGTAAGCGTCATGTCAGCAAACTGAAATCTAGCTAACTTTCTATTTTCTGTAATGCTTGATCTTTCCTGGAGGTGCAACCTAAGTCAACCCATCAATGCTTACTCCCTGTTATGGAGTAACAGGACTGGCTGTGAAAGTATGGACCGGCTGTGAAAGCTCCAAATACTCCATATAAAGAAAGGAGCTTAGAACTAACCAATTTTTCCCAGTATTATTTCCTTGTTCTCATGCCACTTTGCCCATATAACTTGGGTGCTTCTACTTGTTCTTCAGAGCCCTTGTCTTACTTTCAGACCAAATGCTTCCCTATTCATGAATTACAAATAAAGTTTATGAATTCATACACAAATTTAATCTTGTGGAAATTTTATTTTTAACTGAACAAAATAATGTATTCTAATAATGAGCTCTGGTAACACAGTAGCTAAGGCACTTGACTGCTAACCAGAAAGCTGGCAGTTCAAACCCACCAGCCACTCCTTGGAAGGAAGATGGGACAATCTACTTCCGTAGTGATACTGCCTAGGAAACCCAAGGAGGGGGTAGCTATAAGTTGGGCCCGACTAGACAGCACATAATAACAACAACAACAATAATAATATGAGCATCATTGCTCATATTAAGTACATTATAAAGTAGCTGTTATTAACAGGTAAAAAGAATGTATGAAGATAAAGGGTGCAAGGTGATGATTGTTTTGTTAATCAGGAAAAAATAATTTTTTTTTTAAGTAAAAATGATCTGTTTGTGCCAGAAATATGAAGGAAGATAATAAAAAAAAAATAAATTTGTGTTATACAATAAGTGTAGAAGGTCTGCAGGGAAGTGACTTTCATTTGCCTAGGCATAAAAATTATAAGAAATGAATTTAAAGGAAAATTAATATGTGTTAAAATTACTGATGAAGTTATTTACATGTGATAGGTTTATTCATAAGGGAAAGAGGCTTATACATCCTTAATTATAGTGAATTGTTATTGGAATTTGAGTTTTCTTTCTGTTGAAAATGGCCAAGCTATTTTGCAACCAGATGATAAAAGTCCTGTTTTATAACCAAAATATTCTGTTGTGCCTCACTATATTTATGGCATATTCTTGGATCATTTTAAAGAAAATTTTCTAATAATAATGGTTACTTATTGCTGTTTTTTTTTTTTAATTTTATTTTGATTTGGGTGAAGATTTACAGAGTAAATTCACTTTTCATACAGCAGTTCACATATAAGTTTTTATTTTTATATAGAGTTTGAATGTATGTGGCTAATGCCAACCAGTACATTAATGTTTGTGTGTGTGTGTGTGTGTGTGTTTTAATGTAAACTATGATTGATTTATATAGCTTTATATTTATTTTTTGGAAATAAATATTGGGTTGATAGACTATCTTGGAAATTCTCAAAATGCACATTTATTTTTATGTG
>NW_006921675.1:4543596-4556618 GCF_000298275.1 Orycteropus afer afer | reverse complement strand
ATTTTTCTGCAAATGGATCTCCAATTTTTTATTGCAGTTTTTTAAAAAATATTATCTGTAAATACTTCTTGCCTTTGTGACTTACTTTAGTATCTTTTCTCCTTTGAAAATGTTTCTGATTTTGCCTTTCTCAATTTTAGAATAATGAAACTACTACAATGTCTTTTGTAGCTAAGTGAGAGGTGACTTGATGGCACATAACAAGAAGAAGTTTAAATGCTCTTATTAACTGGTAAAATACACAATACATATTGTGGGATAAATACAGGCCCCAGGTATTTGTTATTGGCCTCACTGTCCACAAATGTTCTTAATCTCAGCACAACCAATGACAGAATCCTTATACATTGTGAGTTTTACCTCAGTGGATTCCACTATCCTTAATTCTAATAATGGCAGAAAATACAAAAATCATTTAGGGTTGTTAAGGCTTATCATCAACAAGTATGGAACACTTTTCCATGGCAGCCATCTGACCAGTGTCTCCATGATCTTGGATTAAAACCCAAAACAAAACCCACAGCCAATGAGCTGATTCTGACTCAAAGCAACCCCCACAGTGTTCCCAAGGCTGGAAATCTTTACAGAAGTGGATTGCCTCATCTTCCTCCCATGGGACAGCTGGTAGGTTTGAACCGCTGACTGTCTGGTAAGCAGCCAAATGCCTTATCCACAGCACCACCATCACTCCTTAAATCTTAGATTAGGATAATAATAATGTAATTATATATATATAATACTGCACTTGCATTGCATATATACTAATCATCATCATTATCATCGTAGATGTTGGATATTTTAGAAACACCATCACAGAAAGACTATAATTAAGGCTTGTTGGAAACAACCTTATTAGGTACTATTAACAATTAGTAGACACTGTCCATTCTTCAAAGATAAAAGTTTAAAAAATGACACCTATTAGAAACCTTAAACTGAGATTCTCCCTGACAATACTGTCTAATAGGACTTCTGGCACTGCTGGAAGTGATCTATATCTGCTCTATTCAATATGATAGCTAGCAGGCATATGTGGCTATTAATTCAGTAGTAACCCTACATAAACTCGTGTTCCAAAACTAAGTCCAATGACAACCAGCAACTTGTCCAGATTATACATTATAACCAAGCCCTGCCCAGATCTCTCTTACTAACTGCCCTAAAATCACCCAATGACTAACTTCAGCACACCAATAACCTGGAAGCACCCTTCTGAAATTTTCCCTGTGAGACACTAGTAAGACAGTTAAGGTGGGGTTTCCTTTACTCTTCAAATTTAATAATCAGTTATTATTTGTTTGGTGATTTTTCATGAACTACAGGTTTCTTTAGTTGTCTCTGTTTGGGAGTTTGGACACAGGTATAGCTCAGTAGCACACATCAACTGCGATTATCTTTCCTAAACACAATTTCATATCTTTCTCCTCTTCTTTACTCAGAACTGCCCCCATTCTGCTAATCCATGATGATTTTCTACTGTATTTAAATGCTATAGCAGAGGCTCAAGACTCATCTCCTTTAAGAAATCTGGCATTACAGTTTTTATCTAGGTCAGCTGTATTCTTCTAGAACTTTGTACACACCTAACACTAAGCTATTAGCTAGCTTTTTACTCTAATTTAAAAAATATAGCTACCTATTTTAATTTTTTATTTGGAGGCAATTAGCCACACATTCTATATCCTCCTCCTGTTCTGACTCTGCTTCTTCCTCTGTTGTCAGGTGAATAGAGACCAATTGTGCCTTGTAGAGTTTTCTGAGTATATTTCTTCCATATATATATATATTAGTGGTTGTTCTAGATATTACATTTTGCATACATAATTACTAACTAGATTATAAGCTTCTCCAGGATAAATTTTTTTTCTATCCTTTCAAAATTCTGTATATTACCTATGCTGTACAGGTGACAATCTATTAATGTATGTAAAATATTAAGCTCAGAGCCCACTGTCTTAATTTCAGCATGAAATCCAAGAATCTCTTCTCAACTGTCTTTGATTGAAAATGGTGGGGAACAGACCAGGAATTTTAAGAGGCAGTTTTCTTGCACAGATGGCTTGACATTTCATATTAGATTTTTGATCCCTAATACACCTTGATTTCTCGGTCTGCAGACCCAGCAGTCAGCATACATGCTTACTTCTAGGCAGTACATTATAGACCATTTGTTACTGTTATAATGAAGATGCATAATAACACATTTGCCATCTACATACCTCAGGGGGATATAGTAAAGATTAGTGAGATAATATTAATCAAGCACTATTGAATTCCTTGAAAAGTGGTATTATATAAATATGTGCTGTTACTGTTTAGTGTAAATGACTAAAATATCCCTGTATGATCATCTTCAAGCACTCTTATAATAAAAGAAATAAGAAATTTAAGCATGAATTAATTGAAGCTATTCTCTCATAAAACAAACTAAATAAAATTTAATGTAAAATATTAACTCATTGTAAAATTTAAACTCTATATCTAAGATTTGGGAGCTCTGGTGGTGTAGTGCCTAAGGCATTTGACTGCTAACCAGAAGGCTGGTGGTTCAAACTCACTAGCCACTCCTTGGAAGGAAGGTTGGGCAATCTACTTCCATAGTGATACCGCCTCAGAAACCCAAGGAGGGGTCGCTATGACTCGGATCTGACTCAATGGGAATAAGCTGCTGATGCTACTAGAGGAAAAAACGGAAAGAAATCAAATGAATTATGAATGAGTTATACTAAGATGGGTTTATATATAACTCATGTCTTTTTCTCTATTTTTAAAATATTTCAGGATAATAATAAATAATTATAAAAGATGCACAAAAGGATAATTATTATATGAGTCTATTATTATAAAAAGTTAAGGCAAGATTTACACATGGAAAGAAATTTTCTTTAATGGTTACCAGGGATGGGAGGTCACCAATCCTCTGTCACTTGGTTGTACTATGGCGGCTTGCATGTTGCTGTGATGCTGGAAGCTATACCATTGGTATTTCAAATACCAACAGGGTTACCTATCGTAGACAGGTTTCAGTGTAGACTAAGACAGAGTAGGAAGAAGAACATGGTGGTTTACGTCTGAAAGAACTGGCCACTGAGAACTTTATGAAACACTATCTGATGTAGTACTGGAAAACTTTATGAATACCAGTGGAACACTGTCTCATATAGTGCCACAAGACAAGCCCTTCAGGTTGGAGGGCACTACAAATATGGCTAGGGAAGAGGTGACTCCTCAAATTAGAGCAGACCTTAATGATGTGGATGCAGTAAAGCTTTCAAGACCTTCATTTGCAGTTATCCAAACCAAAGTCACTGCTGTGGAGTTAGATCTGACTCACAGCGACCCCTCCTTGGGTTTCTGAGGTGGTTTCACTACAGAAGTAGATTCCCCAATCTTCCTTCCAAGGAGTGGCAGGTGGGTTTAAACTGTCAGCCTTCTGGTTAGTAGTCAAATGCCTTAGGTACTATGAATGAGAAGAAAAAGATGCAAGCATCCAGTAATAACTGGAACGTGGAACGTATGAAGTATCAGCCTAGGGAATCTAGGAACTGGGAGTTGTTAAAAGATGCAATGGAGCACATAACGATCAATATCCTAGGCATCAATGAGCTGAAACAGACTGGGACTGGCCATTCTGAAATGCTTAGTCATGGTCTATTATGCTGGAAATGACAAATTAAAGAGGAATGGTGTTGGATTCATCATCAAAAAGAACATTTCAAGATCTATTTGAAGCACAATGATGTCAGTGATAGGATAATATCATATGCTTACAAGGTGGTCCAGTCAATACAAATTTTACTCAGATTTACATACCAACCACAAAAGCCAAAGATGAAGAAATTGAATATATTTACCAACTTCTGCAATATGAAATTGACCAAACGTGTAATCAAGATGCATTGATAATTACTGGTGACTGGAATGCAAAAGTTGGAAACAGAGAAGAAGCACCAGCAGTTAGAAAATATGGCCTTGATGATTGAAATGATTTCAGAGACTTCATGATAGAATTTTGCACTACCAGTGATTTATTCATTGCAAATACTTTTTTTCCAACAACATACACGGTGACTATACACATGGACCTTGATAGGTGGAATACACAGGAATCAAGTAGATAACATCTTTGACAAAAGGCAATGGAGAAGCTCAATATCATCAGTCAGAACAAGGCAAGGGGCTGACTGTGGAAAAGACTATCAATTGCTCATAAGCAAGCTGAAGCTGAAAAAATTCAAACATATCTACAAGAGCCAAAATACGACCTTCATTATACTCCACATGAATTCAGAGACTATTTCAAGAACAGTGTTGATGCACTGAACACCAATGACCAAAGACCAGATGAGTTGTGGGATGACATTAAAGACATCATATGTGAAGAAAGCAAAAGGTCATTGTGGTAGTTAAATGTGTATGTCAACTTGGCTGGGCCTGGTTGAGTGGCTGGGCAGATGGTGGTAGTTATTCCCCATGATGAGACTGGCAATCAACTCCATGGTGGGACCTACCACAAGCAGCTGAGTAGCTAGCTAGCTGCCTTTGGGATGTGGTCTGCTTCCTAAATATAAGGAGAAGCCTTGGTGATAGTCTCTAGCTTATGGCACGCTTGAACCTTGCATGTAGCCATGTCATTGTTCACCAGCTTGCCATGCTCTGCTGACCTTGGTACTTTCAATGGACTTGAATGAATGGCCTGTGTGTGGTTTGGTAACATCAGGACTATGCCATTTTATTTGTCGACCTTGGTCTTGTTAGCCTCAGCAGCCAGTAGCTGCCTGAGTGAAGGATGCCTCTAGCTTCAGTGGGCCGGGAGCAAGACGAAGAGCTGAAGCCCAAGGTCAAGGGGCTTTCACACACCCCCTAGAGCCTGGCACTTGGAACTCAGACTTCTAGCCTCTTGAACTGTAAGAGAATAAACTCCTGTTTGTTCTAGCCATCCCATTTGTGGTATATTCTTGTCAGAGTGGCACTAAGTAACCAAAACCATCATTAAAAAGATAGGAAAGGAAGAAAAGCCCAGAATGGATGTCAGAAGAGACTCTGAAACTTGCTCTTGAATGTGGAGAAGCTAAATGAATGGAAAAAATGATTAAATAAAAGAGCTGAACAGATTTCAAAGGGTGGCTCAAAAGGACAAAGTAAAGTATAATAATGAAATGTACAAAGACCTGGAATTAGAAAACCAAAAGGGAAGAACATGCAGCATTTCTCAAGCTCTGAAAAAAAAAATTCAGGTCTCAAGTAGCAATACTGAAGGATTATATGGGCAAAATATTGAACGATGCAAGAAGCAGCAAAAGATGATGGAAGGAATACACAGAGTCACTGTACCAAAAAGATCTAGTTGATGTTCAACTATTTCAGGAGGTAGCATATGATCAAGAACCAATGGTATTGAAGGAAGAAGCCCAAACTACACTGAAGGAACTGGTGCAAAACAAGGCTGCAGGAATTGACAGAATACTCATTGAGATGTTTCACAAAATGGATGCAGTGCTGGAGGCACTTATATGTCTAAGTCAAGAAATTTGAAGACGTGGCCAACAGACTGGATGACATCCATACTTGTGCTCACTGCAAAGAAAAGTGATCCAACAGAATGTGAAAATTATTGAACAATATCATAAATATCACAAGAAAATAAAATATTGCTGAAGATAAGTTAAGAATGGTTGTAGCACTATATTGATAGGGAACTGTCAAAAATTTAAGGCAGATTCAGAAGAGGATGTGGAATAAGGGATATCATGGATGATATCAGATGGATCTTGGCTGAAAGCAAAGAAGCCCAGAAAGACGTTTACCTGTGTTTTAGGGACAATGCAAAAGCATTCCACTGTGTGGATCATAACAAACTATGGATAACACTGAGAAGAATGGGAATTCCAGAACATTTGATTTGCTCATGAGGAACCTCTACATAGATCAAGACACAGTCATTTGAATGGAATAAGGGGATACTGCATAGTTTAAAATTTGGAAAGGTGTGCATCAGGAGTCTATCTTTTCACCATACTTATTTAATCTGTATGCTGAGCAAATACCCAAGAAGTTGGACTATATGAAGAATGTGGCATCAGGGTTGGAGAGAGACTCACTAACAACCTGCAATACACAAATGATACAACATTGCTTACTGAAAGTGAAGAAGACTTGAAGCACTTACTGATGAAGATCAAAGCCTACAGCCTTCAATATGGCCTACATCTTAGCACAAAGAAAAGAGAAGTTCTCACAACTGGACCAATAAGTAACATCATGATAAATGGAGAAAAGATTGAAGTTGTTTGGGATTTCATTTTACCTGGATCCACAATCAATGTTGATGGAAGCAGTAGTCAGGAAATTAGATATCATATTGCACTTGCAAATCTGCTGCAAAAGACCTCTTTAAATTGTTAAAGAGCAAAGATGTCACTTTGATGACTAAGGTATGGCTGACCCGAGCCATGGTATGAGAAAGCTGCACAATAAATAAGGCCCAAAGAAGAGTTAATGTATTTGAACTATGGTCTTGGTGAGGGATACTGAAAAAACATGGACAGCTAAAAGAATGAACAAATCTTTCTGGGAGGAAGTACAGCCAGAATGGTCTGTACAAGTGAGAATTGTGAGACTTTATCTTTCATACTTTGGTCATATTGTTAGAATGGGCCAGTCCCTGGAGAGGGATATCATGCTTGGTAAAGCAGAGGGTCAGTGACAAAGGGGAAGACTCTCAACGAGAAGGACTGACACAGTGGCTGCAATGATAGGCTTAAGCATAGCAATGATTGTGAAGATGCCACAGGACTGGGCAGTGTTTTGTTATGTTGTACATAGGGTCTCTGTGAGTTGGAACTGACTCAATGGCACCTAACAATAACAAAAACAACAATAAGGATGGAAATGGAGGAGAGAGAAAATTACTAATAAGGTAAGAGACATGGATTATTTTGGGAGAAAGGAAAGGCAACATATAAAAAGTGAGTTACCAGCATAATATCACTAAGGAAAAGGAAGACATAGAGAGGTGTACAGGAGTTACAGATAACAAAAGTAAACAGTATCACATATATAATGCTGTATCATCAGTAATAAAAAACATTAATCCATGAGTGGATACATAGGTAGACAAGCAAGATGATCAGGTATGAGTAGTCAAATGGAACTATACACATGGCTATATATAGGTTTACAGTATTTAGACAATACTTCTCTATACATATTTGTATGTGATATAAAAATATATAATAGAGCTAACATTAAAGTTAGGGTAAAGTTATGAAAACTTCTTAGCCATAACCAAACACCTTGAAAGAGTTGTTGGGCCTGTGGGCTCAGGACCATAGTTATGGGGGACATCAAAGTCAACTGGGATAACATAGTTGACAAAGACATTGTTCTACATCCTACTTTGGTGAGCACCTACTAGGGTCTTAAAAGCTTACAAGTGGCGATCTAAGGTACAACTATTGGTCTCTTCTCATCTGGAGCAAAGAAGAGTGAAGGAAATCAAAGGCATACGGAAATAATTAGTCCAGGGAACTAGTGGACCACGTAAACCTCAGCCTCTATGATCTTGAGACCAGAAAAACTAGATGGTGCTTGGCTACCAATGCCAACCACTCTGAAAAGGACCATACTAAGAGATCTTGGATAGAATGGGAGACATATGTGGAACAAAACTCAAAACCATAAAACAAACAAAACAAAAAAACCCCACCAGGCTTACTGGTCCAGTAAAGACTGATGGGATCCATGAAACTATGGTCTTTGGTCACCCATCAAGCCTAGAACTGACTTACTCCCAGGGGTCAACTTATAGCCAAACAACAGACAAACCTCTGATGTGAACACCATCTGGGAGGTACACAACTCCTTAGAACAGTCACTCATAAGATATCAAAAGGGAAGTATTTGTCCAGGGATAAAGTTCAGAAGGCAGGAATGGACAGGAAAATGGACAAAGGGAAGCACAAGGAGGAAGTTGGGAAGAGTGTTGTTACATTGTAGGGATTGTAGTCAGTGTCATGAAACAAAATGTGTATAAACTGCTGAATAAAAAATCAGTTTGTTCTGCACATTTTCACTCAAATTACATAAAGTTTTTTAAAAGTGATGTACATATTATGACAGTACAAGGCAGTATGTGATAAATCTCACATGATTACTCCAAATAAAGAGTACCGTAAGTATTCATGTTGGACTACTTTATGTAGGAAGAGATATCTGAACTGGGTTTTGAAAGATTGGCAGAATTTTAAAGTGATTGGATCTTAACTAGAAGAGATAAGCATAGACATGTAGTCTGGTTAGAAGACATACGATCATAATGGCCTGAAATGTAGTAGATATCAATACATTTGTTGAATGACTAAATTAATGAATGAGTATTAGAACTGAAAATAGGCCATTATACTTGGCCTACTGATAAAAAAGATTAACACAATAGTAACAGTCACTCTTGGTGAGGGTATGGGAAAATGAATACTTCAAAGAATTAAGGGAGGGTTAATTGATGTAATACTTCTGCTAGCAAATAGGCTATAAAAAATATAAAAAAGTCTTAAAAAGGCATACTCTTTGACCTAGCAATACTCCTGTGGATTTAACAAAATAATCAAACATGGACATTTATAAGGATGCTCATCATAGCACTATTTTAATGATGAAAAGTGGTAAAATAAATAAATAAATAAATGTCTAACAATTGTTGTTGTTGTTGTTGCTTGCCGTCGAGTCGGCCCCGACTCATAGCGACCCCTCCTTGGGTTTCCGAGGCAGTATCACTATGGAAGTAGGATTGCCCAACCTTCATAAACCAATACAATGTAATTGTTACACAGCCATCAGAGATGGACTATATATAGATATATATTACAAAAACAGAAAGATATTAGTGATGTAATACTTTACTGAAGAAAAGTGTATCATTAAGTAGTATTTATAGCACAGTCTCATTTTTGTAAATAAATATATATTTATATATGCACAGAATATAAGCCAGCCCAGGGACCAGCAGAAGGCAGGAGTTTGTGTGTGTGGAAATGCCCTGAGGGCAGAACACAGTAACCCAGCCCCGGGAGCAGTGGAATGTGGGTGTTTGTGTCCCTGGGATAGGCTGGGTAAGCGAGCAGGGACGGGGAGACCAGGAAATTAGCAGAGCAGTTGGAACAGCTAAGGGAGACAAACTTGTCTGTCAGTTTGTCATACTATGGTGGTTTGAGTGTTGCTGTGAGGCTGGAGGTTATGCCACTGGTGTTTCAAATGCCACCAGGGCTACCTATGGTGGACTGGTTTCAGTGGAGCTTCCAGACTAAGACAGACTGGGAAGAAGGAAGAGGCCATCCACTTCTCAAAGAATTGGCCAATGAAAACGTTATGAATAGCAGTGAAACACTGTCAGATATATTATTGGAAAACTTTATGAATAGCTCTGAAATACTGTGCAATATTGTGTCAAAAGATGAGCCTCCCAGGTTGGAAAGCACTCAAAATACAACTGGAGAAGAGTTGCCTCCTCAGAGTGCTCCTATAACTGACCTTAATGACGTGCATAGAGGAAAGCTTTTGGGACCCTCATTTGCTGATGTGGCATGTCTCAAGATGAGAAAAACAGCTGCAACATCCATTAGTAATCGGAACATGGAATGTACGAAATATGAATCTAGGAAAATTACAAGTTGTCAAAATGAAATGGAATGCATAAAGATTGACAGCCTAGGAATTAGTGAGCTGAAATGGACTAGTTTTGGCCATTCTGAATCAGACAATCATATGATCCATTATGCCAGGAATGACAAACTGAAGAAGAATGGTGTGGTATTCATCATCACAAAGAATGTATCAAGATCTGTCCTGAAGTACAATGCTGTCAGTGATAGGAATATATCCATACACCTACAAGGAAGACCAGTTAATACCACTATCATTCAAACTTATACAACCACCACCAAAGCCAAAGATGAGGAAACTGAAAGTTTTTACCAACTTCTGCAGTCTCAAACTGAATAAACATGTAATCAAGATATGTTATTTTCATTGGTGATTGGAAAGCAAAAGTTAGAAACAAAGATAAATCACCAGTAGTTGGAAAATATGGTCTCAGTGATAGAAATGATGCAGGAGATCGCACAATAGAATTTTACAAGACCAATGACTTATTTTACCACAAATACCTTTTTTCAACAACACATACAGCAGCTATACATGTGGACTCACCAGATGGAGTACACAGGAATGCGATTGACTACATCTGTGGCAAGAGGCAATGGAGAAGCTCAATATCTTCAGCCAAAACAAGGCCAGGAGCTGACTGTGGAACAAACCATCAACTGCTCATATGCAAGTTCAAATTGAAGCTGAAGACAATGAAAACAACTTCATGAGAGCCAAACTATGACCTTTATTATATCCCTCCTGAATTTAGAGACCAACTAAAGAATAGATTTGATGCATTGAACACTGATGACTGAAAACCAGAGGAACTGTGGAATAAAGCAAAAGGTCATTAAAAAGACAGGAGAGGAAGAAAAGACTAAAATGGACATGTGAAGAGACTCTGAAACTTACCCTTGAATGGAGAGTAACTAAAACAAATGGAAGAATTGACAAGACAAAAGAGCTGAACAGAAGATTTCAAAGATTAGCTTGAGAAGACAAAGTCAATTTTTATAATGAAATGTGCAGAGATCTGGAATTAGACAACCAAAAGGGAAGAACACACTTGGCATTTCTCAAGCTGAAAGAAATGAGGAAAAAATTTAAGCCTTGAATTGCAATACTGAAAGATTACATGGACAATATGTTGAATGATGCAGGAAACATCAAAAGAAGATGGATGGAATACACAGAATCAATATACCAAAAAGAATTGGTTGATGCTCATCCATTTCAGAACGTGGCATAATATCAAGAACCAATGGTACTGAAGGAAGAAGTCAAAGTGCATTGAAGGAATTGGTGAAAAACAAGGTTCTGGGCACTGTTGGAATACCCACTGAGATGTTTCAACAAATGGAAGCTGCATTGGAGGCGCTCACTTGGCTATGCCAAGAGATTTGGAAGACAGCTACCTGGCCAACTGACTGGAAGAGATCCATATTTGTACCCATTCCAAAGAAATGTGATCCCACAGAATGTGGCAGTTATCGAACAATATCATTGATATCACATGCAAGTAATGATAATTACTTACTGAAGAGAATTCAGAAACGATTGCAACAGTATACTGACAGAGAACTTCCAGAAATGCAAGCTGGATTCAGAAGGGGACGTAGAATGAGGGATATCATTGCTGATGTCAGATGGATCTTGGCTCAAAGCAGAGAATACCAGAAAGATGTTTACTTGTGTTTTATTGACTATGCAAAAGCATTTGATTGTGTGGATCATAACAAATTGTAGATGGCAATCAGAAAAATGGGAATTCCAGAACACTTAATTGTACTAATGAGGAACCTGTACATAGACCAGGAGGCTGTCGTTCAAACAGAACAAGGGGGCATTGCATGGTTTAAAATCAAGAAGAGAGTGCATCATGGTTGTATTCTTTCACCATATTACTCAATCTATATGCTGAACAAATAATCCGTAATGGTGGACTGACTATATGAAGAAGGATGTGGCATCAGGATTGACATTAACAATCTGTGATATGCAGATGACACAACTTTGCTTGCTGAAAGTGAGGATGACTTGGAGCACTTACAGATGAAGATTAAAGACTATAATCTGCAGTATGGATTACACCTCGGTATAAAGAAAACAAAATCCTCACAAATGGACCAATAAGCAGCATCACAATGAAAGGAGAAAAGACTGAAGTTGTCAAAGACTTCATATTACTTGGTTCTACAATCAATGCCAATGGAAGCAGCAATCAAGACATCAGACAACGTATTGCACTGGGCAAATCTGCTGCAAGGGACCTCTTTCAAGTGATGAAAAGCAAAGATGTCTCCTTGAGGACTAAGGCACATCTCACACAAGCCATGGTATTTTCAATTACCTCATATGCAGGTGAGATCTGGACAATGAATAAGAAAGACCGAAGAAGAGTTGATGATTTTGAGTGGTGGTGTTGGTGAAGAATGCTGAAAGTACCTTGAACTGTTAAAAGAACTAATAAATCTGTCCTGGAAAAAGTACAGCCGGAATGCTCCCTGGAAATGAGAATGGCCAGACTTCATCTCACCTACTTTGGTCATGTTGTAAGAAGGGACCAATCCTTGGAGACTGGTATCATGCTTGGCAAAGTGGCGGGTCAATGAAAAAGGAGATGGCCCTCACCAAGATGACTGACACAGTGACTACAATGACGGGCTCAGGCATAGCAAGGATCATGGGGCTGGCACAGGATTGGGCAGTGTTTTTGTTTTGCTGTACATAAGGTCACTGTGAGTTGGAGATGACTCGAAGGCACCTAACAACAACAACAACAACAACAATGTAATAGCAAACACTGTGGTTTACTGTAAATAAGTCATTACTGTCAGAAAGACTTAGGTGGGAAACCAGACCCCATCACTGGCATAAGATATATGATGTTGGGCAAGTTGCTTTGTTTCTGAGGTTCAATTTCCTCTGAAATAAAATGGGGAATAATTATACTAACCTCATAGAGTTGCTTGAATCATAAAGCACCTAGTAGTATGATCACACTAGGTACTCAACCATTTATTTTTCCTTTCACTTGTTGGTGGGGATACATATTTTAAAGATTCTAGTTTTCATAAGGAGCTCTGGTGCTGTACTACTGAAGTCTGGTGGTTCAAACCCACCAGCCACTCCTCAGAAGGAAGACTGGGCAATCTACTTCTGTAGAAATCTCCCCTCGGAAACCCAAGGAGGGGTCACTATGAGTCAAAATCAAGGATGGTAGCAATGGCTTGTGGAAGGCTTCTGTTACTGACTGTGGTCAAGAGAATTATAAAAGATGAAGTAGATAAGTAAAGGCATGTTGTTGTTAAGTGCCGTCGAGTCGTCTCCGACTCATAGCGACCCCATGCACAGCAGAACGAAACACTGCCCGATCC
>NW_006921675.1:4477407-4542245 GCF_000298275.1 Orycteropus afer afer | reverse complement strand
GCCTTGTTCTTCGCCAGTTCTTTCATTGCAGCTTTGACTTCTTCCTTCATTACCATTGGTTCTAGATCATATGCCACTTCCTGCAATGGATGAAGCATTCATCTCCACTATGCCTATGCCTTTAAAGAAGTAAAGGCATAGTGGAGATGAGTACACTTAATTCTGTGTGTATGTGTGTGCATATGTGTGCATGTGAAAGAGAGAAGGAGAGGGAGAAGGAAATGAATGAATATGAGTTATGAAATATTACTAAAACATACTGAAACAATATACTCCACACTAGCAGAAGACCAAGCATCTACTCCTTTCACTGAAAGAATAAATATTGCTAGTACTTCAGGTAACTAGATAACAAGCATACAGCTTGACTTCCTGGAGATAATGGCAGCTGGCTAACTGATGTCCAATCTAAAGACCTGTAGGTCATCATCAGAAGTTTCAAGGGATCAGCATGTGTTCTATGAACAGAGAGATGATGTCACCAAGAGTCAAAATTAGAAAATAAAACCAGGAGATAGAAAGGCTGAGAAAAGAGGAGGAAGACAGAGCTGCCTCCTAAGTGTAAAACTTGGATCTCCTGTTGTCATTCTAGCTCATTCCCTAGATTACTTCATCCAGTCTCATGATTTAAAATATGTATGTTGATAACCTCCAAATGTGTATCTTTAGCCTTGACCTTTCCCTTAAACTCTAGACTAATACCTTCAACTGCCTACTCTCCATTTCTACTAGAATTTCTAATAGTATCTAAAACTTAACATGTTCAAAATGTAATTTCTGATTTCTACTCCCTAATCTTTCCCACCTGGGTAAATACCTTTATCCTTACAATTCCTCTGACCAAAACTTTTGAGTTTATTTTGACCCTTCACTTTCTCTTATATTCTACTTTCTCTTCAGTGTCAAGTCTTGTTGCTCTACCTTCAAAACATCTCCCCGATTGGATTATTTTCTACCTCCACTGAACCGCCCTCACCCGGCTCCTGCTGGAGTACTGCAGTCGCCTTCTAACTAGTCTCGCTGCTTTCTCCCTTGCCACGTCTACACTCTGTGACACAGGAGCCAGAGTAAAGACGAAAAGTTTAAGACAAGTTATGTTATCCCTTCCTTAAGGGATCTACCTTCTGGCTACCTCTCCAACCTCATCTCCTTGTATTTTACCCTTTGCCTTTTATACTTAGCCATATTGACCTCCTTGCTGTTCCTCAAACAGGACAAGCATGATTTTCCATTTGTTGTTCCATCTGGAACACATGTCTCTCCATATGGGATGTATCTGCAATGTCTTCAGATGTAACTGCA
This sequence comes from Orycteropus afer afer, assembly GCF_000298275.1. Lineage (NCBI taxonomy): Eukaryota > Metazoa > Chordata > Mammalia > Tubulidentata > Orycteropodidae > Orycteropus > Orycteropus afer. The sequence continues at coordinate 4,540,943 of NW_006921675.1, read as the reverse complement.
TCATAATAACCTATGCATAATAGAAGACTCTACCAATTAGGTCCAGACAGGAAAGTGGAAATTCCTTTCACGTATAGTTAACCCTTGGGCAACATAGGTTTCAACTGTGCAGGTCCACTTATATGTGGATTCTTTTCAAGACATGAATGTTGGAGAAATTCAAGAACTAACAGATACCACACCAGAAGAATTAACAGAATATGACCTGATGAAGATGAGTGCTTCAGAACCAGTGCCAGATGACAAGAAAGAAGATAGAGAAGCAGTGCCAGCAAACAAATTGACATTACACAATCTGGCAGAAGGGTTCTGAATATTATCTGTTGTGTATGTGTCTGTATGTCTCGGTGTGAAAATCTAATAACTATATGGCAAGAACTGTGTCAATTGACTGTTCATTTTATTGATAAAGCTTCTGGTCAACAGTAGGCTATTAGCAGTGAAGTTTCTGGGGACTCATAAGTTATCTGTGGATTTTCGACTGCTTGTTGGGGGGAGATGTCAGTGCCCCTAATACCTGTGTTGTTCAAGGGTCAACGTATTTCACATTGGGAGGGGTGGAGAATTTAATGAATCTTCCTCCAATCTGATGCCTCATTCTTCTTTATATATCCAGTTTCTCAGATTATTTTCTCAGCATGCAGGTTGAATAAGTGTGTTGAAAGGACACTGATGCACACATTTCCAGATTTTAAATCATGCAGTGTCCCTTTGTTCTGTTTGAATGATTGTCTCTTGGTCTATGTACAGGGTCATCATAAGCACAATTGACTGTTCTGGAATTCTATTCTTCACATTGTTACCCATAATTTGTTATGATCCACACAGTCAAATACCTTTGCATAGTCAACAAAACACAGGTAAATACCTTTCTTGTATTCTTTGCTTTCAGCCTAGATGCATCTAATATCCTTTGTTCCATGTCCTCTCTGATATCCAGCTTCAATTTCTAGATGTTCCTGTCAACATACCGCTTGTGGTAGTTAAGATTATGTGTCAAGCTTGGCTGGGCCTGGTTTTGAGTGGCTGGGTAGCTAGATGCAGTTATTCCCCACGGTGAGATTGATAATTAATTCCATGGTGGAATCCATTGGAGCAGCTGAGTCTCAGGGATGTGATCTGCTTCCAGTATGTAAGGAGAAGTTTGAGAAAGGTCTCTGCAGCTTTTTGGCATGCTTGGACCCTGCATTTAGCTGAGTCTTCATTTTAGCAGCCTGCCATGTTTCTTGCTGATCTTGGGACTGTCTCTGGATGTGAATTAATGGCCTGCCATTTTATTTGGTAATATTGGGACTGTGCCATTTTATTTGTTGACATTGGGCTTGTTAGCCTCAGTAGCTAGCAGCTACCTGAGTGAAGAGATGTCTCAAGTTCTAATGGGCTGGGAGCATGAGGTAGAGCTAAAGCCCAGGTCCAGGGGCTTTCACCCAACCCCTAGAGCTGGCACTTTGAACTGGGACTTCTAGCCTCCTAAACTATAAGAGAATAACCTCCTGTTGTTAAAGCCATTCCACTTGGGGTATTTTGTGTTAGAGCAGTACTAGAGGTAATCAAAACACTGCTGCTACCATTTTTAAATTATCTTCAGCAAAATTTTACTTGTGTGTGATATTAATGATATTGTTTGATAATTTTACATTCTGTTGGATATTCTTTCTTTGGATTGGACACAAATATTGATTTCTTCCAGTCAGCTGGCCAGGTAGCTGTCTTCTAAACTACTTGGTGTAAATTAATAAGCACCTCCAGCACTGCATCCGTTTGCTGAAACATCTCAATGAGTATTCCATCAATTCCTGCAGCCTTGTTTTCACCAACTCCTTCAGTGCAGCCTCAACATCTTCCTTCAATGCCATTGGTTCTTGATCATATGCTACCTCCTGAAATAGCTAAACACTGACCCAATTCTTTTTGATACAGTGACTCTGTGTATTCCTTCTGTCTTCTTTTGATGCTTCTTGCATTGCTCAATACTTTGTACAGAGAATCCATCAATACTGCAACTTGAGGCTTGAATTTTTCTTCACTTCTTTCAGCTTGAGAAATGCTATCATGTTCTTCCCTTTTGGTTTTCTAACACCAGGTATGCTGATGAATACCAAAACTCCAAACCTGGTTTTGAGTGGCTGGGCAGCTGGATGCAGTTGTTCTCCATGGTGGGATTGGTAATTAATTCCATGGTGCAATCTACTGGAGCAGCTGAGTCTTAGGGATGTGATCTGCTTCCAGTATATAAGTATAAATATGTGGATAAGGGTATATAAGTATTCAAGTAGCCATTGAGTTGGATCTGACTCATAGCGACCCCTTCTTGGGTTTCTGAGGCAGTATCACTATTGAAGTAGATTGTCCAGTCTTCTTTCTACGGAGTGGCTGGTGGGTTTGAACCGCCAGCCTTCTGGTTAGCAGTAAAATGCCTTAGGCAAGAACTGAATAAAAGATTTCAAAGGGTGGCTGGAGAAAACAAAGTAAAGTATTATAATGAAATGTGCGAGGACATGGTAGTGACACTTATAACTGAGCACTTCCCTTATAAGGACCCTGTTGGATATTCTAGAAGTTGTCTAAGATTATTTTAAGAAATATTGATTCCTACTTAGGTCTTGTGGCTTCTAAGCCATGGCAACTCTCATGACTTATTATGTTATGATTCTTGCTTCCTTGCAACTAAACTGTCACTTGAAGAACAAAGAAAATGGCTCCTAGATGGCTGTCTGGACAGTTAAGCGGACAAGTTCTACTAAAAAAAGAAAGCCTAATGTTGCCTGCTTAGGCTAAATTTCCTGTTCATACCTTCCTAAGCAAACTGGTTCAAGGTGTGGTCTATTAGCAACCTCTTCTTGGGTTTCTGAGGCAGTATCACTACAGAAGTAGATTGCCCACTCTTCCTTCTGAGGAGTGGCTGGTGGGTTTGAATCACTAGCCTTCTGGTTAGTGGTCAAATGCCTTAGGCACTGTGTCACCAGAGCTCCCGTTTTAGTTTAAAGTTTGAATGTTTAGTTAAGAGGTTAGTTAATAATAATCCTCTGGTGGGCATTCCAGCATGGAACAGACCTTCAATATATATATTTATTTCAGGAGCCCTGGTGGTGCAGTGGTTGAAGTACTCAGCTGCTAACCACAAGGTTACTGGTTTGAACCATCTGGCTGCTCCATGGGAGAAAGATGGTTATTTGTTTCCTATTTTCCATATTCCAATCACCAGTAATTATCAATACATTTTGATTGCATGTTTGATCAATTTCAGACCGCAGAAGCTAGTAAAAAAAAAATTTCTATCTCTTCAGCTTTGGTTTTAGTGGTTGGTGCATAAATTTGAATAACAGTAGTATTAACTATTATTCATAAATAAATAATGCATAAATTTGAATAACAGTAGTATTAACTAGGGAGCTCTGGTAGCCTAAGGCACTTGACTGCTAACCAGAAGGCTGGCAGTTCAAACCCACCAGCCACTCCTCAGAAGGAAGGTTGGGCAATCTACTTCTGTAGTGATACTGCCTTGGAAACCCAAGGAGGGGTTGCTATGAGTCGGGTCCGACTCGACGGCACATAACAGCAACAACAACAACAACAGTATTAACTAATTCAATCTATATGCTGAGCAAGTAATCCGAGAAGCTGGACTATATGAAGAAAAACGTGGCATCAGGATTGGAGGAAGAATCATTAACAACCTGAGATACACTGATGATACAACTTTGCTTGCTGAAAGTGAGGATGACTTGAGGCACTTACTGATGAAGACTGAGAAACACAGTCTACAGTATGGATTACATCTCAATATAAAGACGACAAAAATCCTCACAACTAGACCAATAGCAGGATCACGATAAACGGAGAAAAGACTGAGGTTGTCAAAGAATTCACGTTGCTTGGTTCTACAGTTGAGGTCAATGGAAGCAGCAGTCAGGACATTAGACGACGTATAGCACTTGGTAGGTCAGCTGCGAAGGAACTGTTTCAAGTGCTGAGGAGCAAGGATGTCTCCTTGAGGACTAAGGTGCGCCTGACACAGGCCATGATATTTCCAATCACCTCATATGCATGTGAGAGCTGGACAATGAATAAGGAAGACCAAAGAAGAGTTGATGCTTTTGAGTTGTGGTGCTGGCGAAGAACGCTGAAGATGCCATGGCCTGCCAAAAGAACTAACAGATCTGTCCTGGAGGAAGTGCAGCCGAGATGCTCCTTGGAAGTGAGGATGGCCAGACTTCATCTCACCTATTTTGGTCATGTTGTCAGAAGGGACCATTCTCTGGAGAAGGATGCCATGCTTGGTAAGGTGGAGGGTTGACAAAAGAAGGAAAGGCCTTCGATGAGATGGATTGACATGGTAGCTGCAACAGTGGGCTCAAGTATAGCAAGGATTATGGAGCTGGCATGGGATCAGGTGGTGTTTCTTTCTGCTGAGCATGGGGTCGCTATGAGTAGGAGGCAACTCGACGGCACCTAACAACAACAACAGTATTAACTAGTCTTCCTTGTAGGTGTATGGATATTATTGTATAGCTGACAGCATTGTATTTCAGGATAGTTCTGGAAATGTTCTTTTTGATGATGAATGTGACACTATTCCCCTGTAATATGTCATTCCTGGCAGAGTAGTTCATATGACTGATTCAAAATGGCCAATAGCAGTCTATTTCAGCTCATTAATGCATATATGTATTCCATTTCATTTTTGACAACTTCCAATTTTCCTAGATTCGTATCTTTATACATTCTACATTCCAATTATTAATGGATGTTTGCAGCTGTTTCTTCTCATTTTCAGTCTTGCCACATCAGCAAATGAAGGTCCTGCAAGCTTTACTCTATTCTCAGCATTAAAGTTGAATCTACTCTGAGGAGACTGCTCTTCCCCAGTCATATGTGGAATGCTTTCCAACCTAAGGGCTCATCTTCTGGCACTATAACTGCTATTCATAAGGCCTTCTGAGGCCAATTTTTTTCAGAAGTGGATTTGGCTATGTCTTTCTTCCTACTCTGTCTTAGCCTGGAAGCTCCACCTTGGTGACAGAAATGATGCCAGAGATTGCACGACAGAATTCTGCACAACTAATGACCTATTCGTTGCAAATGCATTTTTTGAACAACATAAACAGAATATATGTATGGAATACACTACAATATAAAACAAAAATCCTCACAACAGGATAAGCAACATCATGATAAATGGAGAAAAAATTGAACTTGTTAAGGATTTCATTTTACTTGGATCCACAATCAACAGCTATGGAAACTGTAGTAAAGAAATGAAAGGATGTATTGCTTGTTGTTGTTGTTGTTATATGCCGTCGAGTCGGACCCGACTCATAGCGACCCCTCCTTGGGTTTCCGAGGCAGTATCACTATGGAAGTAGATTGCCCCATCTTCCTTCCGAGGAGTGGCTGGTGGGTTTGAACCGCCAGCCTTCTGGTTAGCAGTCAAGTGCCTTAGCCACTATGCTACCAGAGCTCCCAGGATGTATTGCATTGGGCAAATATTCTGCAAAAGATCTTTTTAATATGTTAAAGAGCAAAATGTTACTTCGAAGAGTGTAAGATGTATCTGACCCAAGCCATGATATATTCAATAGCCTCATATGGATGTGAAAGCCTGGACAATGAATAAGGAAAACCACAGAAGAACTGATGCATTTGAATAACAATGTTGTAGAGGAACACTGAATGTACCATGGACCTCTAGAAGAATGAACAATCTGTCTTGGAGGAAGTACAGCTGGAATACTCCTTAAAAGCAAGAATGGCCAGACTTTGTATCTCATACTTTGGTCACATTGTCAGAAGGACCAGTTCCTGAAGAAAGACATCATGCTTGGTAAAGTATAGGGTCAGGTCAGCAAGAAAGGGGAAGACTTTCAATGAGACGGATTGATACAGTGTCTGCAACAATGGGCTCAAGCATGTCAATGACTGTGAGGATGGCACAGGACGGGGCAATGTTTCACTCTGTTGTACACAGGGTTGCTGTGAGTCAGAACCAACTCAATGGCAGGTAACAACAAGAAGAACAATGTTTTCTGGGTATGTTCCTGACTATCTCAAGCCTTGAGGAGATACATTCTGTCTCCAGTATAATGCCTGGCATAGAAGTACTTGATAATCATTTGTTTAGCTAAGCTAAACTATATGGTCAGAAAGAGCCAGAACAACAGCTAACTTTGGGTAGGAGCAGGGAAGGAATTCAAGCTAGAGGATATTTCTACATATGTGTTTATATATGCGCAAATATATCCATGAGTATAGTAGAGCATATTGGGGGCAAAGATATGAAAACTTCTTAGCCACAACCAAACACCTTGAGGGAATAAGTGCTGGCTCTGGGGGCTTAGGATCATAGTCATGGGGAACACTAAGGTCAGTTGGCATAGCATAGACCATGAACACAACGTTCTACAGCCTACTTTGGTGACTAGCAACTGGAGTCTTAAAAGCTTGTGAGCACCCATCAAAGGTGTATCTATTGCTCTCTCCTGATCCAGAGTAAAGAAGAGTCAAGAAAATCAAAGTGTAAGGAAACAATTAGTCCAAAGGACTAAGGGATCATGTGAACCCCAGTCTCTATGACCCTGAGACCACGAGAACTAGATGGTGTCTGGGTACCACTGTTGACAGCTCTGAAAAGGATCACAGTAGGAAGTGCCAAATAGAGCGGGAGAATACTGTAAAACAAAACTTGAAGTAATGAAAAAGATGAGGCTTACTGGTCTGATAGAAACTGGTGGAACCCCTGAGACTATGGCCTTTAGGGAACCCTTCAAATCTGGAAGTGAGCACTCATGCAGCCAAATGACAGGCCTGTGTGGTGAACGATAATACCAGGGAAGTACCCACTTCTTAGAACAATCAACCATATGAGATCCAAAACGGCAGCATTTGCCCAGGGCTAAAGCAGACGGCGCGAAGAGGCAGGAACCAAGGGTGAAGGGCAATGGTACACACAGGGCGGAAGTAGGAAGAGTGCTTTCATATTGGAAGGATGGTAATCAGAGTCACAAAACAAAATGTGCATGAATTGTTGAATGGAAAACCAATTTGTTCCATAAAATTTCACCCAAATCACAATAAAAATAAATAAATAAAGGAGAAGAGTAAAAAAAAAAAAAAATTATATAGAAATCTGGAGATTATGGAATTCAGCATTATTCCCCTGTAAAACTGGTAAGTACAGCAGGTCAGAGAACGTAGGAAAACGGAGCCATATAGAATCAGTCAAAGCTTCTTCAAGGATAATACAATCTATGGAGGTAAGGAACTAGGACTACAAAGTGTTTCTTAGATTCCAGGATATACCATCTCCATTTTTATCCCCTTACTTTTACTTGCCACCAGTGAATAGTTTTTTAATAGAGAGAAAAGAGTAACTTAAAAAAATAAATAAATACTACCAATGTGCTCTTGGGAATAAATGAAAACAACAGTCCAGTATCACAAAAGAATTAGAGAGAATATGAGCAATGTAGTTTAATTAGGTAGGATGAAAAGCTTTTGCTCATTCTACTTAGTTTGCCCAAACAACTCAGGAACTCTCTTAGGTGCATAAAGCATATAAATAAATGACAAATAAGAATGGTTCATTGAGTCAATGAGTTTTCTGATGCTAAGCATAGTGTCAGTTGGTCCTAGGAATATTAAAATCAAATCCATGTAGATCAAATTCAAAAGAATGTTTGTTCTGGGTCAATTAGTAGTTTTAGGAAATGATGGCGGTATATCTACTGGGAAGTAAGCAAATCTAGAATGTGGATTTTCCTCTCCATTAGCAAAAGAAAAAAAAAATATTCTATTTTTTCTCCCTCAAACCAAACAAACTACAAGGGTCACAGAGACCTTTGAAAATTAACAAAGGACTTATTTTCAGAATAAGGTTAAAAATCAAGAAAATAAATAACCTCTGTTAATCTTTTTTTTTAATAGTTAGGTCTGAAAAGAACTAGCTTTTAAAAATATCAACAGTTTCTAGTTTTTCTAAAAGGTTTTGAATTTCCAGCAGATTCACTTTTCAATATTTCCAGTTTGACCTTAGAGCTTCCGGCTGAACTTTTATACAGCATAAGCTAAATGGGGGACAGGAAGATTTTCAACAGTCCTCAGAAGAAGACTTACTTAATTCCCCTTCCTAAATCAGGCCTGAAATACCATTTTGACACATTGAATAGCATGCCACTAAAGATGCTATCTTTAGAGAAAAATACTGATCATCAAAACCTTCCTAGTGATTAAAAATCACATGGAACTTCTAGCAAGAAGAAGAGATAGCCATTGTGCTCTGATTCACTAAATTACTTCCCACACAGAAGTGGCCCATCATCTTAGCAGCAGGGTAGGCACAATTCACTGTCCTAATAGAATAAGTATTGAGTTTTCACAGTTAAATATCTATAGCTAGCAAATAACTGTTTTTGTTTATGTGTCCTGAGAGTGTGGAGAGGCCATTGGTTAATATTTCAATCTAGTAAATAGAAGGGAACATATCTTAATATGTAATTTCTAGTTCTTCCTTCTCATCTTCTGTACGTGAACTATCCTAATGCCAACCTATTATTTCACTGCTAAAGGAATATGGACCATTGTTGTTGCTATGCGCCGTTGAGTTGGACCCGACTCACAGCAACCCTTCCTTGGGTTCCCGAGGCAGTATCACTACGCAAGTAGATTGCCCCACCTTCCTTCCAAGGAGTGGCTGGTGGGTTTGATCTGCCAGCCTTCTGGTTAGCAGTGAAGTGCCTTAGGCACTTGCTACCAGACCATTAGGAAGCTCTATAATCCCCAAGGTCCTATTTATAACATAGAACAATGTCAGAAATGTTTTTATTTGAAAGCATTCGCCACCTTTTTTTTTTTTTTTTTTTTACCTCATTCCCTGTTGACATGACTGCAACCACTGGAAACTTATTAACTTCAACCTCTGTGACACCTACAGTTGCCAGAAGACCAATCTCTGAAGGGCCCATGTGTGTTCCTTTGGCCAATACGCATTCTCCTCTTTTAATGTCATGGCCGATGGGTCTGAAAATCAAAGTAGAACCATAAGTGGTATGAAATTTTCTTAGCTCAGAGAGAAATGTTAGTGTCAGGGAAGGAGAACACTTAAGGGGAGAAACAGATCTGTTGTCATTGGGATGGTGGAGGTATAGCTTTGTTGCAAGGGAATACTGACCAAATTAGTACACATTCCATTGTAAGAATAACAATCTAAAGTACATGAACTACTAGTGGTAGGGCAGTAAATCATGTTTGTATATAAAAAGGTTACTTCATTATTCCTGGTAATCAGTAGAATATGGGTAAGTACACAATTCTGGGATTATTTGTATTAATACCAATTTCTGGATTATCTAGGGGTTGTTGTTGTTGTTATGTGCTGTCGAGTCAAACCCGACTCATAGCGACCCCTCCTTGGGTTTCTGAGGCAGTATCACTACGGAAGTAGGATTGCCCAACCTTCCTAGGTTAGGGCTTGATAATTCTGGATTATCCAGGGGTAGTTAACTATGAATCATGTACTCTCATCTGCACATGTTGCTTTTGACCTCTTCATCTGCCTTTAGCACCTTCATTTAAAAAGTGGGCAGGGCAGACACAGGATGGAGAGTTCAGAAAACTCATTTTGCTACTTTTAATAGACCTGAAAGCTAATGGCTAATCAATATATCTGCAGATTTATAATAGTCATGTTCTCCTGAGTTCCCGATTATGTAGAAACAAAAGGAGGCTACATACTCTGTATGTTATGAACTTACCTGATATCTTGGCCTGGCCGAGCTTGCACCAGAATTCGCACTTCAAGTTCTTCAGTGCCCTATAATAAGAAAATGTCACGTAAATTCAAATAGAAATTATGATCAGTAGTTTACCTAATCATCTACTTTTATCATCAGACAGATCCAGAATATACAAAAACATAGAGAAACATAGAACCATTAGCTAAACCTTTGAAAACACTATGAATTTCTACCTCAGGTTCCTAAAAGATTAGAAAGTTTTGTGCCAAAAAATAATGAAATATCTTCTTGTTCACATGATTTTAATGTATCAATTCAAATTGTGAACCTTGCTCTATAAGTAGTATTCTCAAAAGAAAAAGATACACACACATACACATACACACACATATAATACACACATATACACACATATATGGATACATTATATGGATAAAGTAAATATGCATGGAGATAATGTTTCTTCTGTTCTCATGAATCATGGGTTTGGCACTATGACAAGTTCCCCAAATAGCTGCAGAAATTTCAGTGAAGGACTTATAGTTTGCCTGGTAGTTGATTCGTGTAAATTTTAATGGTGATCATCAATTTTACATTTATGGGCTGTGAATAATATTGTGATATTGGAACTGTGTCTTGTCATCTGGCAGAGATTGTGGATGCATGTGTTCTGCATTTCAATGCTCTGATGGTTTCTGTGATGCCAATAAATCTGCATAGACAATTTTAACAGCTGACAATGGGATATGCATCTCAAGAGGTGAATTTTATACAACTACAATTTGATTAAAAAGAAAATGATCAGATAAAGAAGAGTGGCTGTGTCTTAGCATGGCAGAATTTCAGTGTATACTCAGCCCATGAAAACATACATTTATCTTTAATTTCAGTCTTTTAAGTATATTTTAAACTCTTCACAAAGTAACTAAGCAGTTGGAACTGTTCTACTTAGTAAGAACAGTTAATAATTTTCAATAATTGCTGCTAGTTTCAATGAGATGAAGATCTGCTTAGATTCCAAAAGATCCTATGGTCCCTTATTTTTAGGCAACAGTAGGAGAACTGACATAAATTTAATATCTCAAAGCTATTATTTGGTAGGACAGATTTTCCCTGAATTACAGAAAGTCAGAGCTGAAGGGGTCATTTGGTTCAAATGCGTGGCTTAGTGTAATACTCAAGAACTGGTCCAAGTGTTCTTTGTTAAACTCTTCTCTATTACATTCTGAATTCATTATAACTGTTGTTGTTGTTGCTATGTGTCGTCGAGTCGGACCCGACTCATAGCCACCCCTCCTTGGGTTTCTGAGGCAGTATCACTACGAAAGTAGACTGCCCCATCTTCCTTTTTGAGGAGTGGCTGGTGGGTTTGAACTGCCAGCCTTCTGGTTAGCAGTCAAGTGCCTTAGGCACTAGGCTACTAGAGCTACTTCATCTTTTTTTCAGAATGAATTTCTCAACTAGAAAGTATATTAACAGTTAGTATTTTTGCTGTTCTATCTTAAGGTATTTTCCTTTCTTGTTTGCATGTGAAATTTCTTGGGTCAAACATAGCGCAGTCTTCTACTGTAAAAGCAGTGATCATCAAGAAAAACAAAATAAAACAAAACCCAAAACACCCTCCTATTACAAAAGATTTTCAAGCCTAAGGTCATTCCTTATTTTCTGGAGACACATTCAGTATAATGTAAGATCCCAACATAATAAAACATCTGGGTTAATCTCATAAACATTACAGAAAACGAGCCTGATCCATGCTATTGTCATAGGAACAAGGGGGCGGTAAGACCTGGTAATGACGTACATCATCTGATTCCCTGATAAGTTCAGTATCTTCCACTTGTACTACTGCATCAGCACCGCAGGGGATGGGAGCACCTGTTGTAACCCTCATGACTTGTCCTGGCATTACTGTCTGAGTTGGCTGAAATGCAAACATGTAAGAGAGAACTGATTTACTAGGTGCTGCAAAGGAAAGTCTGCAAAGGATGTAACATTTTAAGAAACAAACCTTTATAAAAGGAAAGTCTTAAAAGTCTTAATCATTTTGGCCTGATGTAATAAAAGCTACCCACAAACAGGTCCATTTACATCAAACAGGCATTCACTGGATGAAGCTGACTTGATGTGCTCTGGAAGGTAACAGCTGTTAGATGCCTTTTTTGGCCCCGTTTTCTTTTTGAAGAACTGGCACTTATGTTTGCCACAACTGGCTCTCACTCAAATAATCTGAGTTTTCTTAACATATATAAAGTGATTTGAGAAACTGTAAGAAAAAAAAAAATGCTAGGAAATATGATTTTATAAATGACAGTTACGAAAAACCAACACCTTAGTGATTTATTCTTCTGATGTTTAAGAAATGCAGTGTTTGACTAAACTTTTTGGTTAAATAAAGGCAAACCAAAAACTTAATTTTTATTATTGCTCTTGAAAACCTTTCTAAAGCATTTCAGTTCATATTTCAAGTAGTAATGAAAGTCTAGCAAATATAACTGAATCATTTGTAAATGATTCCAGTATGTGTAATATTTTAGATTAAACATTATATCCAAAATTTTCCTTGTTTGAACTTTCATGTGGATAGTATAGGAGACTGAGGTAAACATGTACTGACCACAGGACTTGCCCTGCAAACTTCTCCCAGTCTGAAGAAAAGTATATTTCTATAAGATCCATCTGATAGGTTTGATCTGGCCTCAGAAGAGTCATTTGTCATGGGCCACAATTTAGGTCAGAGTTGAGGAAAGGAATGCTTCCAATTCCCCCTAAAGAAAATCCTGAGACCATATTAATTCCCCAATTAACAACAACAACAAAAAGGTATTATGCAAAGATACCTGCTTCGTAAATATTTTAAATCTTAGGAAATGGCTAAGTAAAAATACCCTATCACATGAAGTAATATCAAAGTAAATCTAAACATTTATTATTAGAAAAGCCTTAAAAAGCTTTTCTCCATAGTATTATTGCTGCAAACAATACCACCAATGGCTAATATTTATCGAACCTTTATTCTAGGCTTGTTGTTGTTGTTGTTGTTATGTGCCATCGAGTAGGCCCCGAATCTTAGCGACGCCTCCTTGGGTTTCCGAGGCAGTATCACTACGGAAGTAGATTGCCCAGCCTTCCTTCCAATCATTCTATGCTAGGTACAGTTAAACGCCTTATGTCCTAGAATAAAAGTCCTATAAGCCAGGGATTTGCTTTATTCTGTTTGCCTCTCCAGATCATATTCTATTCTCCATTCTGTGCTGTGTCTCAGAAAGCTGACATCTATGGACTATTATTTCAACCAGGTTCCCGTCACTCTGGCTTCTGACTAGATTCAGCCAATGGGAAGGACCAATAGTAATATTAAAGGGTTAAGAGACACAAGTTGTTGTTGTTGTTGTTATGTGCCGTCGAGTCAACCCCGACTCATAGCGACCCCTCCTTGGGTTCCTGAGGCAGTATCACTACGGAAGTAGGATTGCCCAACCTTCCTTCCGAGGAGTGGCTGGTGGGTTTGAACCGCCAGCTGTCTGGTTAGCAGGCAAGTGTCTTAGCCACTATGCTACCAGAGCTCCCAGAGACACAAGTAGGGGTTTTTATTTCCCTTGAACTTTCCCTGTCGGGGAGCAGTTTGGCCATGGTGGTGTAATCTCTATTACTGAGGGCACAACCTCTGTTGGGCTGGCCCCTGCCATACCTATGAATCTTCCCATATTTAAGTACCGTTCTCTCCCTTCAGACCTACTGATGATAATGAAGTCTCACTGTTGCTGGCGCCTGGGTGCACATTCCTCTCTGTTTCCCTTAACCCTTTCTATATCTATAGCCTGCATTACTTTCTCACTAATCACCCCCTTCCCAGACATATTGTTATATCATCCTAAAGTTAGAAAAGTGTCTGGTACAAGGTAGGCACTAGATAAATAGTTTCAGAATGAATAAATGTGCATTATCTCCTACAATTATCATTAACAATCACATCAAGTAGGTGGCTCTATTATTATCACCATTTTAGAGGTTTGGAACCTAAAACTTAAAAAGATTAATTAATTTGCCCAAGATTAACTACCATTAAGTTACAACATTGGACTTAAACTCAAGTATGTCTAACTCCAAAGACAGACTCTTAACTTCTATGTCATACCTTCCTTAATACCTCAGCCATTTATGCAAATAATTTTATAATGCCATTTCTTATAGATGACTGACACTGGGTCAACCGAATCTCCATATGGAATCCTTTTTGGTTTACAACTCCAGTATTGTCCCTGGTTTTTTTTTTTTCCACAGTCATGGGAGGAGGAAATTCTTGGGAGCAGATCTGTTATTGAGCCACGTACCTAATATCTCCTTATCCTGTTATTCAAACAAAAGATATTCCAGGCTTATTCAGAATTGTGTCATTTTTCACCAAGATAATGCATAGGATTTAAAATGTAAACTTTAGCGACCAATGCATTTAAAATTTATTTTTTAATTTCAATCTCACATATTTCTCATTGTCTAGGAGATCTCTTTATCTGCTATAGAGGCCATTTTGTAGGGCAATGATTTCTGATGAAAAGCGTTAAAGTTTTGAATTGATATGTGTGTTTTTTAATACAGGTGCTAATGTCAAAACTATTTCCTGAGTCTGTAGAACAAAGACATTTAATACAGACCTGTAGAGGTCCTTCTTTTGCTGAAAGTGCTTTGTTGGCTAAGGTAGAAAGTGAATTTAGGGCAGTTGCTTCCCAAGTTGTGATGTGTTAATCTAAAGTCCTTCTTCAACATTCCTGGGTTTAATGTACTATATTATCTAAATTTTAGTTTTACTTGGTTTGACCTATAATTTTCTCTACTTGTTGGTTTAACCACAACTTAAGATACGCTTTTTTGTTGTTATTTAATAAAAAAATAATTTTTCTCTTCTCCAAGACCAGCAATTCTAAGTGGTAGGTGGATGATTCTCACACCACCTCATACACATTAAAGCCAATATTAAAGATATCATTGAATACATAAAGATATTTACATATCCATTTAGAGTGGATATATGAACTGTAACTGAATTGAATCATCTGAAAATCATACATTCTGGTAATACATGAAGTACTTCCTTTAGATTAATAGTTATTCTTTGCATTTTATATTTATTGATAGTCTTTACATGATTTACATAGAGTAAAACAGTCCAAATCTAGACTGAGTTGGATCTTTCAAGTTTTGTCCAGTGATAGCACTTTATAATTATTATGTAGTGTTTTCTATGAAAGTATCCAGTGCTAACCAATGGGACCAAACTATAAGGGATTTAAGGTAAGTATTTCAGTATACCAAGAAAGCATTTTGTAAATCACTACTGCAGTGTCACCTCAATGCTCAAGTGTGTGCACTTTGAAGAAGTGAATAATTTGGCTCTGGCAAGATCTTGAAGGTAGCTGTAAAGTTTACGCAATAGATTAATCTGTTATCGAAAAAGCACATTACAGATAATTTGAAGGCCCTTTGTTGTGTTTAGTTTTAATCTTTTTTCCTATCAAACTTGTACAGGAATTTATAAGAAGTTAGCAACTTTTAAGTTTCACATCTCTTCTTGTGCTTCTAGTTCTCTAATAGAGTTGGAAGTCTTAACTAAAAGTAAATAAGGGTTAAGAAGTTCTCAAGGCCCTTAAGAATCTGCTACTTAGCATTATGTGTACTAGTCTGTGGCTACCACAAACTACTTGTAGTTCCCTAAGTACTCCATGTAATTTTCAAAAACACCTGTGGGTCTTGGCTTAACTTCTTACCTCTGTCTGGAATGTTTCTTTTCCATTTCTGCTTTTGTAACACTGTCCAATCTTATCTCCCTAACCACTCCAGGCTGAAATGCTCAACCTCTCTTTTGTGCTTCATAGCACTTGAGTGATATCATTAGTGTAATACTTAATACACTATATTGTATTTAGTTGTTTTTACTCTGTCTCCTGCATTAAATGTAAATTCCTTTAGAATAGTAATCACATCTCAATCTAGCTTATATCCCCAGAACCTAGCCCAGTCCTGGGTATACACAATAGGTGTCCTCGACAAATGTTAGACTCAGTTGAAGATCAGACAAGTACTCCTTGAAAAATAGCTATTTTGTGGCTCCACAGGGCACTGTGCTACTTGTACATACATAGGGTTGCCATGAGTCGGAAATTACTTGATGGTAGCTGGTTCTTTTTTTCCTCCTATAGTGATGCCTAGATGAAAAAATAGTTCTGGTGACAGATGAATTCAAAAGGGTTTTCTTGAGGTATGATATGGCTTTCAGACCAGTAATACTGGCAAGCAACGCCTATCTAATGAGTTTTAGAGAAGTTAAACAACCTGTTCTTTGTAAATTTCCATTTGTAACATAAATTGGGAAAACATCTGAGAAGACCATCTAGAAATGGTTGTTTAATTCAGAAAATCAATGTTTATGCAAAAAGGAAGAATCACGCAATCATAGGGCTGGTAAATGCTTGTGGGACATATCTATGAGGCAGACCAATAACACCATGACATATATCAATAGATACAGATTCTTTAAGAAATGACAATTTCTTTAGTTCTTTCTCAAGGAACCATCATTTAATTTAATCTCTTTGATAATCTTCTGTCTGTCTAATCCTTTTCTAAAATTTTCACTAACTGATAGGGGAAGTTTAGAATTAGATGGTAAAAGTCCATGAAGCTGAAAACTGATGTTAAACCTAAAGGTCCTCTGAATCTCACCTGTTCACCAGCTTGGGACTCCCCAATGATGAAACGGTCTCCTGGGCCATCAGCAGCTGTGAGATGGAACAGAACCCAGAAGAAACATCAGTATGGACCAGTACCAATGAGTAAGAACCCAGTATTTGAATTCTAAAATTTGACTAAAATTATCTGATAAGGCTTCAGAAAAATAGAATACTTTTCTGATCTCTTACATTAGACAATGGCTTTATTATTACCAGCTTGACTTTTGGTATCCACGACTCATAAATGGAAATTGTCTTCCTGTCACTCCATAGTATTCACATTTGTGCTTTTCTAATAGGAAGTTCATTTAGGTTAGCCTTCTAAATAGACACCACCTTATGCAAGTGTTTGTATATCAGATGTGTATGTGGACATATATATGGATATATTACTATATATACCTGTAGAGCAGATGGTGGGTTTGAACTGCTGACCTTCTGGTTAGCAGCCAAATGCCACTATGCCACCAGAGCTCCTTATATATACCTATATATATGCATTTCTCCATTTTTCTGTTAAAACTTTTACTGTTTCATATTTTCTTATTTCTCATCCAATCTGAAATTCACAATAATCCAGTGACGTAGGAAGAACAGATAATCCTCTCTTCATTTGACAGCTGAATAAACAGTATGTAGGAGCTCTAGTAGAAAAGGTTAAGTGCCCTGAACAAGTCCTGGTTGTGGTAAAACTAGGACTAAAATCCAGTATCTTAATGGGCAACTCATTTTTAAATTTTTTTAATGGATCACCATACTATTTCTCAGCCAAAACTCAGGCAGTACTGCATCACCTTTTCCACTGGCTAATTATTTATTTTTAAGTTGAAAGAAACACATTCAGAATAAACCAAAAAAGTCAAACCCACTGCCATCTGACTCAGAGCGATCCTCTGCGACAGCACAGAACTGCCCCATAGAGTTTCCAAGGCTGTAAATTTTTGTGGAAGAAGACTGCCTCATCTTTCTCCTGCAGAGAAGTTGGTGAGTTGGAACTGCTGACATTCAGATTAGCAGCCGAATGCCTTAACCACTGTACCACTAGAGCTCCTCCATTCAGAATAGGGATTTCTTTTTTTACATACTATATAGTAACGGTTAGTCCTTGGGTAGTAGAACACTTTAAATCTCTCGGCTGCTAAATGAAAGTTTAGAGGTTTCAGTCCACACACACATGCTTGGGAAGAAAGGCCTGGCAATCTGGAACAATCTGCATTGAAAACCCTGGGGAGCACAGGTCAACTCTGACACACATGGGTAGCCGTGAGGGTGAACTGACTTGATGGCAGTGTTTTTCTGTCTTTTAATGGTAATGGCTGGATAAAAAAAATATTCCTGGTAATAAATGAATTCAAAAGGATTTTTTTGAGGTACGGTATGGCTTTTGGAGCACTATTACTGGCAAGCAATGCCCATCTAGTGAGCTCTATGATCGTGACCATTACTTCTGTATCATCTGCACACAGCAAGGATTTGGGCATATTACACCATCTATATGAGTATTTTAATTATAATTATAATGATAAATAATAAAAAATATTTTTCTCTCTTTTAAAAAGAACACATGAGATTCATGGTTTCTTCGTGGTAGTTTTCTAAAGTCTTATTTACCATATTGTTTATGAAACACTTCTTTACACAGATGACCTATGGTTAATCTGATATGGAGAGGGACAAGGCATTAACATTGAATCTCTTCTGAACACTAAATGTTGTACCTTGTGCTTTAGACATGATCTCAGTTAATAAACTGTGGCTTTCTTGTGTTTTTTTAGAATCCTAGTGTATAAGCAGTATCCATTTATAAAAACTAGACTAGTTTTCCTCCAATGCTATTTTAATATACTACTTTTAGGGGCTCTTTTCTAAAAAATTATACTTTTAAAAGTGAACAATGTAAAACATACTAGAAGTTATTGCTTCAACAATGATCAACATTTTACCAATTTTGTTTCATCTATTGTTGCACTGTTTTTGCAGTATTTTAAAGCAAATCATGATTTTGTTATGGCAGAAAATTAAAATATCAGTTATTTTTCAGAGTTCCATATGAATGATCTCAAATGTAAGCAACTCCCCCCGGAGGGAAATAATCATAAGCTTGCCACCTCCCATATGCAACCTACACATTCTCTCCTTTTAATTCCGGCATAAAAAGAAATTAGCATGGCTTTAGAAGTAAAACAAAGCTGAATCTGAATCCCTGTCCTGCCTATTATTAGTTTTATAACTGAGTAATTTACCAAATCTCTTTAAGCTTCAGTTTTCTTGCTGATAAAAATGAGGATAATGATACTTTAAAAATAGTACCTTGAAAGCTGTTCATTCCTTTCACTCATTCAGTAAATTTCTAGGGCACGTCTCCCATGCTCCCAGTGTCATACACAGTAGGTACTGGGGACGGAGTAGAGAGTAATACCAGGCCTGGTTTCTATCTAATGCAGTGCCAGTCTGTCGTAATGTTTTTTGGACTCTGGATCACAAATGGAAGTGGGTTGCAAAATCAACTTGTAAATAATTAAAAACAAAGTTTATTGTGATATATATAATAAAAACTTTGCCATTTTAACCATCTATAAGTGTATAATTCGGTGACAGTAATTACATTCAATATGTTGTGCAACTCTCACCACTATCTATTTCCAAGGTTTTCATCCCCACAAACAGAACTCTACTCCCCTTACACAGTAGCTCTCCCCCAGTCCCTGGTGACCGTTAATAATCTTTGTCTCTAGGCATTTGCCTATGCTAGATATTTCATGTAAGTGAGATCACATATATTTGTTCTTTTGTGCCTGACTTATTTCACTTAGCATAATTAAAAATTTTTCCTTTTTAATAAAAAAGTATATAAAGGATGTTTCATCACACACAGTAAGGACAAGTATTATTTCATGAAACTTGTTTTTCATATATGTGTGTGTGTCTGCACATATATATGTTTGTATATATGTGATATAGGGAGCTCTGGTAGCATAGTGGCTAAGACACTTGTCTGCTAACCAGACGGCTGGCGGTTCAAACCCACCAGCCACTCCTCGGAAGGAAGGTTGGGCAATCCTACTTCTGTAGTGATACTGCCTTGGAAACCCAAGGAGGGGTCGCTATGAGTCGGGGCCGACTCGATGGCACATAACAACAACAACAACAACAACATATGTGATATATATATGACATACATGTAACATATATATGATATGTATGAGAGCTCCGATGGCATAGTGCCTAAGGTATTTGACTGCTAACCAGAAGGCTGGTGGTTCAAACCCACCAGTCACTCCTCAGAAGGAAGACTGGGCAATCTACTTCCATAGAGATACCACCTCAGAAACCCAAGGAGGGGTCGCTATGAGTCGGATTCAATTTGACAGCAGTGAGTTTAGTTTTTAGTTTTTTTTGTGTGTGTGATCTACTTATCTGTCCATCTCACTGACTTGTGATGAGACAGATATTAATCAAATAATCACATTAATGAAATATATAAACACAAATCAAGAAACCAAGAAAGGGAGATGTTTGTATGAGAGCATGCATTTAAAAGCTATAAGAGAATTAGGGAGAGCTTCCCTAGTGAAACGATTCCTGATCTGAATATGAAGGATGAAAAAGAGCTAAGCAGATAAAAGATGTGTATGTGTTGGTGTGTGTATGTGTGTGTTTGTGTGTGTGTGTGTGCGAGACAGAGACAGAGAGAGAGAGAAAGAGAGAGAGAGAGATTGACAGAGGGATATAAATCAGGGGTGGAGGAAATGCTCCATATAAAGAAAACAGTATATGCAAAAGCTCTAGCCCGTATCTTCCTTTTATCTTAAATTCTAGCCGTTCTCAACTTTTAGTACTGTAGTTGTCCGACGGTACCCAGTTGACTCAGATGTCAGCTCTACAACATACGCTACTTTCATTGCTTGGAGTGCCCTTCCTTTAACCGTGTGTTTGGTTATAGACCTAGCTTTGAAGACTCAGTTTAAGCGTCACATTCTCTAGGACTTCATATCTGCCTCCCTTCCCCTCAAGGGTCATGTATTTCCTCTTTAGTTTCCCCAATGTACCCTGAAATAACTCTAATGATGGTTTCTTAATTTATTGGCAGGGATTTGCTTATTTGTCTCATGAGAATCCTTAGCACTGGCCACATAAGTGTTCAATATGTGAAGTGTTTAAAATGTTCAATAAATGAATGGGCATGGATGCTAGACTCTTTATAATGATGAAGACATGAGTGAACAAATAATTTTTTCCTCTCATTTTCTAACAGAAAATGCTGTATTTTAAATGTCTTTCATTTTCTTCTGAAAAGTATGTTTTCCTTCTAAACTTGAGTCCCCATTTTTAGAATGTTTAGAAAGCTGCTATAATTCTATAAAACTAAGATTATATAATTTCTTGTCTAGCACAAAACCTACCTCATAGTTGATGCTCAATAAACATTTGTTGAAAAAAATAAATAAATGAATTTGTCATTTCCATAATACTTTGGTGGGAAGTTTGTAAACTGACTTGCATTTACTGGTATTGTGCTTTGTAAGTTTTCTTAAATCATTTTATAAATGTTGAGTATTTTATCTCTTCAGCTAGATTATGAGGAGCTCCTTAGAGATAGGAACCACTTCTTCCACGTCTCTTTTTGAAATCCTCTGTTCTTCACTTTCTATCCTTTCTTCTGTTCACCCATATATGCACATGCACCCAAAAAAACTCACTGTAATCGAGTTGATTATGACTCATAGCAACCTTATAAGGACAGAGTACAACTAGAAGGTTTCCAAGGCTGTAAATATTTACAGAAGCAGGCTGCCTCATCTTTCTTTTGCAGAGTGGCTAGTAGGTTTGAACTGCTGACCTTTTGGTTAGCAGTCAAATCCTTTAGACACTACACTACCAGAACTCCTTCACGTATTGTTGTTGTTGTTATGTGCCACTGAGTCAGACCCGACTCATAGCGACCCCTCCTTGGGTTTCTGAGGCAGTATCACTACAGAAGTAGATTGCCCCATCTTCCTCCTGGGGAGTGGCCGGTGGATTTGAACTGCCAGCCTTCTGGTTAGCAGTCAAGCGCCTCAGGCACTACGCTACCAGAGCTCCTTCATGTATACACATCTAAAATGTTCATATCAATGCTCTGCACAGAGACTCTAAATAAAAGTCACTAAATAAATAATGAGGGACTAGAGATCATTTGGAGTACTATAGGGGCAAGCCTGGTACAGAGTCTCAAGGAGGCTGAAAGAGTTCTTAAGTGATTCTAAAAATCAAGGTCCTTTGTTAAGTTATGAGAGAAGCAGCTCTGGGAAAGAATATGTACTCACTTGAACTATGATTTCCATTTTACCCTTAACCTTTCCATCTGCTAATTGGTAGCCTTTTGTGACTTCTCTGTAAGCTTCTTAAAATACTTTATAGCTCTGTTTCTGGCCTTATAAGGAAGGTTCATAGAACTGACAACATATATAGCAATGCCTCTCAAATTTTAAGGTGCATATAAATTACTTGGGGATCCTGTTAAAATACAGATTTTTGACTCAGTAGGTCTGGAATAGGCCTGGGATTCTGCATTTCTAACAAGCTGATCTTACTGCTCTACAGATGACTCTTTTTAGGAACAAAGCACTGTAAGATTGAACTGAATATATACAAATGCAGACTAAAAGAAAACTTAAGGAATAAATAATTAGTGAATTACATAGAAGACCTGATTTTACATCTTTAACACCGAGGCCCACTGTTTATTAGAAAGAAAGGGAAATAATCACCGATATCCCTAACTTGCTGTCACCTATTTAAAAACACCTACTAAAGAGACAGATAAGAGAAAAAGTTGCCATTTTCAAAATAAATTCTACACGCGTGGGTGGGAAGTGGAGGAAGTAGAGAGATGGTGTCACATGAACCTAAATCTTGAAAAGAATTAAACTAAGTATGCGTTAGAGAAGATGAGGAAATTCCAAGGATTTCTATACAGGCTTAGAATCTCCTGCCCCACCCCCTAATATTGACACTAGTGAGCTTCCTTTTCTGCTTTGTAACTGTAAAATTTAATTTGAAGGAAGTGATAAAAGCAATAGAAACCAAACCCTAACAGCATTATAACCGCAGAATTCATAATGCTTAATGGTAGGCTCTGAAGCTGTTCCTGGTCCTTCCCCTTTTTTAATGCCCAGAAAACACTTTTAGCCTGTTCACTTCTTTATTTAAAGATTCCCGATTATATCATTTGATATCAATTGTTACAATTAGGTAACTACTTATTGTGGCAATGTTTTCTCATTTCTTACAAAAATGGATTTTAATAGAAAATAATTGTCCTCAAACCATCTGCCATAGTATATTCCTTCATTTTTATTTTCTAGCCATATGTGACTTCTCTCTAAGCGTCCTGAAACACTTTAAAACTATTCATTTATTTTCAAAAACAGAGATTCTCATCATTTCCATGTTAGAGCTGAATAAACTGAGGCCTGTTGTGATAGCATGACTTTCAAAAGGCCACAGGAAATATCTCTGTCAGAAGAATAAGACAAAGGGATTAAGAATTTGTCTGATTATGGAACTATACTACAAGATGGATAACAGGTACCAACAAAACAAATCTCACAGCCACTAAGTCGATTCTGTCTCATAACAACCCTATAGGGCAGAGGAGCCCCACAGGGTTTCCAAGGCTGTGAATCCTTATGGAAGCAGACTGCCTCATCTGTCTCCCACAGAGCAACTGGTGGGTTTGAACAGTCGGCCTTCTGGTTAGCAGCTGAATGCCTTAACTACTGTGCCACCAGAGCTTTTTATGATAGGTATGGGGTCATAGTATTTATGTACATATTAAGATTTGATTCTAGGAAGGGATGGAGACAAGGCTGGAATATGGATTAATACTTGCTGCAGTTATGCAGAAGGACTAAACTGGGTGAATCATTTGGGATTTTAAATCTGCTGTCGTTTCCTATGGAAAGCAAGAAGCTGGGAGTAGGATAGATGAGTGCGAAGACATTTTATATTCTCTACCATCACCTTCCAGGGGAAAACACTCACTTATTTTTACTACTGGGAAAGGAAGTAGAACTTTTCCTTAAAGAATATTTTAAGGTTTCTGAAGTTTAAAAAAATTAATTATTCCAAATTATCTATCGGCTCACATGAGTGATACTTTCACATACATCATAAGGCCCTGTCAAATGAGCTGGAGAACCAGCTGTGGCCAAAGAGGATTTAAATGAACAAACAAGAAACCCTGGAACACTGGGTGGGGGGGAGGAGCGGCGGGGGGGTGGGGGAGAAGAAAAAACAACCTAGCTGTAAATCAAAAAAGCTGTGGACTGTTTATACAGAATTGGAATAGTCACTTTAACCTCTTGGGAGGAAGTACAACAAAATGTTAATAGTGGCCAGGCAGTGAGATAATGGACAATTAACAAATGTTCTTTTTGATTTTCTGCACTTTCCATAAGCATGTATTTCAATCAGGATGTAAAAAGGAAAAAAAAAAAAAAAAAAATTCTCCCTTTATACAAATGGCAAGGATTTCTCTTAATGTATCCTTGAAGAATTGTATATTGTACACGGTTCTCAAATTAATCCTTGGTTTGTTCAAAATTTTTAAATTTCTTTTCTAAATGATTCCAAAATAAGTTCTGAAGGCATAAGTTGTTCAAATTAAACTTTTGTAGTTAAGTTGAACTTGGGATTCTGAGATATTTTTGCCTTTAGTAACATCTAAGAGACTATAAGACAATGTTAGCCCACATCTCCGCAGGTGGGTGTGATGGCATAATGAAGATGATTAGCTTATTCAGTGTGAAGAGAGAAATCTTCAAAAACATAAAAAATAAAAATAGTTTATTAATTCTCATTGGTAACATACAACTTTCATTTTCTTTTCTTTGCTTTTACTTCTCAGATTGACTCCTTCCTAAATGCAGTTTTAGTCTTATTAGGTTGCAGGTCTTCCTGTTATATCACCACTCATCACTTGATTCCTGCTTTTCCCTTTTCTTTTTTAAAATACGTATTTAGCTCTGGTGGCCTAGTGCCTAAGGCATTTGACTGCTAACCAGAAGGCTGGCAGTTCAAACCCACCAGACACTCCTCAGAAGGAAGATTGGGCAATCTACTTCCATAGTAATACGGGCTCGGAAACCCAAGGAGGGGTCACTATGAGTCAAGATCGACTCGACGGCAGTGAGTTTTTTTAATTCTCTCTCTCTTTTTTTTCCCCCCAAAAAACCTCTTCCTGTGTATGTCTTGTTTCCTTAGTCACTTTATTACTGTCTTGATTTTTCAACCCACATACCTTAAAGCAAGTGGTCCTCCAACTGGTTTGGAGTTTTATCCCACATGTTTCTGAAGGATACTGGCTAATGCTTAGTGATCCAGAGCAAGTTAGCAACCTCTTTACACCTAGAGGGTTAGCAATGCTCACAGGTGCCACTGGTTATTACTGGAAGCCCTAAGGCAAAGGCAGAGGAGAAGAAAAAAAGGGAGAATAAAGGGAATGGGGAGAAAGGAATGGGAGTCAAGGAAGAGAGGGGTGGAGAGAAGGGGGTACACGAAGTAGAGAGTGGTAGAGAGCCACAACAATTGCCTTCAGGATACTTTTTACCCAAACACTGCTTGGGGGTGGTATTACAACACAGAAGAGACTGACAAATGCATTTATCTGCAAATAAATAAAAGTCATCTTCATTTCAGAATATGGTAAAAAGGACTTTTAGGATCCACAGAATTTGTCTTCCTGAATTACAGATAAGGGTGAAAAGATGTAACCGAAAACTTCAGCAAGTTTATAAGACTAACTGCTACTTTTAGCCAATGCCTTTTTTTGTCCACTGATGAGTTCTGCTGCCTCAATTATGTTGACATATAGAGACACACCTGCTGTTCCTGTTTTGAGCCTTAACCACTTATCTGTTGCATGCCTTAGAGAACTAGCAGCATGTCACAAGAAAGAAATGTGAATCAGCTACATGGTAGATAATAAACTTTTTATACCATGACAGTCATTGTAGACATTTTTACATGGAATAAGTAAAAGCAACACCACTCCAGAATAAAAGAATAAGATACTGAATAGCAATTTTACATTAAAAAATTTCTTTGATAGATTCTACAACAGCAGGAAGGTTCCATCATGGCTCATTTGGGCTAACCGTCCTTTTTGGCAACAAGAAAAGCTCAGAGCAATAGTTTGTTTTTACTGAGCTGTTGCTACCTCATGCAAAATCACGGAACAACATTCCGTTTGAGAATAATTCTTCCTTAATTTATTCTTACCCTCTCCTGGTTTATATTATAAAGAACGTAAAAACTAGACCTTCCTGTAACTTTGGTATTTCATTTATTGTAGTTGTTTGTTACACTCTGGAAGTAAGAATTCTTTGTCATTCTGTAGTAATCCTGTATGAGTACAAATAATAAGATCAAAACAAATTTTACTTTTAGTGAAAAGTAAATAATAAGAAATACGTAAGACTAAGAAATAAGAAGAGCCAATGGGGCTATCAGAAGAATAAAATAATTTTCTTTCTGGACAATATTCATTATAATAATTACTGCAGAGGAATAAATTTGGGAAAAAGAGATAGGAGAGATTGGAGATTTATTACTTTTGCTTTGGCTTTATCAATTTCAGAAGTACTCCAATCTAGTGAGATCTAGTTATTAGCTGAATGAGGTTCATATAAGATAGTCTTCCAAAAGAGAATATACTAGTGGGAATAAAAATTTATAAGGTAACTCTCTTCACCATTTAATTTATACAGAATATGAGAGTAATAATTCAGGTAACTATGATCCATTTTCAGAGATGGTCTAAGTAAACGTGTTAATAATACCACTAATAATAAATAAGAGCAATAATAATTACCCTTATTAAACATTTGAAGAACAATTATTGAGTGCTCTCTTTTTTGTGTGCCAGGTACTTCATTAATTCTTTCTAGAGCTTCATTAAATCCTCACAACAACCATTTTGTAAACCTCACCAGTTTACAGATAAGGAAACAAAGGCTCAAAAAGTGTAAGTTTAAGCTTAAGGTTATAAAAATCAAACTGGTACTAGAACCCAGATAACTATGACTTTGCTCAAAATCCCTAAACTTAACCACTTGTAAACTTCCTGCAACATAAAAAGATACTGCTGAGAGATGATGATGAAACATGGAGGAGATTAATGAATGTATTTAATTACAAAAAGAAGAATTTATTTTAATGGCTAGATGTAGTTGTAAAAAAAAAAAAAAAAAAGGCAGTAAAAAAATTCCATAACTGACTTTTAAAGAGGAACTGACCTGCTTTAACAGCTTTGATAAACGGAAAATTCTGACACATTTCTTCAACTATATCAGCTTTGAATTAATAACCCATATTAGTGTCTAAGCAATTTAGTTGCATTTTCATTTTAGATTCTTAAATTGAACTTTAGGCAGGCAAATACTACTTAGTATTTGCTTTTTTAAGCTGTATTCAATCTCAGGCAACACGGAGGACTTGAGTTGCTAGTATAATGCAGGGCTGCAGAGCTTTGAAAGATGGCACCTTTAGGTGGAATTAGAGGCTCCCGTCATTCTTTCTTCCACAAAGACTCTTCCTGATGTTTGGGTTTAAAGCAGGAGAACAGATCACCCTACTTTATCCCTATGTTGGGAATCTGTTCTTATCTTCTTGGACTATATCAATGTTTTCAATTAGAAAGCATTTGGAAAACTTCCTGACCAAGACTGTCTGCTGCCTGGCATGTGGAGGGGCAGAGGGGACAAATTATAGTATAGTGTCTTTATTCAATTCCTACAGATTTATTTGTGAGCAAGAATTTTCATGTAACCTGGTACTTTCACTGGAAAGTTTAAATCAAAGTACTGTCAGAACAGTATAGATTAATGTGGTTATCTGTGAATGAAGTTGTTCTGACAACCACTGGGTAAACAGATGCAATAGCTGTTGGGTGTCTGAGCTGAGCCAGAAGTCTGAAAAAAATACAGTGAAAGTCTGATGATAATCAAGAAAACATAAATATTTACCTCGGACAGCATAGCCATCTTTTACTGATGCTGGGAAGGGGGGTAGGTTGTCTTTTGCATAAACATCTTGAGCGAGGACTCGGCCCATTCCATCTGAAAGAAAAGAAAATGAAAATGTGAATGCTGAGAGCAATGGGGTAAGCAGGCAGCCACAAACAAGATGGGCATGTGTGCTCGTCTGACAGCTTGTAACTGGGCTCAGTTAGACATCCTGACTTCTGTCCCAAATAATAGGAAACAGAAGGAAGAGGTGCATCCTGGTGCCTGAAATAAAAGATCAGGGTCAGTCAATGCTTAGCATTACTTGCAAAGATTATCTGAATATAACTAGCTACATACTCAATAAACATATGTTCACATATTTAAAAATAGCTATTACAAATTGTTGATGTGTCATTAATCCTTTAACAACCCAAATATGATTTTCTTTAAAAGGAAAGTCAATTCTCAAACATTTTTATACCATTGACCCACTAATTTCACTTCTAGAAATCTATCCTAGTAAATATTTATGCATATGTTTATTTCAAAATTGCTTATATTAGTGAAAAAGAGAAAAAAATCCAAACATCAAGAATATAGGAATTTAAATAAATAATATTCTATCCTTGTGATAAAATACTATGCAGGCTAAAGTAATATTTATGAAGAATATTCATTGACAGGAAATTTTTATGACATGTTTAAAAATGTACAAAATTGCACATGCAGTATATTATCTTAACTATGTTAAGATACATGTGTAAAAAGACAAGAAGATACATGAAAAAATAAAGCATTCACCATGTTGTACAACTATCACCATGATATATTTCTGTATGTTTTCCATTACCCCAAACAGGAATGCAGCACCCTTTAAGCAGTAACTCCCCATTTCCTTCTCACCCCAATCTTTGATAACTACTAATAGATTTTAGTCTCTATGCATTTGCCTAGTCAAGGTATTTCATATAATTGGGATCATACAATATTTGTCCTTTTGTGTCTGTTTTACTTTACTTAGCATAATGTTTTCAAGGTTCATCTGTGTTGTAGTATGTATCAGAACTTTACTTTTATTTATGGTTAAATAATGTTTCATTGTATTGATACACTACATTTTGTTTGCCCGTTCATCTCTTGATGGACATTTGCATTGTTTCCCTTTTGCCTGCTATGAATAATGCTGCATTGAGTAGTGATGCACAAGTATTTGTTTGCCTGCTTTCAAGTCTTCTGAGTATACACCTTGGAGTGGAATTGCCGGCTGGGTCATATGGTAACTCTAGCTCAACTTCCTGAGGAACTGTGGCCGCACCACTGTACATTCCCACTAGCAATGCCCAAGTGTTTAAATTTCTGTACATCCTTGTTAATACTTGTTATTTTCCATTTTTTCTGATGACAGGTATTCTAATGAGTATACAGAGGTATCTGATTAGCAGTTTTCCAATGACCAGTGGCACTAAGCATCTTTTCTTGGGCTTACTGGCCATTTGTATATGTTCTTTGGAGAAATATCTATTCAAGTGTGTTGTTTATTACTAAATTGTGTTGTCTTTTATGTTGCCAAGATGTAGGCGTTCTTTATATATTCAGGACATTAAATTCTTATCAAATATATGATTTGCCAATATTTTCTCTGATTCTGTAGAGTGTTTTTTCACTTTCTTGATAATGTCCTTTAAAGCACAAAACCAAAACACACACACACACACAAAAACCAAACTCACTGCTGTCAAGTCAATTCAACCTATAGCTACCCCTCCTTGGGTTTCTGAGGCAGTATCTCTATGGAAGTAGATTGCCCAATCTTCCTTCTGAGGAGTGGCTGGTGGATTTGAACCACCAGCCTTTTGGTTAGCATTCGCATGCCTTAGGCCACCAGAGCCAAAAAGTTTGTCCACCAGAGCCAAAGTTTTCAATTCTGATGAAGTCCAACTTACCTATTTTTTTTCTTTTGTTGCTTATTATTTTGGTGTGTCATATCTAAGGATCCATTGCCAAGAGCAAGAGCCTGAAGCTTTACCCCTATGTTTTACTTCTTAAATTTAGGCCACTGACCCATTTGAGTTAGTTTTCATATGTGGTAAGAGGCTTGGGTCTAACTTCCTTCTTCTGCATGCTGAGAGTCAGCTGTGCCTGCGCTATTTGCTGAAGAACTATTCTGCCACTTTTGAGTGGAGTTAGCAGGGTTTCTTTTTGAGTGGTTAAAAATGTTCTAAACTGTCCGTGGTGATGGTTGCACACATCTGAGAATATGCTAAAAACCCTGGATTATATCCTTTAAATGAGTGAATCTGTACGTATATGCATTGCATCTCAATAAATCTGTTATTTATATATTTTTTAAAGGCAAGAACAAGTCATTTTTTAAAAGAATATTTCTCTCACCTCAATGTATTAAGATTATTTAGATATATTTAACATATAGAGAAGAATCAAGAAAAGTCATTATTTGTAGTACACATATACCATCTTGTCTTTATAGACTTTTTTCAAATGTCACGGACAAAACAATCAAATAATTCATTTGGAAAAAAAAAACTGCTCCATACTTAGTTAATGTTTGTAATATAAATTTAACAACATATATAACTAGTTAAGGTTATTAATATGAATTTCAAAACATATATAATTGTCTACCTTTTTATCTTCAACTCATGCTGTCAAAAATAAAGGGGCTTCTATCTTTAAGGTAATTAGATCCTAGATACTAGATTAGATACTAAATTAGCCCTGCCTTGGAGGTTGTCATCAATGGAACTTAACGGCAAATTTTGTCTCTTCTAAGAGAAAAACATGCATAACCTCAAGTTTTGGTCAAAAGTCAGTTGAGAGACAATATATGTTGGAGAGAAATATTCAGTTGTTTACAAAATGGTAAGAGTTCCCAGTTGGCAGCAGATACAAAAGAGTTGAAGGAATAAATGGCAGTTATACCCCTCTGCTACACAAGCCACTATATCCAGATCTCTTGGAAGGCTTTAGGACTAAACAATGGGTGTCTGACTCGATGACCCATTTGGGAACTTAAAAGGTATGTTAATAATATTACAAATTACTTCTTCATATGGAACAGTCTTTCTTGCATAGGTAGATGGATAGATACAAAGGGAGGGAGGGAAGGAAGGCAGGAGGGGGAGGGAGGGAGGGAGGGGGAGAGAGAGAGAGAGAGAGAGACTTATGTAGATGTTACATCATTCCTTCCTTTTGTCCGTACATTGAGTCTAAGTATTAGTGTTGAATAAATTTTGGGTATACAATTTTAAAATAGGAGCCTCAGTCTCCAAACATAAATGGGAACCAGGAAGAAATGATTTGTCAACTGGATATTATGACCATTTTAAGTTTAGCAATAAACCAAAAAAAAAACAAACTCACTGCTGCTGAGTCAATTCGACTCATAGTGACCACTCCTTGGGTTTCTGAGGCAGTATCTCTTTGGAAGCAGATTGCCCAATCTTCCTTCTGAGGGAGGAGTGGCTGGTGGCTTTGAACTGCCAGCCTCTGGTTAGCAGTCAAATGCCTTAGGCAGTAAGTTTAGCAATAGGTAGAAAATAACAGTGAGCAGCTGTGGGAACCAAAGGGCTTATCACTGAAAGATATAATTTCAGGAAAACATGAGCAAAATTCCTTTTTCCCAATTGCCTCATTCCAATGAGAGCCCCATTTATAATAAGCAAAAAACCGTTTCCCCAATAGATAATTAATGTGACTAATATGCTTGCTTAGGAACATTTGGTGGTAGGAGTTTACAGCTCTTCACAGATTGCAGTGAGCATTTCATTTTGCTGAAAGTTAGGCTGTGTGCCAAGAAGCCATGGTCCTGCTTTTAGAGTATGAGGAAATAATGTCCATTCTGTTTTATTCTCCTCCACCCTCATACTATATCTATCCCAAAGGCTCTGTAAAATAAAGAATATCTTCAATTTTGACGAAGATCATAAAACAAACATGCATATTTCTGGACTGTGTAGACTGTCAGAGTTTTAAAGGCAAGAGTATGCATCACTGGGGCTCGGGGACCGTACATGCAATTAAGGAATCTTCATGAGGAGGATAAGAAGGAAGGAGTGGAAAGAACTGGCTGATGATTTACACTGTTTTGTGTGGGATGCTTACTTGTGGTGCAAAAAGACTTGTGGCAGAAGTGGTGGGTCAAAAGTGTTTTTATGTTGTCAGCAGGATAATCATATAGGACACAGGTTTCCACATGATAATAATCATTACTGAATTCCTTAATAGCTGGAGTACATTTTTCCCCCCATACTGGGATGACTAGCCTAAAACATATCTTCAGAAAGAGTCTTTATAGATTCAAATGACTGTTAATGGTCATACATCTGTGGGAAATCAAGACAGAAATTTCTAAAATTAAGTGAGTATTGAACTTATGATTTGTGAATATTGAACTCAAATGTATTCTCTAAAGGCTAAAAGGGAAATACTAAATTTATTTAGTCAGGCATTTATTCTTGCCCAGATAATAATCTCTTCCCGCCTAAGTCAAGATGTTAGGAGAGTTGAGTGGCTTTTGGAAGTAAGAGGGAAAAGTATCTTATAATATCTCAAAATCAGTCATCAGTGATTTCACAGTTGTAAAGTTCCCTGGATGGTTAGTTCTAAGAAGGTTTTGGAGGAAATCAAGGGAATCCTCTGAGTGCAGAAAACTGATTCCTTATCTCTCTCCCTCTGTTTAACCAGGATTATCATCAGATTTGTGAAATAGGAGTGTAAGAAGAATGAAGGAGGTAACAGAAGGCAGGCAGAGAAAGACACTATCTAAGACTTTCTAATATAAAACATGGATATGAGTCATTCTGCTACTGATTACAAGTTAACTCAAAAGTTTTTGTCCACTGTGGAAGCATTAAGGAGCTCTGGTGGTAAAGTGGTTAAAGCATTTGGCTGCTAACCAAAAGGTCAGTGGCTCAAACCCACCAACTGTCCAAGGAAGAATGATGAGGCAATCTGCTTCTGTAAAGATTTACAGCCTTGAAAACACAATGGGTGTCTCTATGAGTTGGAATTGACTCGATAGCAGTGAGTTGGTTTGGTTTTGGTAGAAGCATTGATACAGCATGTACAAGCACCATCACATTTTATTTGTATGAGAGGCTTTTTCAGCTAACAGTTTGTGCTCACCCAGATAGTTGATAGGGAGGTCTCGATACTTACTTTGCCCAAAGAACAACTAATAAGGAGCTCTGGTGGCATAGTGGATAAGGCATTTGTCTGTTAACCAGAAGGCCAGTGGTTCAAACCCACCTGCTTCTCCATGGAATAAAGATGGGACAACCTACTTACGTACAGATTTACAGCCTCAGAAACCCCATGGGGGTTGCTATGAGTTGGAATTGACTCAATAGCAGTGAGTTTGGTTTTTTTTGGTTGTATTAGCTAATGCCAAGGACTGAGAGGGCTACTAGGAAAAGTGAAGCATGTGTAGATTTGGGTGGCCTGCATCATTTTAAAAAACTTTAAAAATGAAGTTTAATATAGGAAGCTTCATGATTATTTTTACAGTCACTAAAATGCTTAACATGTTGAGTATCCTCAGGCCAATTTCAGTATAATTTATTCGCCATATCTTCAGCATAAATTTGAAAGACTAACTAGACCAAATTTTGGTATATTATCTCACTTGTGATTTATAGGCTTCACATATGTGTAAGTGAGAAAGATTAAATCATTCAGGGGTGAAAGATTTTCTTTGGTAAAAGCCAGTACAACTAATTTTTAGTTACTCCAGAAGTCATGTTTATGGACTAGTACAATAAACTCTTTATGCTTATAAAGGACATAGCTTATTCAAAGTATTATTGTGTAGTGCATTTGTTTTTAATCTGCCTAAGGATGCTCATTATGTGTGAATGTAATGAATAAGGGAAATCATTACAGATCTTATGTCATAAAATAAAAAAAAGCTTTACTCAAGGTTACATAATTTGTAATAAATACAAATACTCTGATTACCAGAAATAATTAAGTAATGATTTAGCAATACAGAAAGACGCAATGGAATTGGTAATTAATCAGTTCTTAGGTTGAGTAGTAGGGTGCCTGAATGTACATCTACGGGAGCCCTGGTGGCATAGTGCCTAAGGCATTTGACTGCTAACCAGAAGGCTGGTGGTTAGCAAATCAAACCCACCAGCCATTCCTTGGAAGGAAAGTTGGGTGATCTATTTCCATAGAGTTACCGCCTTGGAAACCCGAGGAGGGGTCACTATGAGTCAATGGCAAGGAGTTAGTTTATATTACATGTATTCATTTCTATGTTTAAAATAAGGTTTAAAAATAACTGTAAAAGTATCTAACTTAATTAACACGAACATTGTATTTTGGGGTAGAAATAGTAGTTTTTAAAAAAATACCTAGAATGCTTTGGGGTCACTGAAAATGTTTCTATTATTAGCAAGTGTTTGCTCCTTTCTGTACTTGATGGGAACATTTTCCCATTCAGGTCAGATGAGTAGGATGTCACTGACAAATGGGTAGCACTTTTTACCCAAGGAGTGAATTTGGAATTTGGTCCAAACAAACAACAAAATGTTCTTTCTATAATTTGAACAATTTAAGCTCTTCTTTATAGGTAGTTTCTCCATCACTTGTATAAACTGTCATATGCTCTGCAGGAAAAAGAAAATTTGCTTAGTATAATTTCCATAATTTTAAACTATATATCCTACTATTCCAAAAATAATTCCTAACTTTTTCAACATTAAATTGGTCTTACATGAAGATATTACTGTGGCTATTAAGGAAAAAATAAAAAATAAGATTAATCAAAAAGAAAAAACCAAACCCACTGCCATCAAGTTGATTCCGACTAATAGAGACCAAATTGGGTTTTTGAGGTGGTAAATCTTCATGGAAGTAGATTGTCCAGTCTTGCTTCCACTGAATGGCTGGTGGATTTGAACCATCAACCTCTGGTTAGCAGTTGGATTCCTTAGGCACTGTGCTACCAGAGCTCCGGTATAAGATTAATATGCCAGAAATATTTCATGAAAAGAAAATAGTGAAACAAAACTCCTTGATGGTATTCAAGAAAAATCACACACCAAAATATACCAAATATGCTACTGACTTTGGAGAGATACTGTGGACTATTTCCATTTTGCTAAAATCCAAGCAGAAAAATTAGTAAGGCACAGGGACTGCAGTAATGTCACAGAATCAGTCAGTGTTATTTCTAAATGAGAAGACAGGATGTTAATAGTTAATATGTTTAAAATCAAGTTAATCAAGGAAATTGGGATTCTGCAGAAAAGGAGTTAATTGAAACAGAAAACAAATTTTTAGCCATATTCAATAAATTCTGGTTTTGGAGCGTCTGAGATAAAGTTTTAAAAACTATTATAAATCTAGCCATTCTTCTACACATTCAGACACATTACAAAGAGGGCTGTTGATTACAATGCTGTGTCTCTGATTTTCTTCTTACATTTTTGTTTCACAATTAAATGAAAGGAAAATCTGGCCTTCCCTGACATATTGCCCTTATTGCTTGGGGAGAGCTGACAACCTGCCAAGAGGTACAAAATCTGTCTGAAAAAACAGTCAAAAAAGGTAACTACTATAGTACTGGATGCTCTAATGGGAAAGCTAATCCATTCAAACTGAAAAAGCTACCGCCAAGTGTTCATTCCTGCTAATTCTCTTGCTGATAGTGGTAAATCCTTGCCATTTGTCTCTTTTTTGTATTATTTTTTTCCCTATGCCTAGAAAATCTTGGATATTTTCATGATTGTACTAACATAATGCTAGAAATAGACAGGAATGAATTATATTTCTAAAAAGGAGTTATCATTTCTGAAAATCTGAGATCATCACATCAGGAATTAGATATTGCTATTTTCTTTCCATCTGAATTGAAACATTTCTTACTGAATCCTAACTTAATGCTATTTCATCCTGAATCCTAACTTAAAATGCTATTACTACAAACCCAAACCAAACTCATTGCTATCAAGTAGATTCAACTCACAGCGACCCCTCCTTGGGATTCCGAGGCAGTATCTCTACAGAAGTAGATTGGGCAAGCTTCCTTCTAAGGAGTGGCTGGTGGATTTGAACCACCAGCATTCTGGTTAGTACTCAGATGCCTGCTAGTACTACAGAGTATGATATTTCAAGATAGACACTGCATAAAAAGTTTACTAACTAAACTATACCAAATAAAGCATGCATATTTAAAATGTGAAAACATAATGAAGCTCCCCAGAAGAATGAAAAACTAAAAATCATAAAGATTGTATCTTGTCTTAACAGCAGGTATACTAAATAAAAGTTGTATACACTAACTTAAAGGTAATCTTATTGAAAAATAAATTCCACCTTGTTTTTGATTAAACATGGATTATTTTCTATCAAAATTGCTTACAGCACTTACTATATATATATATATATATATATATATATATATATATATTTTATTAGGATTTGGGTGAAGATTTACAGAGTAAATTCACTTTTCATACAGCAGTTCACATATACTCTGTCTCATATCATTGACCAAAATTTACAATGCAGCAGCTCCCCTCCCACTTCCTCCCCATAGTTACCTCCTCCCAGTGTCCGTCCCTTCATACTCTTCTGCACCCTGAGCTATCTCCCTGTGCATAAGCAGCCCTTCCTTCTCCCATGAACTTACAATATTTTTTAAAAAGAGAAGTTATATATAGGAATACACAATGATATGTGTAGAAGGAAGTGCGAAATAGGAAGATTTACCTGGTTGTGTCTACCTGGTTGTGACACAGGGATAATTAGGCCAAAGTTATAGGTCTGACTCCTGTGTGAATGAGTTAATTTTACTCAATTTTATAACTATAAAAATAACCCACTCACACGAGGGGACTTAGTGAGTACCGCGGTAAAGTACGTACCTGGCACTCACCATACTGGGGGAAACAAAGCACCTGAAAGCACATATACAGATAGCTGATTGTGTATGTATCTTTGGGTAAGAAGAACAGCACAATTACTCAGAGGTTGTGATGATGCATACACGTCACAAATATATGTAAAGAGGAACTTAATGAG
Organism: Orycteropus afer afer; assembly: GCF_000298275.1. Classification (NCBI taxonomy): domain Eukaryota; kingdom Metazoa; phylum Chordata; class Mammalia; order Tubulidentata; family Orycteropodidae; genus Orycteropus; species Orycteropus afer. Next base: position 4,504,442 of record NW_006921675.1, on the reverse strand, counting down.
ATGTTTATGTTTGAAGACTACAGGGAGAAGTATAGAGGTAATGATGTAGTAAGTTGTAGAAGAACATAATGAAACGCACATATTTCAGTGGTATAATGAAGTTCCTGGACTCTAGAGTCTAAAGGGATGAGGGTACATGAAGGGAATTATGAAGGAGTTCAAGTGGCCACATTTCTTGAAAGATCTACAGCAAACACCAGCTGTGGTAGTTAAGTTGTGTGTCAACTTGGCTGGGCTTGGTTTTGAGTGACTGGGCAGCTGGATGTAATTTCCCACGGTGAGACTGGCAGTCATTTCCATGGTAGACTCTGCTGGAGCAGCGGAGTAGCTGCTTTAGGGATGTGGGCTGCTTCCTGTGTACAAGGAGACAGCTTGGAGAAAGGTCTCTGAGATTTTTGGCACACTTGGATCCTGCATGTAGCTGTCTGTATTCAGTAGCCTGCCATGTTGTCTGTCAATCTTGGGACTGTTTAGTGGCCTGCCATGTTGCTTGATAATCTTGGGACTGTGCCATTTTACTTGTCAACCTTGGGTTTGTCACATCAGCAGCCAGCAGCTGCCTGAGTTAAGGGAAGCCTCCAGTTTCAGTGGGCCAGGAGCAAGAGGCAGGGCTGAAGCCCAAAGTTGAGGGGCCTTTACACACCCCTAGAGCTGGCACTTGGAACTTGGACTTCCAGACTTGTAAACTGTAAGAGAATAAATCCCTGTTTGTTAAAGCCACCCATCTGTAATATTGTTAGAGTGGCACTAGAGAACCAGAACACCAGCACAGAGCAATACTCCAGGAGATATACACAAGTAGATAAGGTCACTCTAGGTGAAGACCTCACTAGTGTGGAGGTATAATTGGAGGCAGGAATTTGAATAGTTTAAATAAAAAAAATTATATATATATATATATATATATATATATATATATATATGTATGTATGTATACACATACTTCCATCTACAACTATCTCAATTCTCCGCTTCTGATTTCTAAAGATTAACCAGAGACAAGCATGAAAACTGCTAATTAATTACATTGTCTAACTAGACAGGGAACCCATGCCTGAATGACTTGGGAGGGTGAAATGTAAATTAGATTGCATTAGAATGCATATATTATCCAAAGATTGTTAATGTGGGTCAACAAAACCAAGTTATTCTAGCTTTGATTCTTTGTAATTTACAAGAGCTTACTTATCCCAGGGCTGTGATCTTAGAATCCCATTTGGGGAAGGAAGGGAATGGTCAGCTATGAAATTCCAAATAAAGCAGTTTAGTGAAAGCTAGATGATTTACATATATTTTACATATCTATATCTATATCTATATCTTATCTATATCTATATATATATACATATAGGAGCTCTGGTAGCATAGTGCCTAAGGCACCTGACTGCTAACCAGAAGGCTGGTGGTTCCAACCCACTAGACACTCCTTGGAAGGAAGGTTGGGCAATCTACTTTCATAGTGATACCACCTCAGAAATCTAAGGAGGGGTTGCTATGAGTCAGGTCCGACTTGATGGCACATAACACAACAACAACAATATATACATATGTATCTCTCCTTTAAAAAAGAGCTCTGGTGGCACAGTGCATAAGGCATCTGACTGCTAACCAGAGGTTGGTGGTTCAAACCCATCAGCTGCTCTGTGGGACAAAGATGAGGCAATCTACTTCTGTAAAGATTTATACTCTTGGAAACCCATTGGGGGTCGCTATGAGTTAGAATCAACTCGATAGCAGTAGGTTTTCTTTTTATAATCTTCATTAATAGTATCTCACAATAACTTTACTGGGCAGATATTATTTTCATTTTACATATGGAGGAAATAAGGCTCAGGAAGGTTACATAGCTTGCCCAAGGTATCCTAGTAAGAAGTAGAGCAAGGTAGAGAGTATGTCTGATAGTAAAACTCCCAGTAGACCTTACTTCCTTTTTCCTTACATACTGCCAGCTCCAGAACAATCAGGAGGAATTACAGAACTCCCAGCATGACACTGGAATCCATCACCTCGGGGAGGATTTCCTGCTACTTGAAATCAGAAGCTTCTGAATTACCTCTAGAGGGCAGGGAGTTACTGCCTAAGAGAACTGCCTACCTTCAGCCTCTATAAAAGTCAGAGGCAGTAACAAGGCCTCTGTGCTGTGGTCAGTATTCTTCACTGTTTCAAACTGAGTTCCAATAGCAAAGCTCAAAGTTTCCATAACTAGAGTTGCTGAAGCCTTTTGTGCAAAAACCAAGAACCCAGTTCAGAGATGCAGAGGTCTTTGGTCATGTAATCCTAAATAAGAAAGTTTGGAGTTCATAATACAAAATAAAACTCCAAAGAAAGCAGACTCCTTTGAAAAGTTCTAAATTAAAAGCTTGTCTTTTTTTTTTTTTTCCTTCATTGCTAACTAGGAAAATCGGGAATTGCAGGGAATAGTGCCAGAATATTTTAATCTACCTTGAGGTAGCTAGAGTACTTCATACCAAGCGTGAAGTGGTAATTTATTCATGTCACGCATTTTACGAGTAAAGAAGATGAATCCTAAATGATAGGCTCACAGATCTCGTCCATTGTTATGCTAGGTAGGCTTCTGCCAAGAAACCAGAGGAAAGCTATTTATAATCAGTGAAGCACTTCTTGCTCCTTAAAGGCCTTGCTTGCAGATAGGAGCTGAAAATAGATAGTTTAAAGGACAGAACAGAGACAATAGAAAATTCGTTTATAGCCAAAACAGATTAAAAAACAAACAACTTACAAACAAAAAACACTTTCCACATGCATGCACATCTAGGCCCTTGCTTTGGAAGAATAATTTTCAAATTGATTTGAGATGCTGTGTGCTATAGTGGAAAGAAAGCAGACCAAGAGTCAGGAGACCCGGGTTCTAGTTAGAATCATAGTCATCTGTCTAATTTAAGAACTACTTCTTTGGTCTTCAGTTATATTTAAAAGAAGAGAGACTACTTGGTATTCAAATCACTACAACATTTTAGGTATTTAATGTACTATTCGCCAAAATTCCTTCATAGTGTCATAGACACAATGTTCAGAGCAATCACCTCCAGCATTTCTGTTAACAATTTATCACTAGTTTTCAGGGATCACTGTTGAACCTTCTCAGATATACAAAAAATCATTTTAGAGAGAGTATATAGCCCCAAACTGGTATGCAAGACAATGGGCTTTTCTCTAGGGGTTTCTGTAATTGTAGATGTCAAAGTATTTGCATAAGCAAAATATTTGGGTTTTCACACAACTGTGAAGGCTGTTTAGCTCTCTCAAAATATTTTTCTTTTTTAGGAAAGATGGATGAAATTAATAGGTAAAGGTGCACCTAGCTGAAACCAAAATGAACTATGAAAATTTACTCATTAAAATGAAAATATTCTTAGTAAAGATAACATTGTAAAGTTCAATGAGAATGAGTTTCTCATCCTTTTTTTTTGGGGGGGGGAAGAATCCTCTTTTCATCAATCAGAATAATAGGTTGTCTTTGATTTACAACAATTCAATTTATAGTGATTCACACTTAAAACATTTATTAGGGCATAATGGCAGATAGTGAACAAATGTGTCAGTCAGTTCTATTATAAAACATATGAACAAGATACTTTGGAGCAAGAGGACTTAACCCAAGTAGGAAAAGGAGGAGGTGGACTTTAGAATAGTATTCGTAGAGAACATTTGCAAATTTGATCTTCAAGAATACATAGCCAGGCAAAGAAGTAGGATGAACTGTTCCAAGTAAAAGATAATATAGGCAAAGACTTAGTGGTAAGTGAGGACAAGAGGTAAGAAACAGCATGGTAGGTTTAGGAAAAAGCAAGTGCTGATGAGAAGGAGAAGCAAAGAAACTGATAAATGTGGAAGAAATTAGATTATAAAGGGCCTTATATGATGTCAAGGAGTTTGGATTTTATCTTCAGGTTATGGGAAGAATGATTGAAGAGTTTTATATGGGGAATGTGAGCAATCAATTTGCAATTTAAATGGATTATTTTCCCGTCAAATTGGAGAATGGATTGGGAAGATGCTAATCGGGGCAGGGAGACCCCTGCAATAATCCAGGAAGTTAGTAGGAAGGACCTAAAATAATACAACAGCAGGAGGGACAGAGAACAAGGGATGGAGTCAATTAGACATAGAAGAAACAAACACTGAAGAAGGATCCAAGATGACAGACTAGGCGGATACACAATCCAGACTCCGTACAACAAAGACTTGGGAAAACAAGGAAAATGCATAGAGATGACAATCCTGGAACCCATAGCTTCAAGTAAAGGATAAAAAATGTAGATCAAATACTGATTAGAGGGAAAGACTGAGTGAAAACAGCAAACAAGGAGGCCTACAGAGTGGTGAACTGTGCATGGTGTGGCCATTTTGAATCACGACAAGCAGTGTTCTGACAGGGGCAAGAACCAGGTAATTGGCTCTGCCTGCCAAGGACCACACTGGCATCCACATGGGTGATCAGTGACCAGAAGGGCGTGACTTCTTCCCTCACCCTGCACAATATCCCAGTGAGCAGAGGCAGGGCCCCTCCACTTCCGATTCTATGTTTTTTTTTTTTTTTTTCCATTTACTTTCATCTTAGTTTTTCCCTCTTCCCCCATTTCTTACTCTTTTGTTCTTCCACTTCTTCCCCTGCCTCCCACCCTTTCCTGTTTGACCCACAGTGCGGTGCCTTCCCACCCGCCCCTTCCTGGTCAGCAGTGTACATGTTTGTGGCGTGCTGCAGTCACACTGCAGCCGTCTGGGAAGCTTCTTCTTCTACGGAGCAACATGTTCCTGCAGCAGCTGTTTTTGGTGGCTAACACTCGGGCCAGTACTGTGCCATTTTTTTTTTTTCCTTTTTCCCTTTCTTCTTAGTTCTTCCTTCTTCCTACCTCTTGATTTTTTTTTCTTCTTCCTTTTCCCCTCTTTCTTCTTTTTTCTTTATCCTATGAAGTGGGTGTCCCCATCCCACCATGTTCAAAAGCCCCTGCCCTTGTCCCTCCACGTTTGGTGGTGTACCCTTCTGTGGAGCAAGCACTGCATTCCTGCCATTGTTGTGTTTGGCAGCCAGTGCTTCTACTAGTACTATGCCACTTCCTTTCTTGTTCTCTTTTTCTTTTTTCTTAGGTAGTCCCTCCCTCCTATTTTTTTTCTGTTTTTGTTTTCTTCTTCTTTTTGTTCCTTTTCTTCCAACCTGCTCTTTTTTATTCTTTCTCCCTCCAGCAGTAAGGAGTTAGAAACTCTGTTCATTCCTGCCTATCACATCTGCTGTCCCAACCACCAGCCTAGTGAAAAGAAGAAACTGAACCAGTAATAAAAAAGCTCCCAACAAAAAATGTCACGACCCAGATGTATTCACTGGTGAATTCTACCAAACTTTCAGAGAAGAACTGATACAAATTCTACTCAAACTATTCCAGAATATAGAAAAGAAAAGGAGGGAATACTTCCAAATCCATCCTATGAAGTAAGCATACCCCTGATACCAAAGCCAGGAAAAGACATCACTGAAAAAGAAAATTATAGACTAACATCCCTTGTGAACATAGATCTTAAAATTCTTAACAAAATCCTCATAGAATCCAACCACATATCAAAAAAATAATACATCATGACCAAGTGCGATTTATACTATGTAGGCAAGGACGGTTCAACATTAGAAAAGCAATCAACATAATCCACTACATAAATAAAACAAAGGAAAAGAACCATGTGATCATACCAATTAATGCAGAAAAGGCATTTGACAAAATTCAACACTCATTCTTGATAAAAACATTCAAAAAATAATATAAAGGCAATTTCTCAACATAATTAAGGGCATATATACAAAACCAATAGCCAACATTAGTTTCAAAAGAGAGACTGAAAGTATTCCCCTTGTAAACAAGAACCAGAAAACAATGCTCTTTATCAGTATGCCTACTCAATATTATATTGGAAGTCCTAGCCAGAGCAATAAGGCAAGAAAGGAAGAGCCATCCAAACTGGCAAGGAAGTAAAACTATTTCTATTTGCAGATGATATGATCTTATATATAGAAAATCCCAAAGATTCAACAAGAAAACCACCAGAACTAACAAAGATTCATCAAAGCATCAGGGTATAAGATCAAGATATAAAAATCAGTTGGATTCCTCTATATTAACAAAGAGATCTTGAAAAGGAAATCAGAAACAAACAAACAAATAAACAAACAAAATAAATATATACATATATAATTTATAATAGCCACTCAAAGGATGAAGTACATAGGAATAAATCTAACCAGAGATGCAAAAGAAAACTAAAAAATACTACTACAAGAAACCAAAACAGACCTACATAAATGGAAGAATACACCATGCTCATGAATAGGAAGACTGAACATTGTGAAAATGTTACTACTACCCAAAGTGTATGGATATAATGCAATCCTGATCCAGATCCCATCATCATTCTTTAAAGAGATAGAAAAACTAATTGCCAACTTTATATAGAAAGGAAAGAGACCCTGAATAAGCAAAGTACTACTAAAGAAGAACAAAGTAGGAGGCCTCACACTTCTTGATCTCAAAATCTGCTACATAGCTATAGTAATCAAAACAGCTTGGTACTGGTACAATGACAAATACATAGATAAGTGGAACAGAATTGAGAACTCAGAAGTAAATCCATCTACCCATGGACAGGTGATCTTTAACAAAGGGCTGAAACCCACTAAATGGGACAGTTGTCTTTAACAAATGATGCTGGCCTCGAATGCATAGTCCAATTTGAGTATTTTAAGATCCTATGAATGAAGTCCTTTATTTACAAAATCAATCCTTTTATGTTATTTTTAGTAGCATGAGTAAACAATTAAGAAGCTTTATTTCATTCCAAATGCACTAAAAATAACTTCTATGCTGAACTTTTAGAGATGGAAGTTGCTGATTAAAAAGTATAAACAGTGGGGAAGACTACCTTTCTCTGGTCTTTTTTTATGAGCTGCTCTCAATGCACTGCGAGCAGAAAATGAGAAGGCAGACACAGCAGAAAAAGTGAGATCAGACTGTTGCTTAGTAATTCCACGGACAAATTAATTTACTTTTTACATTTTTTATACATGTTTTCCACAACAGGAACACATGATTACAAGACACATTAGTTATCTCCCACTTCTGAAAGAAAAGGTATTAGACAGATTCAGGGTTAACTATATTCTTCACTTAATGGTTATAGTCTTGTCTTTCATTTGCCATCAAGTAGATTTCAACTCATGGTGACTCCATGTGTGTCAAAAAATTGGATTGCTCCATGGAATTTCCAATGGCTTATTTTTCTGAAGTAGACCGTTGGGCCTTTCCCCCAGGGCCCTTCTGGGTAGACAATTGCCAGCCAGCCTTTCGATGAGCGGCTAAGTGCACTAACTACTGCACCACCCAGGGTTCAGAGTATTGGTATTTTGATGGGCAGCAGCAATACAGCTGATATTTTCCTATTTTATGAAAAGAAGGGCTTGTGAATACTTCGAGGCCTTAGTGGTTCAGTGGTAGAACTCCTGCCCTTCATGCCAGAGATGTGAGTTTGATTCCCAGTCAACACACCTCCTGCATCTCCCACTTGTCAGGGGAGGCTTGTGTGCTGCTATGATGCTGAAGAGCTTTAAGTGAAGCTTAAACTGAGACAGATTAGGGAAGAGGGCTGGAAATCTGTTCCCAAAAATTATCCAATGAAAACCCCGTGCAGCTCAATGATCTGATCCACAATTGATCATGGGGATGGGGCAGGGCCAGACAGTATTTCATTTCATGATGATCCTATGGTCATCATTGTTGTTGTTGTTGTTAAGAACAATGGGTGTTTTACTCTGTATACCTTTCAGACTTACCTTAGAGTTCAGTAGAAATAAGAAACAAAAAGTATGATAGCAATAATTGTGAGGATAATTAATAGCCTTCTATTTCAGAAACCTGTGTTAATTTTATGTGTTATTTGGGAAAAAATGAAGAAAAGAAAGGACAAAGGGCAAATATAATAGTACCTCTATAGTTGATGATTTCTGTCCCAAGCACCGGAGTCATCTCCAAGACTGTAATGAAGGCTTTGTCCATAGATGTCAGAGGAAATGGAGACATGCGGTGCCTTCTAGCCACCTTGGTGATATCAACAGCACTATGACCTACACAGGAAGAGAATTAAGAGAATATGTGCTGAAACACTGATTAAGAATCACTTGTAAATATCAATAACTCCCAATTTCAAATGTCCTAAGTGACTTAATATTGTTGTTGTTATATGCCATTGAGTCAGACCCGACTCATAGCGACCACTCCTTGGGTTTCCGAAGCAGTATCATTACGGAAGTAGATTTGGTATTAGATACCACTCATACACTGACTCCTAATTTTTTTTTATCTCCAATCCCAACCTCTGTCCTCAACTCTAGATTTTTCTATCATCTAATAGCTGGTAGATAATATACATCTCCAGACTTGTACATAACCCAATATGCACTTGGAATGTAACAAATATCTCAAACATAACATGCATAAAATCAAATCTTTGATTCCCATTCTCCTATCCCACCCACATGATACCTCATTTTCCTGCAATTCCTGTCTATATAGCAACTCTTATTTTTCTAGTTATTAGGCCAAAACCTTGAAGACATCCTTGATTCTTCCCTTTCGTCACAACTATTTCTAAACTACCTTTGAAGTTTAGAATTTGGTAATTTCTCACCATCTCCACTACTATCACATTAGTCCAAACTATCATTTATTTCCTAGGAAACTGAAAAATCTCCTAACTGGTTCCTTTGCTTCTATCCATGTCCTACTACAATTTATTCTCCACATAAGAGTTATAGCCATCCATTTAAATTATAAGTCAGATCATGCTAGCTCCTGCTTACAACCCTCTAATGACTTCCCACTTCACTTAAACTAAAATCTTTGCTATGGTCTACAAGGCCCATCTCATCCACCATTTTCCTCTTCTTCACTGTGCTCCAGCCACACTGGTTCACTGCTTTTCCTTAAGGATGCCAAACACATCTCCTCTCAGGGCCCTGGCACTCACTGCTTCCTCTGCCTGGATTGCTTTATCCATTCCTCTTATCTTTCAGGTTTCTGCTCAAATATTACCTCATCAGAGAGGCCTATGCTGAACATTCTATATAGAATAGCACCCAGCCCTGCTCTGTTACTCTACTTTACTTTTCTTCATTGGCGTGTGTGTGTGTGTGTGTGTGTGTGTATCCTTTCTTTCCTCAGTAAACGGTAAGCTCCATACGAGCAGAGAGTTTGTCTGTTTTCTTCACTGTTTTTATCCCCAATGCCTAAAACAGTATCTGGAGTATGTGGTACATAGTGGGCAACAGAAATATTTTTCAATTAAAAATGAATTATTTAACAACAAAAAGAGAACTTCTTGGGGCACTGTATCCTCAAACATAAATAACTTGGGCTTCTCCTTGGAATCTCATAGATCTTCAGCTCAAAAGGTAAACGGTAAAAGGAGTAACTACAGATACATTTGGTCAGCTGTCCTCACTATCATCCACAACTTGCTTCTTTTTTTTTTTTCTTTTTTGACACTTTGCATCTAAGAGTGGCCACTTGTTATAGTTCTGGCCAATGAGATATGAAAGTAAGTTCCTGGAGCAGGCTTCTAATTACAAATAATAATAATAAAAAATGGTTGGATACTGAGAGGTGCTGTAGCCATTTTTCAACCATAAGTGTGGAAGTCTACATAATAAGCATGGAAACATAAGAAGAAAAAGATCCTGAGTCCTTGATGACAATGATGAGTCGTTGTACAAGTCCCGGACAGCCTGCCTCCAGGCTTTTGACATGTGAGACAAGTAAGTTCCCATCTCTTTAAATCACCAAATAATGGCTGCAAACATCCCCCAGTAGTCTATGAGTTCCTGGCCATTCCTTATTAAATTTAGAAGCCCTCCTCACCCCTACTCCAGACATGTTCACAGAATTGGCTTAAAGATACAACCCCAAAGAGTTTCCATCATAAGATGAGTGACACTGTCATAGTAGCCAAAGAAAAAGACATGTAAAGATGATCACACTCTTACTATGACATTTCTCCCCATGAGCAATTCTAAAATCACAACATTTTCAAAGCTTGAAGGACCTCAGAGATCATTTAGTACTAAATTTTAATATCATCTTCTAGTCAAAAGTGTATGTGAGGACTTAAAAAGAGGATTATGTGTGATTTATCACTTACTTACAATTGAAATGTAACTGCAGTTATAACTTACTTTCACTGAGGTTCTGGCCTCGTCATTTAGATAGCATAAAGCACACTGTAAGGATAATGGTGAGAATGGAGCAAATGACAGGGATAACTGCTTCTAATTTTCATTTAGACTTACAGGTCTTAGATCTGCTTTTTCTGAAATGTACTTTACTTTCTTTTAAAAAAATTGTATATAATCATACAAGTGGTTTCTTTTAAATATGTTTAGTTTCTAAGGAGAAAATTATACCTTTTAATTGAACAAGGTTTATCTGTTGAATATGTTGGTAATAGCAAAGAAATTTTTAATTAGAAAGCAATTTTGATTAACAGTGATAGACACATCCATTTAATAAATATTCATTGAGTACATTTTATGAACCAGGCACAGCTAGAAACTATGGATACATAGAATAAGATATACCCTGCCATGAAAAATATTACAGCTCAGCAGATAAAGAAATAAAAATAAATAAATAAGTATAAGAGAAAGAGGGCGGTATACTACTCGATGATTTTCTAACTGTAGAAATTGGTAAATTCCTAATTCTCATTCTCTCTCCATCTCTCTTTTTTCTCCAAAAATTGCAGTGTGGATATGTATCAGGGTGAAAAAAATCTCTCCCATGTCTGAAATAATTTTTTATCTTGTTTATATTTCTGTATGGCACTTACCACTATCTTGTGTTACAGATAATTAAATAGTCACCTTACCTTTGTATGTAGATTGTAAAGTCCTTGAGGGCAGGGTCTATTCCTTATTAATCTTTCTATCCTTTGCCACTTTTAGAATAGTATCTTCTTTATAATTATAGCAAGTACTCAACAAAGCAAAGCTGGGGAGGTGTAGTAGTTATCTAGTGCTGCTATAACAGAAATAACACCAGTTGGTGGTTTTAAACAGAAATTTATTCTCTCTCAGTTTAGGAGGCCAGAAGTCTGAATTCAGAGTGCCGGCTCTAGGGGAGGGCTTCTCTCTGTCGGCACTGGGGGAAGGGCTTTGTCTCCTTTCAGCATCTCTGGGCCCAGCACCCCTTGCAGATGGACGTGTGTCTTGCCATCAATCTCCCCCTGGATCTAAGATGCTCCCACACAGAGACCCTGGGTTCAAAGGATGCACTCTGGTGCTACAGGGCTGTCTTTTCTGGTGGTGCTGAGGTCCCTCTGATCTCTCCTGGCTTGCTCAATCTCTTTTATATCCCAAGAGATTGACTCAAAACAGTCTAATCCTGTAGACTGTATCTTGCCTCATTAACATAATTGCCGATAATCCTGCCTTATTAACATCATAGAGGTTAGAATTTACAACACATGGGATAATTATATTAGATCACAAAATGGTGGATAATTACATAATAATGAGAATCCTGGGCCAGCCAAATTGACACATATTTTGGGGCCATAATTCAACCCGTAACAGAAGGGAAAAGCAAAGCAATGCTTCCTGCTTTTCCCTTTTTGCTTGTCTAAACCCTTCAATATTTATAGAATTTGCATCGCAAGTAACTGCCTCACTGGATGAATAATCCACGCTTTGATGCTAATGGGTTAATACTGCTCCCTGGCTAAACTACTTGCATGTCAACACTGAGACCAGACCTTCTGGATATATAATAAATTAACTGAAAGGAAATCTCAAAGTAGGAGTATTTTAACTGTCTGGCACATTAGCAGGTAGGTATGTGTGTATGTGTTTGTTTTCAACAAATATTTAATGGGCACTTGCATGTGCCAATTTGGTTGGCAGCTGAAACCCACCAGCTGCTCTGTGGGAGGAAGATGAGGCAGTCTACTTCCATAAAGATCTGCAGCCTTGGAAACTAAATGGGGGTCGCTATGAGTCAGAATTGACTCAATGGCAGTGGGTGGATGGTATATGTACCAAGAGGCTTCTTCTCATTCACGACCCACCCTAAATCACATAGAAGGAGCAGTAAGTTACTTCATCATTAAAAAAAGTTTAGCCTTCAAAACATAAGAAAATATTTGTCACCTGTCTTCTCCACACAGGAAGGAAATGAATGAAATAAACAGTAGTCAGTCTTTTTAAGTAAAAGTAAATACTAAATAACATTAACACACTTAGTTCTGTTGTATCCCTCACCAAATGCATGTAAGATTCAATGTAACAGAAATGTGTAGTTAAAGTAACTTTGAAAATCACTGACCTTGGAGATCCAATGTTCTCATTTTCAAATCAAAAGTAGACAAACAATGCTCCAAGGCTAACACAGGGGACATACACAAAGAGGCACCAGTAGTTGCAGGCCGGGGTTGAGGACACACAAAACTCATATGTACAGCTCTGGACCTCTTACAGAGGTCTCCCCAAAACTAGCTGATGGCAGCCCGTTTTAAGAAGGCACACATTTGAATATAAATTTGGAGAGCAAATAGTTATGTTTCAATTTTTGAAAAATGAAAAACAATCAGAACTATTATCTGATGTTGACACCAATGATTTACAAGAAGCTTCTTAACACTTAAACATAGTACAGTGAAATTAATCACTTTTATATGGCCTTTCGATCCATGGTCTTATAATTCCCACAAAATGATTGGCTGGGACAACTGAGTGAATTGGGGTCTAGAGAGGTAAATGGTCAGTTAATGGTCCTACTGGGAGGGTCATACTTTGAAATTGAATGTAAGGATCTCACAGAGGTTTTGGCAACCCTAACAATCGAGAAGAGTCTGAAGCAGAGCATCCTTTGGACCCAGGGTCTCTGTGCTGAGAACCTCCTACACCCAGAAGAAAGAGTGAATGTTGAAGATAGCATAGGACTGTGAGAGATAGCTATGGTGGGCTTGCTGGCCCACAGAGTGAGAGCTGAGTGCTTTTGGGCAGGAAGCTTGCTGGTGGAGCTAAAATAGGGGTAACACTTGCCTGTGCAGGGCTGAGGCCTGAGTGTGCCCTGCACAGGTTGCCTCAAAGGATCCTGTACAGGGTCTTGCTACAGTGGGGTGGAGCCAGATGCCTCTGGGTAGGAGGCTTGGTAGCAGAGCTAAAAGAACTGTAACATTTGCTTGTTGCTCTTGCAGGGCAAGAGAGGCCTGAGTATACCATGCAGGGGTTGCATGCCTTCCCCCAGGCAGGGGAGATCCAGGTAGTATGGTGGCAAGAGAACCTCACAGGCCTGGTAACATGACAGGAGCCTGCAGCAAAGACGCAGAATGGCCTAGCAGCAGAGTGAGAACCAGAGACCATCGAGGTTCAGCTGCAGAGCAGAAACCTTGGGCGTTGTACAGGACTTGAACAGCACAATGTGGTGGGAGCCAGAGGCAGTGGTAACATGAAGACAGCAACTGACATCTAACCTGAACCACAGAGCACTGGCTCAGTGACACAGATGGTCAAGGGTAATTTGGGGAAAGATAAGTTGTTCTCCTTTGAGAATCTGTTTTTACTGTTTACCATTTGCTTTTCATAAATAATAATGATTTTCACTTTGCCAACATTGTCTTCTGTGCCTGGCTAGATCACAGATGAATGTAGTAGAGTGGCTGATGCCAGTGGCTATGCGTGTCTCATTCCTAGCAGTCTTAGGGCTGGCTGGGAGTTTGAAGCACAGTCTGTCTGCTTGCACAATGCAGACAGACAGATACCTGTAAACAGTTATCTCTGACTTGTCTTATTTTGCAAGTTACAACCCATAAAGCATTTATTGCCATGGGCCACTGTTGTTGTTAGGTGCCGTGGAGTTGGCTGGACTCACAGTGACCCAACATACAAAAGAACGACACATTACTCGGTTCTGGACCATCCTCACAATCCTTGCTGTGCTTGAGCCCATCATTGTAGCCACTATGTCAATCCATTTCGTTGAGGGCTTTCCCCTTCTTCACTGACCCTCTACTTTCAAAAAAACCAAAACCAAACTCACTGCCATGGAGTCAGATCCAACTCATAGCGACCCCTCCTTGGATTTCTGAGGCAGTATCACTACGCAAGTAGACTGCCTAACCTTCCTTCCAAGGAGTGGCTGGTGGGCTTGAACCGCCTGCCTTCTGGTTAGCAGTCAAATGCCTTAGGCACTAAGCCATTAGAGCTCCCTACCCTCTACTTTACCAAGCATGATATCATTCTCCAGGGAATGGCCCCTTCTGGTAACATGACCAAAGTAGGTGAGATGAAGTCTGGCCGTCCTCACTTCTATGAGCATTCAAGCTGCACTTCTTCCAGAGGAGATTTGTTCGTCTGTCAAGCCATGGCATTTTCAGTATTCTTTGCCAACACCACAATTCAAAGGCATCAACTCTTCTTTAATCTTTAGCTGTTAGAGAACTCAATCAAGTAGGTAAAAGGATCTAGAAATGTTCTCCCTATCACATTATCCTTTTTCTTAATTTTAAGCCTAGCAGAGAATTCTGATACAAGAGAAAAAAAATTGAGGAGAAAAAAGCATCCACTTTGTCTCTAAGTATAGGTGAGCTATAGTTAAGCAGCCAGTTTTTATTGAATGGCCCATAAAATCCATTCAGGTAGAAGTAGAAAAGGAAGGAAAAGAATGATTTTAAAATAAGTAAGAAGGCTATAATAAAAGGAAGTTTGTTTTTTGAATGAAGAAAATAGTTTCTTATAGAGCAAAAACTATTTTTTGGCCAGAAATATATTCTGATAGCTTATTTGCAAAGGAATACCAATGGTCACAAGGCAGATCTGTGAGGACACTGATTTCACTCAAGATACCCACACTATAAAACAAAACAAAACAAAACACTAACAACAAACACATGTCCTACAGAGAAGATGATAGTGTTTAGGGGAATATTTATTTTAATACACAGTAGTAAAATTAGCTGATGATGATGTCTGTTACTGACAATTTGTAGGTAGGTTAGCTAATTTGGGAACCATAAACTACTAAGTGCTTAGGATACTGGACCTTTCTATGGGGGTGGGAGTGTGTGTGTGGGAGTCTAGACATTCTTCCCAGTAGCAGCGGTCTGAACTGAGCAAAGTGTAACAGGTTGAACTGTTCTAACGTCTAAGTTGACAGTAAGGTCCCTAGGTGGCACAAGTGGTTTGCACTCTATTGCTAAACTAAAGGGTGAAGTTCAAACCCACCCAGTGGTACTGCAGAAGGAAAGTACTGGCGATCTGCTCCTGTTGACATTACAGCCTAGAAAACCCTCTGGGGCAGCTGTACTCTGCACCACACGGGGCTGCCACGAGTAGGCATCGACTTGATGGCAACTAACGCCACCACCAAATTGACAGAATTTATCTGCAATGGACTTAACTTTCTGAAGTACATTTCTAGGATTAAAGCAATTCTAAATTAGCCACAGAATTGTGATCTAAGGGTTTCTCTAGTAAGCCTAATTTCCATAAGTAAGATTTAACTTATTCTTTTATATTTTCTGTTTCATAAATTAAATATTGGTTGACAGTATTTTAGTTCAACAGCTTTGCAGGGACAATTCTCAAAATGTTATTGAGATTTCCTTTCTTCATTGCAGCACTTAAAGTCACTAAAGAGACTATATGCAAGGACTCAGTGCAAAAAGAATACAGGTTCACTCAGGATTGCCATCATCCATGACATGTTTAAATAATAATAGCACAATGTCTATGATTTAAAAGCTTCCAAGGGGGCACAGAGTACAAATGGCTTCCTTTATACTGAGCAAAAAGTAGCAATAAGGATCTTTGTCATGTACCACTAACCTCTTGCTTGTGGTATGGTCATTGTTGGAAATGCTGCTGTTTGTACCAGTGATACTGTTTTTCCCTACTTTACTAAAACTCACAGCTGTCAAGTCGGATCTGACTCATAGCGACCCCTCCTTGGGTTTCCGAGGCAGTATCTCTACAGAAGTAGATTGCCCTATCTTCCTTCTGAGGAGTGGCTGGTGGGTTTGAACCACCAGCCTTCAGATTAGCAGCCAAATGTCTTAGAAACTATACCACCATCTTTTTTAATCTGCCAACTCTTAAAAAAAAAAAACAACAACAACTTTTTTTTTGTCACTGTTCAGAGTAAACAGCAAAAACATAAATACACTAATTCAAGTTTCTACATTTACATCTCAGAGACACTGATTACATTTTTTCAGTTGTATTGCCATTGTCACCCTCCTTTTCTGAGTTTTCTTACCAATTGACATAAACTCACTGCTGCCTAAGGTTTCTATGTGATCTTTTGATGGCTACTGTCAATTTGATCCCATATGGATAGACGTTACACAGTATAATGCTCAAGGGAGATATTCTGTACTAAGCTATTATGTTAAGCTAAAGTACTGTTTTGTTTTTAGAAGCATTCAGGGGATATTTTTGGTTCAAGGTTTAAAGATTATCTCAGGGCAATAGTTTCAGAGGTTTGTCCTGCAAATTCTTAATATAAAATGTTTCATCTTGGCTTGGAAATCCATTTTTTATATTAAAAGTAAATGAAGAAAAGATGTTTTCATATCACAGAACAGAATATATTAGAAACAAGATGTTCTTGATTAAATGTAACACCTCAGGAGAATACCTTATTCTTCAAAACAACCAGCAAAATTGTAAATCATTATTAATTTTTTGGATATTCCAAAAATCTCAAAAGGAAATTTTCTTTTTCTGCTCTATTAATATTGGTGGTGGTGTCAGGTGCCATTGAGTGGGTTCTGACTTATAGCGAGCGTATATGTAAGAGAATGCTGCTTGGTCCTAAGCCATCCTCATGACTGTTGCTATGTGTGAGCCCACTGTTACAGCCACTGAGCCAATGCACCTTGCTGATGGGCCTCCCCTTTTTTGCTGACCCTCTACTGCCCATATTTCTCACAGTATTTGTGGCTCAAATTCATTGTATTTCTACTTCCTGGATCATTCTGAAAAGCAAACCACTCAAGACCATAAGTAGCTTTCCTAGAA
The DNA here is from genome assembly GCF_000298275.1 of Orycteropus afer afer. Classification (NCBI taxonomy): domain Eukaryota; kingdom Metazoa; phylum Chordata; class Mammalia; order Tubulidentata; family Orycteropodidae; genus Orycteropus; species Orycteropus afer. The sequence goes on along the minus strand of NW_006921675.1, from coordinate 4,487,368 downwards.
AAGAGCAAAGATGATACTAATATGCTCAGGTTAAATAGTTAGGGTCTCTGGTAATCAAAAAAATGTTGTGGTTCAGGTGTACAAAGCATTTTGTCTTTCAGATAAACCTCAAAAACTAAGAAAAATTGGGTCCAAAGCTCTCTTGAAAGACTGGCAATGGTAAGGTTCATAGGCCCAGGACTTCAATGCACTTTGCATATCTGAAGATAATTTCTTAAGTTTAACAGTTTTATAAGTTTTCTACTTGTTTATTCCATATAATGAGTATCATAACATTTCTGACAAAACCTGGAAAGCGTGGCTGAAAGGCTGTATTATTTTCCTAGGCTGAATAAGAAAAATGAAAAGAAAATACTCCTGGAATTTCTGTGCATAAAGATTACAAAACAGAGCAGCGTTCTTGCAAAATGTTTGTTGTCTGTATCAGTAGTTCACTATCACCCATATGGTGAAACTGGAATTCCTTAGACAAGAATATAAGGTCCTTCCTTGCTTACCTTTTCAGCCTCATCACTCATTTGTCTACCACTTAGAAAATTGATAATATTGTATATATCATATGACATCATACTATTTCCTATTTTCCTGCCTTGACATATGATGTTCTCTCTCCCTAAAATAACTTTTCTCTCATCCTTTTGCTTTCGTGGCAAATTACTACTCTTCCTTCACAATTCTCTTCAGTAAGAAAGTACTCAAATAACAATAGGATAGGTCAAAAAGATCTTGGAGCCAGCTTGAATGTGTTCCATTTGGCCATGAAACAACTGGAGCATCAAAATAAATTAGGATAATAGATTATCTTCCTTTGAATGAAAGTATCCATAAGTATATACTAATATAAATACAGAAGAGAATAAATAAATTTCTTCTTTTATAGTAGAATGTCAACTAATAATGAAGAAATGAAAGAATAAGAAAACTATCACATGGAAAACATAGTAATAATGACTGATCCGGGCAAAAATCAGCAATGGATACTAAAACCAAAAGGGGAAAATCTTAAGAAAAATAAGATATGTATATAGTCTGAAATTATTTCCCCATAAGACACTTTTTAATCATGGAATGAAAAAATTTTTACATTAGAGAAAACTGGGAGACACAACGAAATGAACATCATTAAACTCCTAATATCATGCACTAAGAAGGACACCAATGTCACACATGAGGTCTTTCTGACAAAAATATATAACTTGAGTGGAGCAATGATTAAGTGTTAGGCTGCTAACCAAAAGGTTGCTGGTTTGAGCCCACCAGTGGCTCTGTGGGAGGAAAGACCTGGGATCTGCTTCTGTAAATACTGTTGCTGTTCACCAACAAGTTGATTGAAAAATCCAGGGTATGGTTCTACTCTGTCACATAGGAACTCATTTGAGGGTTGTAAGCATGGAAGTGACACCCATAAAAATTTTCTGTAGACAACAAATTCTACCACAGAAAGAGAAATATTTGCCCCAAATTACATATCTAAATAGACAGTAGGTCAAGATTAAAAGCTCAAATCTCCTGAATTTTATATTTGGTATGCTTCCTCCTGTACCATACTATAGGAATTTTTTCTCTACTTCAGTTTTATTTAGCAAATATGAATTTAGTATTTTCTATATATAAGACGGAGCTCTAGTGGCACGTGCTTAAGGCATTTGACTGCTAACCAGAAGGATGGTAGTTCAAATCCACCAGCTGCTCTGCAGAAGGAAGATGGAGCAATCTACTTCTATAAAGATTTACCATCTCAGAAACCGAATGGGGGTTGCTATGAGTCAGAATTAACTCTGTGGCACTTAAGTTTGTTTTTTTCTTTGATATAAAAGACATTTTATTAGGTATAGAAAATGATGCTGTGATAAATAAGACAATGTTCCTACCTCCCAAATTTTCACAGAATAAAATCATGCTGTGTTTTAAGGAGGAGCCCTGGTGGCACAGTGGTTAAGTGCCCAGCTGCTAACCAAAAAGCCAGTGGTTTGAAACCACCAGCTGCCTGGTGGGAGAATGATATGGCAGTCTACTTCTGTAAAGATTACAGCCTTGGAAACTCTATACACACTGCCACTGAGTCGCATCCGACTCGTAGCAACCCCTCCTTGGATTTCCAAGGCAATATCACCACAGAAAGAGATTGCCCAACCTTCCTTCCAAGGAGTGGCTGTTGGGTTTGAATTGCCAGCCTTCTGGTTAACAGTCAAAAGCCTTAGGCACTATGCCACCAGAGCTCCTGGAAACCCTATTGGGGCAGTTCTATTCTGTCCTAAAAGGTGACTAACAGTTGGGATCGACTCAACAGCAATGGGTGTTTAAAGGAAAAAAAATATATAAAAGACCATGTACATGCTTCTATTTTAATGTATATATATAAAAACTATGTATAACACAGAAAAGGAAAAAACTAATTCTGATAAGACAAATTGTAAGGTTTCACAGAGAAGGTGACAAGTGAGTTGGGGCTCAAATGATGAGAAAAAGAGGAAGGACATTTGAAACTGGAGAAACAGAATGAACAGAATCACAAGAGGTTTCAAAGTACTTTCACAGAATGAAGAACTTCCCAGTGAAGTTAGAGGTTGGGGTGAAAGGGATGACATATAGGGCAGTAGGCTGGTCAGTTCAGTTAAGGGCAAATTTTGAATGGAAAACCATTAGTGATTTTCAGTATAGAACTGACACATAGTTTAAAATGTAATACTTGACTGATAATGGATTGGAAAGGAGAGAGACTGGAGCCATGTAGAGTAGTTAGTATGCTATTACAATCCTAATGTGAAAGATGAAGAGGGCCTGAACTAACACAACGGGAACTGGAAAAAGAGTACTAAAAGAGCCCTATCAGAAGCTTCTGTGACTAATAATGCTTTTGGGAAGAAGGTAAATACAACAGTGAGGTTTCAAGTTTGATTATTAGGGCAAGAGGGAGTATCATTAACTAAGAAAACAAAATAGGAGGAGGAATAGTTTGGAGGGAAGAATACCACATTTGGCTACTGATGACAGAGAGGTGAGATGTTAGCAGGACAGGAGGGGCTTAATTCTAGTATGCAATAGTTTGGAGCTTGGGAGAGAAGGTAGGTCTATACTGGAGAGTCATCAGTATAACCAAACCCATTGCCACTGATTAGATTCCAACTCACGGAGACCCCCATAGGGTTTCCAAGACTGTATATCTTTATGGAAGTAGATTGCCTCATCCTTCTCCCATGGAGTGGCTGGCGGGTTTGAATTGCCAACCTACTGGCTAACAACCAAATGCCTTACCCACTGCATCACAAGAACTCCTTGTGGCATACCTGTATACTCATTAGTATACAGGTGATAAATCCGATAATGAGAATCTATAATTTCACCCATTATACCCAGGTGGTAAAAGGGCACATCATTAAAAAGAGACTTTGAAGGAGAATTCATGTCCGTTCCAAGATAAATTCAATAATAAACCATTAACTTAATGTTTTAGTTAACTAAAATATATTGACCATGCATGTGGTAGTTAAGTCTGTGTGTCAACTTGGCTGGGCCTGGTTGAGTGGCTGGGCAGCTGGATGTAGTATTCCCCATGATGAGACTGGCAATCAGCTCCATGGTGGAATCTACTGTGAGCAACTGAGTAGCTGCCTTAGGGATGTGGTCTGCTTCCTGTATATAAGGAGATGCCTTGGGTAATGGTCTCTAGCTTATGGGACGCTTGAACCCTGCATGTAGCTGAGTCATTCAGCAGTCTGCCATGCTCTGCCAACCTTGGGACTTTCAATGGGCTTGAATTAATGGCCTGTCATGTGGTTTGATAACATCAGGACTGTGCCTTTTTACTTGCCAACCTTGGGCTTGTCAGTCTCAGCAGCCAGTGGCTGGCTGAGTGAAGAAAAGCTTCAGTGGGTTGGGAGCAGGAGGCAGAGCTGAAGGCCAAGGTTGAGGGGCTTTCACCCAGCCCCTAGAACCTAGCACTCTGAACTCAGACTTAAAGCCTCCAAACTATAAGAGAATAAACTCCTATTTGTTAAAGCCATCTCATTTGTAGTATTTTCTTGTCAGAGCGGCACTACGTAACCAAAACAATGCAGAAGCTGAAAAGATTTACTAGCGGTAATAAATGATTCACAAGTTTTAATACAAAATAAAAATGTGACAATCTAAGAAAACAAGACAAGTAGGACCAAATTTAAATTAAAGGCAAATACTGCTTAAGGAATTATTATAAAGTTTAAGGAGCTCTGTTGTAGTGCCTAAGGCATCTGACTAACCAGAAGGTTGGCAGTTCAAACGGGACACGAGCCACTCTGTGGAAGGAAGACTGGGCAATCTACTTCTGTAAAGATTTACCACCTTGGAAACCCAAAGGGAGTCTCTATGAGTCAGAATCGACTCAACGGCAGTGAGCTTGGTTTTTGATTTCACAAATTAAAAAAAAAAAAAAAAAGGAGAAATAAATAAAAATATTGGAGAAGTAAACAAACCATATCAAAATATATTTTTTTTAAAAAATGGTTTATTCAGAAGATTAGACAAAAAAAGCTGAGAGAGGCAATACTTGCAAATAATATATTTGTTAATAAATATTTATATAAGTAAGCTGCTAATTGTCTTTAGTTACGTAAGGAAAGATTGTTCAAATGATGATAAGCAACTGTTTTTGGATACAGTGAGTGCCAATCAAAAGAATAAGGGATTATATTACAGCAGGAGAGAATTAGGAAGACTTTTCTAAAAATAAGCACTAAAAGAATTTGGCATACTTCTCCAAGGGCTGTTTCTAAATTCTCTTTCATGGGGATTACAAAGAAAAGAAAAATTTCATGTTCCTTAAAAGCAAGATGCAAGGAAATTAACCTGAAGTTTTACCTATCTAGGATATGTTGAAGGGCATAAGACTAGAACTAAAAAGTTTGATAACATACTCTAGGCAAGAGGTAGTAATAGGCCCCAAACTTAGGTTGTTGTTTTTGTTATTTGCCGTCGAGTCGGCCCCGACTCATAGCGACCCCTCCTTGGGTTTCGGAGGCAGTATCACTACGGAAGTAGGATTGCCTAACCTTCCTTCCGAGGAGGGGCTGGTGGGTTTGAACCGCCAGCCTTCTGGTTAGCAGTCAAGTGCCTTAAGGCACTATGCTATCAGAGCTCCCCAAACTTTGGTAGCAGTAAGGAAAAAGAATGAAGTGTTAAGGGTCAAAGTGAAAGCATCAAATCATTTGAACAGAAGGAGGAGTAAATAAGGAGATTAGTGTTTTGGCTTTGTTTATTTTTTCCGCTCTCTGCTCCCACTCTGGTTTCTTACTTTGGGTGTCTGCTCTCCCTGGATTGCTCTGCCCACCTAGACCACCTTCTCCCATATTTATTCACTGGTTAAGTGAGTAGAGGTAAAACAACAGGCTGCTAAGCAAAAGGTCAGTGTTGGAAACCACCAGCCGCTCTGCTCTGTAAAGACGAGGCAGTCTGCTTCTGTAAAGATTACAGCCTTGGAAACTGTATGGGGCAGTTCTACTCTGTCCTGTAGGGTTGCTATGAGTCAGAATTAACTCGAGGACAATGGGTTGGTTTTATAAAAGAGGCTGTCACTTAGCAAGATCCTGGGAAGAGTTTCAGTGAAGATGGACAAGGTATTGCAAGGATCATATAGTAGAGTGAAGGAAACAGACAAGGCAGAAAAATACTATGCTGCAAATAGGTTTAGAGTAAAATAGGTGGACTACAGAAGAACATAGGAGAAGCATTTTGCTCAGACTTGGGAGGCAACAGTGGTGTCACTCTCCTACTCTCATGGTGAGGCCAGAAGGTGAATCCCCTGCCATAGTGGGTGGAGTGGCCTGGCTCCACCCCTTCCACAGGGCAGAGTGCTGCACTGAGCAGGCAGGCCTAGCCTTGGCCTGGGGGCTCTCCAAGATCCTCCCCTATCTCAGTGGCCAAAGCACAGACCTTTGTCTCTGCCCAATGGTAGGCTCTGAGGCCACTGGCTACCACCTTGACCAGAGGGTGATGGGGGGAGAGAGTCGGGGCTGGGATAGTGATGAGTTACTGCACTTGGTGATGGGAACACCAACCTAGTGACACCACTGCTTGGCAGGCCCTCCTGCTGTGGCACTGGTCTGCTTGTGGCCATTGCAGACCCTGAGGTCATTTTGGTGTAACCCCCTCTGGCAGTTTCAGGAGGTACAGACTGCACACTAGCAGCTCTTAGTGATGCTGCTGGTGGCAAAAAGCCTGCTGGAGGAAATGAAGGATAAGCAGAAGTTATTGAGGGGAAGGAGCCCTGCTGGTGCAATGGTTAAGCGCTGGGCTGCTAACTGCAAGGTCAGCACTTTGAACCCACTAGCTGCTCTGAGGGATAAAGATGTGGTAGTCTGCTTCCAAAAAATCACAGCCTTGGAAACTCAATGGGACAGTTCTACCCTGTCCTATAGGCTCACTATGACTTGGAACTGACTTGATGGCATAGATTTGGGCTTTGGTTTTATCAAGGGGAAGAAGCAGGGAACGTTTTGAGAAAGAGAAAACTGTATATGCAAATAAAAGCTTCATGTGGCTGGAACATGTAGAAGTAAAACGAGAGGCAAACAAAGGACAGATTGCAAGCAATTTTAGAGTTAGGCCTTTATCCAAGGACAAGTCATTAAAGGAGTGTGACAGGCTCAGATTTGCATTTTAGGAAGATAAAACTGGTTGTTGTGGAAGAAAATAACACTTGAGGGGAGAAAACTAATTAGTCAGTAATTGCGGAATTCCAGGAAAGAGATGTTGGAGGTTTACCGAAAGGACTTCAGACACTCTTAGGTTTCCAGACCAGGGTGTTCACTTTGCTGTTATTCTTCAAATTGTTTATGTTCATCTCGTGCATTTTTATGTGTTCTGCATTTTGTAATTTATAAAGTTAGAAAAATAAGAGAAATGATGGTGGCCTAAATTAGATAGAGGTAGAAGCCACAGGACTTAAGGGGCTGTGGAACACACTGTGAAGAGGTCGTGTTGAGTATGAGATAATTGTAGAACATCTAAGAAGGGATCTACAACAGACACTTGCAAATATAAACCTGAAGTTCAGGAGAGAGAGATGGACTAGAGTTACAGATGGTACAGAATATAAATGGAGTGTCTAGGAGTGAATTCTGAATAATACCAGTATTTCATAATTGGACCAAAGAAAAGGAGCCCTCACAGAAGCTGGAGAAAAAGCAGACAAATAGTTCAAAAGGAGCTTTAGGAGGGAGAATGCCAAGGAATATAAATGTTTCAAGGAGAGAGTGATTAAAAGTAACCAATCTTGACCTGTCTTCTTTAGGTCACACCTTGTGCTGGGCTCCCTGTTCCTCTATTTCTAATAATAGTTCCGTATGTATCCATTCTCTTAAATCTGTCTTAAAAGGTGTCAGCCAGATTATCTGGTACATTTATCTAAGACCCACGGATTCTAAAGGCTTACTCTGTTACCCCAAATGGTTAATAGATTTTCATGGAAGTGTTTTGGGAGACAATGTCTTCACTGTAAATAATTACAATAAAGGTGATACTGTTGTTAAGTGCCATCGAGTCAGTTTTGTCCCACAGCGGCCCTGTGTACACCAGAATGAACCACTGCCCAGTCCCGTACCATCCTCAGTCACTGCTGTTTTAGTTCACTGTTGCAGTCACTGTCTTCCTCCAGGGACTGGGGCCTTCGGACAACACATCCAAAGTATGTGAGACAAAGTCTCACTGTCTTTGCTTCTAAGGTGCACTCTGTCTGTACCTCTTTCATGATAGATTTATTGGTTCTTCTGGCAGTCCATGGTGTGTTCAATATTTTTAACCAACACCGTAATTCAAAGGCATCAACTCTGGTCTTCCTTTTCCTTACTCTTTCTCCAGCTTTCACATGCATATGAGGCAACTGAAAATACCATGGCTTGCTTGCATCAGGTGCACCTTAGCCTTCAAAGTGACATCTTTGCTTTTTAACATTTTAAAGGTCTTTTGCAGATGTGCCCAATGCAATGGATCACTTGATTTCTTGACTGCTGCTTCTATGGGTGCTTACTGTGGATCCAAGTTAAATGAAATCCTCGGGAACTTCAGTCTTTCCTCCACTTATCATGATGTTGCTTATTGGTTCCACTTGTGAAGATTTTTGTTTTCCTTATGTTGAGTTGTAATCCATACTGAAGGCTTTGATCTTCATCAGTAAGTGTTTCAAGTTCTCTTCACTTTCAAGTAAGCAAGGTTGTGTCATCTGTATATTGCAGGTTGTTAATGAGTCTTCCTCCAATTTTGATGCTTCATTCTTCTTCATAGTGTTGTAATAATAACAACTAGCATTTACTGAGTGCTAATTTTACACCAAGCACTATACTATTTATTCCTCACAAAAATTCATGAGGTAGGTACTATTATCCTCATTTCACAGACGAAGAAACTGAGACACAGAAACACTAAACACTTATCCAAGTTCATACACCCAGTAAGCAGAGGAACCAAGATTTGAACAGAGGCACTTTGACTCTGGAGCATGTGTTCTTACATGAGATGAGCCAGTGAGGGCAGATGTTTGAAGCTAATAAATTTTTGAAGTCTATCCCTCGAAATCTCCACTGCTTTTGAGTTGATTCCAACTCACAGTGAGGCTATAGGTAGAGTAGAATGCCCTATAGGGTCCCCAGGCCTGTAAATCTTTACTGAAGCAGACCGCCACATATTTTTCCCACAGAGCAGCTGGTGGGTTCAAACCACTGATCTTTGGGTTAGCAGCTGCTTGAACCAATGACCTATTGGTTAGCAGCTAAGCACTTTAACCACACTGCTACTCCTCCCTATCCTTACTAAAAAGGAAACCATTTGTTCTGCTTACACGTAAGCCTTAATTAGGGCAATACATCAAATTTAGAGGGTATAAGTTTGTTATATCCACATATCTTAATTAAAAATTGCTTTATTATTTCCTAAAATAAGAATTAAAGTTTAAGACCTGAAATATTTTAATTCCTAAGAGAATTTAATGGACTGAATCTATCATTACAGGAAATATTCATCAAACCTGATGGTAGTAGGGTGACACACAAGTTTCTCAAGGATATTTAAAATCATTAACATTAAAGTGATGCCAATAAAGATAAATACATGACATTTATGTATAGGTATTAAAAATAAGTGAGTAAGAAAGAGATACAAAAATAAGTAGAATTATGAAGGGAGAAAGTCATTATATTATAATTCCTAATTAAATCTAATTTCTGAAACCTGTGCCTATACTGCTAAGATCACTGAGACGGAGGCTAATTGTCAGAGAGTTCAGCTGATCAGAAAAAGACTAGGAAACTTTTTATATGTGAAACAGAAAAGCAAACCCTCACAGAAAGTCTGGAATTGCATTTACACTAATACATCTACAAATTTTCTTTAATACTCCTAGTAAGAATTTTTAATGAATGACATTCATTTCATCTGCATCCCCTTGACTCTTCTTCTAGTATATAAAGAATTTCTGCAATAAAATAGTAACATCCTCACGTAAACATGCCTTTAAGATAAAATTATTTTAAAATTAAAAGTCCATTAAGAATCAAGGATTGAGAAGTAGCGGAACATTTCAGCACAAAAGAGTTGCTTAAAAAGGAGAGCAATGCCGAGTCAGCTACAAAATAGAGCCATGGGAAATCCCTTACTTCAGTACGCACTCAACGGAATCATTATGCTAGTCTCTTTCAGCTAAAGTACTAAAATCTCTTAACTTATTCCAAGGGAAATCAGTTTTGTCTTTAAAAATACAAAGCCTCTATATTATTTATTTTACATTTTGTTCAAATAAGAATTATTGTTGTTGTTGTTATGTGCCATGGAGTTGGACTTGACTCATAACGACCCCTCCTTGGGTTTCTCAGGTAGTGTCACTACGGAAGTAGATTGCCCAAGCTTCCTTCCGAGGAGTGGCTGGTGGGTTTGAACCGCCAGCCTTCTGGTTAGCAGTCAAGTGCCTTACAGTGCAGTTATGCCTACAGAATAG
>NW_006921675.1:4471973-4474462 GCF_000298275.1 Orycteropus afer afer | reverse complement strand
ATTCTTCTTTGTTTCCAACTTTTGCATTCCAGTCACCAGTGATAATTACATCCTGATTGCATGTTTGGTCAATTTCAGACTGCAGAAATTGATAAATTCTTCAATCTCCTCATCTTTGGCTTTGGTGGTTGGGGAATAAATTTGAATAATAGTCGTATTAATGACAGATCATACCGGTCCCAAATTTAACACTGATAATATTAGTTTGTTTCTGAGGCAAGAAAATGCAAGAGATATTTGTGTGATAAAGATTTTTCGGCAGATGAAATACACAGCTTACTTTGTGATTGGGAGTGGAAATGCCACCAGATATTTATATGCCATGGCCTACTACACTGTGAAAATGTATAAATACCTGAAATGTAAAAAACATGAGCCTCATGTTAAGACTGAAGAAAGACGGAATGGAGGATTAATATTGTTAAGATGGCAACACTACTCAAAGAAATATACAGATTCAATGCAAACTCTAGAAAAATTCCTATAGCCCTTTTTGCAGAAATGAAGAAACTGATCCTGAAAATTATATGGAACTGCAAGGGGCCCTTAAAAGCCAAAACAATTTTGAAAAAGAAGAAAAAAGTTGGAAGACTCACACCTTTTGATTTCAAAATATACCACAAATCTATAGTAACCAAAGGAGTGTCACATTGGCATCAGGACAGACATATAGACAAATGGAATGGAATCAAGAGCTTGGGAATAAATTAATATTCTTATGGCCAACATATTTGTGACAAAAGTTGTAAGTCCACTCAGTGGGGGAAAGAATTGAGACTCTGACAAATGGTGTTGGGACAACTGTATTTCCACATGCAGAAGAATGAAGTTGGAGCCTTACTTCATACCAAACATCATAATGCACTAAAAATCAATCAACAACCTAAATATAAGGACTAAAGTCATAAAATTCTTAGAAGAAAATATAAATCTTCAGAGCTCTGTATTTGGCGATTCATTTTGAGATGAATCACCAAAAGTATGAGCAACAACAAAAAATACATAAATTGAATGTCATCAAAATTTACCTTAGTGCATCAAAGGATATTACCAAGAAAGTGAAAAGGCTTCTACAGAAGTAGAGAAACTATTTTTAAATCAAACTGTTGTTAGGTGCAGTCAAGTCATCTCTGACTCATAGCAACCCCATGCACAGCCAAACAAAACACTGCCCAGTCCCGCACCAACTCCATGATCCTCACTATACTTGAGCCCATCACCGCAGCCACTGTGCCAATCCATATTGTTGAGGGTCTTCCACTCTTTCATTGACCCTCCACCTTACTAAGCATGACATCCTTCTCCAGGGAATGGTCCCTTCTGATAATATGACCAAAGTAGGTGAGATGAAGTCTGGCCATTCTTGCTTCCAAGGAGCTTTCTGGCTGCACTTCCTCCAGGACAGATTTGTTCTTTTAGCAGTCCATGGTGCTTTCAGCATTTTTTTTTTTGCCAGCACCACGAATTAAAGCCATCAATTCTTTGGTCTTCCTTCCTCATTATCCAGTTCTCACATGCACATGAGGTGATTGAAAATATCATGGCTTGTGTCAGGCGCACCTCAGTCCTCAAGGAGACATCTTTGCTCCTCAGCACTTGAAAAAGGTCCTTTGCAGCCCACTTGCCCAGTGCTATACGTTGTCTGATGTCCTGACTGCTGCTTTTATTGCTATCGATTGTAGAACCAAGCAATGTGAAGTCTTTGACAACTTCAATCTTTTCTCCATTTATCGTAATGCTGCTTATAGGTCCAAGATTTTTTCTTGAGGATTTTTGTTTTCTTTATATTGAGTTGTAATCCATACTGCAGACTGTATTCTTCAATCTTCATCAGTAAGTGCTTCAAGTCATCCTCACTTTCAGCAAGTAAAGTTGTGTCATCAGTGTATTGCAGGTTGTTAATGATTGTTCCTTCAATCTTGATGCCACATTCTTCTTCATATAGTCCAGCTTCTCAGATTATTTGCTCAGCATATAGATTGAATAAGTATGATGAAAGGATACAACCCTGACACACTCCCGTCTTGATTTCAAACCATGCAGTGTCCCCTTGTTTTATTCAAACGACAGCCTCCTGGTCTATGTAAAGGTTCCTCGTGAGTACAATTAAGTGTTCTGGAATTCCCATTCTTCTCAATGTTATCCACAATTTGTTATGATCGACACAATCAAATGCTTTTGCACAGTCAATAAAACACAAGTAAACTTCTTTCTGGTATTCCTTCTTTCGAGCCAAGATCCATCTGACAACAGCTATGATATCCCTCATTCCACATCCTCTTCTGAATCCAGCTTGCATTTCTGGAAGCTCTCTGTCAATATACTGCTGCAACCATTTTAAAATTATCTTCAGTAAGATTTTACTTGGGTGCAATATTAATGATATTGTTCAATCATTTCCACATTCTATGGGATCACCTTTCTTTGGAATGGGTACAAATATGGATCTCTTCCAGTCAGTTGGCCAGGTAGCTGTCTTCCAAATCATA
>NW_006921675.1:4469439-4470109 GCF_000298275.1 Orycteropus afer afer | reverse complement strand
CTGGCAGTTCAAACCCACCAGCCACTCCTTGGAAGGAAGGTTGGGCAATCTACTTCCATAGTGATACTGCCTCAGAAACCCAAGGAGGGGCTGCTATGAGTCAGGTCCGACTCAAGGGCACGTAACAACAACAACGTTGACTACTAGAGTGAGAACTAAAATATGACTTAACTATTCCACTGTCTTCATCGACAAAACTTTATTAATCCAGAAACTCTTGCCCAGGATGCTAAAAGATACAAATAATTTTATTATTCATTTATCATTCCAAGGACTTCCTGAAACACATGCTACCTCTTAAATGGATAGCATCAAAGACAGTTTACACACCAAGAGCCTTTTAAATGCTGTCTCCAAATCTTTGCCTTGGTAGTGGTTTGAGACACTGCTGTGGTGGGGTCAGCAAAGGAAGCCCTCTACTGGGAGAGGGGCCAGAGACAGATACAGGCCCAGCCTTCTGCAAGACAAGCACTGGCTCTGGTTTGCCTGGCCCTAACCCAGCTGAAGGGGTCAATCAGCGAGAGGTGTTTAGAGTCTGGCACAACAGATCATGTTGTTGTTGTTGTTAGGTGCCATTGAGTCGTTTCTGACTCATAGTGACCCCATGCACAGCAGAACGAAACACTGCCCAATCCTGCGCCAGCTCCATGATCCCTGCTATACTTGAGCC
>NW_006921675.1:4416952-4463912 GCF_000298275.1 Orycteropus afer afer | reverse complement strand
AAAAAAAAAAAAAAAAAGAGTTGACTAAAACCTGGGCAAAGGACTTGAATACAATCTCTCTAAAGAAGATACACAAATGGCCAGACAAGTATATGAGATGATGCTTAACATCATTTGTCAGGTGCCACAGAGTTGACTGACTCATAGTGACCCTATGGTAGAAGAAACCAAAACACTGCTCAGTTGTGCGCCATCCTCACAATCCTTGCTGTACTTGATCCTATTGTTGCAGCCACTATACCAATCCATGGTGTAGAGGGCCTTCCCCCTTTTCACTGACCCTCTACTTTACAGATCATGACATCCTTCTCCAGAAAATGGTCCCTTCTGACAACATGACCAAAGTAGGTGAGACAAATTCTGGCCATTCTTGCTTCCAAGGAGCATTCTGGCTGCACTTGTTCCAGGAGAGATTTGTTGGTTCTTCTGGCACAGTATTTTCAATAGTTTTTGCCAACAACATAATTCAAAGGCATCAACTCTTCTTTGTTCTTCCTTATTCATTGTCCAACTTTCACATGCACATGAGGCAAATGAAAATACCATGGCTTGGGTTAGGTGCACCTTAATTTGCAAAGTGACGTCTTTGCTCCTTAACACTTTACAGAGGTCTTTTGCAGCAGATTTGCCCAGTTCAATAGGACATCTGATTCCTTGACTGCTGCTTCCCTTGGTGTTGATAGTGGATCCAAGTAAAATTAAATCCCTGACAACTTCAATCCATTTACCATGTTGTTGCTTATTGGTCTAGTTGTGAAGATGTTTTTTTTTTTTTTTAAATTGTGATTTGGGTGAAAGTTTACAGAGCAACTTCGTTTTCCACACAGCAGTTCATACATATTTTGTTTCATGACATTAATTGCAATCCCCATAATGTAACAGCTCTCCTCCCAGGTCTTCCCTGTGGTTTTCTTTTCCCTGTGTCTTTCTTTCCTATACATTCCTGCCCTCTGAGCTATCTCCTTGTGCAAATACTGCCCTTCTGATCTCCAATGGCTGATTGTTCAAAGGAGTGCACCTATCTGGTGTAAATGATTTTTGTTTTCTTATATTGACAAGTAATCCATCCTGAAGACCGTAGTCGTTGATCTTCTTCAGTAAGTGCTTCAAATCTTCTTCATTTTCAGCAAGCAAGGTTATGTTCTCTGCATATCATTAATGAGTCTTCCTCTAACCCTGATGCCATGGTCTTATTCATATAGTCTAGCTTGGACTATCTGCTCAGCATGCATATTGAATAAGTAGAGTGAAAGGATACAACCCTGATTTAAACTACACAGTATCCCCTTGTTCTGTCAGAATGACAGCCTCTTGGTCTATGTATAGTTTCTTCATGAGCACAATTAAGTGTTCTAGAATTCCCATTCTTAATCTGTTATGATTCACAGAGTCAAATGCCTTTGCATGCAAAAACACACAAAATAACCATCCTTCTGGTATTCTTTGCTTTTAGTCAAGATTCATCTGACATCAGCAATGATATCCCTTGTTCCATGTCCTCTTCTGAATCCAGCCTGCACCTCTGGAAGTTCTCTGTCAATATATTGCTGAAACCATTTTTGAATTTATCTTCAGCAAAATTTTACTTGCATGTGATATTAATGATATTGTTTGATAATTTACACATTCTGTTGGATCACCTTTGGAATGGGCACAAATATGGATCTCTTCCAGTCAGTTGGCCAGGTAGCTGTCTTCCAAATTTCTTGGCATAAATGACTAAGTGCCCTCCAGTGTGGCATCCATTTGTTGAAACATCTTAATGGGTATTCTGTCAATTCCTGGAGCTTTGTTTTTTGCCAATTCCTTCAGTGCAGCTTGGACTTCTTTTTTCAGTACCATTGGTTCTTGATCAAATACTACCACCTGAAATGGCTGAACATCAATCATTTTTTTTTTGGTAAAGTGACTGTGTGTATTCCTTTCATCTTCTTTTGAGGCTTCCTGTATCATTCAATTATTTTGTCCACAGAAGTCTTCAACAACACAACTTGATGCTTTACTTTTTCTTTAGTTCTTACATCTTGAGAAATGCAGAGTATGTTCCTCTCTTTTGGTTTTGTAACTCCAGATCTTTAAACATTTCATTATAATACTTTGCTTTGTCTTCTCGAGTTGCCCTTTGAAATCTTCTGTTCAGCTCTTTTATCTTGTTATTTCTTTCATTGTTTTTGCTACTCTCCATTCAAGGGCAAGTTTCAAAGTCTCTTCCGACATCCATTTTGGTCCTTTCGTTCTTTCCTGTCTTTATAATGACTTTTTGCTTTCTTCATGTATGATGTTCTTGAGGTCATCCCACAACTTATCTGGTTTTTAGTCATTGGTGCTCAATGCATCAAATCTATTCTTCAGGAGATCTCTAAATTCAGATGGGATATAGTCAAGGTTATATTTTGGCTCCGGTGGATTTGCTTTAATTGTCTTCATTTTCAACTTGAACTAGCATGTGAGTAGTTGATGGTCTGTTGCACAATCAGCTCCTGGACTTGTTTTGACTAATTATATTGAGCTTCTCCATTATCTCTTTCCACAGATGTAATCAATCTGACTCCTGTGTATTCCATCTGGTGAGGTCCACGTGTACAGCTACTGTTTATGTTGTTGAAAAAAGGTGTTTGCAATGAATAAGTAGTTGGTCTTGCAAAATTCTATCATGTGATCTGTGTAATTTCTATCACCATGGTCATATTTCCCATCTATGATTCTTCTTTGTTTCCAAATCTTGCATTTCAATCACTAGTAACAATCAATACATCTTGATTATATGTTTTGTGAATTTCAGACTACAGAAGTTAGTAAAAATCTTCAATATTTTCATCTTTTGTTTTGGTGGTTGGTTTGTAAAATTGAATAATAGTCATATTAACTGGCCTTCCTTGTAGGTGTACGGGTATTATCCTATCACCAACAGCACTGTATTTTAAGACAGATCCTGAAACATTCTTTGTGACGATGAATGCAACACCATGCCTCTTCAATTTGTCATTCCCAGCACAGTAGATTACATGATTGTCTGATAAAAGATGGCCAATACCAGTCCATTTCAGCTCACTAATGCCTAGGATATTGATCTTTATGTGTTCCATTTCATTTTGGACAACTTTCATTTTTCCTAGATTTATACTTCATACACTCCACATTCCAACCTGAGGGGCTCATCTTCCAGCACTGTATCAGAAAATGTTTCAGTGCTATTCATAAATTTTTCCAGTAATAGACGGTGTTTCACTGCTGTTCATAAGGTTTTCATTCACCAATTTTTTGAGAAGTGGATGGCTTCTTCCTTTTTCCCAGTCTGTATTATTCTGGAAGCTCTGCTGAAACATGCCCAACATGGGTGACCCTGCTGGTATTTAACATACTGGTGGCATAACCTCCAGCCTCACAGCAACATCCAAGTCACCACAGAACAAACTTCAGATAAGTGGTGGCATTTGTCACTAAAGTCAAACTCACTGCCATTGAGTCATTTCCAAATCATAGCGACCCCCATTGGGTTTCTGAGGCTATAAATCTTTATGAAAGTAGATTGCCCCATCTTCCCACTGTGGAGCGGCTGGTGGGTTTGAATTGCTGACCTTCTGGTTAGCAGTCAAGTGCTTTCTTTATCCACTACATCACCAGAGCTCCTGTCACTGGAGAAATGCAAATCAAAACCAAAATGAAATACTACTTCTATCTACTAAAACCAAAACCAAACTCAAATCCAATGCCATTGGGTCGATTCCAACTCATAGTGATCCTATAGGATGGAGTAGAACTGCCCTATAGGGTTTTTAAGGCTGTAAATCTTTATGGAAGCAGACTGCCTCATCTTTCTCTCACAGAATGGCTGGTGGGTTTGAACTGCTTATCTTTTTGGTTGGCAGCCAAATGCTTTAACTACTATGCCACCATCAGGTTAGCTAAAATAATAATGAAATGGGAATGGGAACCCCAGTATATTGCTCTCACTGCCTTCCAGTTGATTCCAACTCACAGGGACTTTTTAGGACAGAGTAGAACTGCCCTATATGGTTTTGAAAGCTGTAAATCTTTACAGAAGCAAACTGCCTCATCTTTCACTCACCAAACAGCTAGTGGGTTTGAACATCCAACATTTTGGTTAGCAGCCCACTGTTTTAACACTATGCCACCAAAGCAACTCTATGGTTCAGTTTCTATGGAAATGGTTCCATTTCTGTGGAAAACAGTTTGGTGGTTCCTCAAAAAGGTAAACAGAGAATCACCATACTACTCAGCAATTCTACCCCTAAGTATACACCCAAAATAATTAAAAACAAGTATTCAAACAAATACATGTATGCTGCTATTATTAGCCAGTGTTGAGTCAGTTCCGACTCATGGCAGTCCTATGTACAACAGAAAGAAATACCACTGGTCTTGTGCCATCTTCACAGTCATTGTCATTCCTGAGCTCATTGTTGTAGCCTGTGTCAATCTATCTCATTAAAGGTCTTCCTCCTTTTCCTGACCCTTTACTTTGCCAAGTGTGATGGCCTCCTCCAGGGACTGGTCCTGATAACGTGTCTAAAGTACCTGAGACAATGTGTTGCCGTCCTTGTTTCCAAGAACCATTCTGGCTAAACTTCTTCCAAGACAGATTTGTTCATTCTTCTGGCAGTCCACAGTATACTCAATATTCTTCACAAACACCATGAAACAAATGCATCAGTCAATTTTCCTTATTCGTTGTCCAGCTTTTACATGCATATGTTGTTGTTGTTACGTGCCGTTGAGTCGGACCCCACTCATAGCGACCCCTCCTTGGGTTTCCGAGGCAGTATCACTATGGAAATAGATTCTCCCATCTTCCTTCTGAGGAGTGGCTGGTGGGTTTGAACCTCCATCCTTCTGGTTAGCAGTCAAGTGCCTTAGGCATT
This sequence comes from Orycteropus afer afer, assembly GCF_000298275.1. Taxonomy (NCBI): domain Eukaryota; kingdom Metazoa; phylum Chordata; class Mammalia; order Tubulidentata; family Orycteropodidae; genus Orycteropus; species Orycteropus afer. Next base: position 4,459,029 of record NW_006921675.1, on the reverse strand, counting down.
ACGCTACCAGTGACTGAAAATACCGCGGCTTGGGTCAGGTACATTGACAATTTTGCCTCTTAACATTTTAAAGAGATCATTTGCAGCAGATTTGCCCAATGCAATATGTCACTTGATTTCCTGACTGCTGCATCCATGGGCATTGATTTTGGATCCAAGTAAAATAAAACCCTTGATAAGTTCAATCTTTTCTCCGTTTATCATGATGTTTCTTATTGGTTCAGTTGTGAAGATTTTTTTCTTTATGTTAAGCTGTAATCCATACTAAAGGCTGTAGTCTTTGAACTTTATTATTAAGTGCTTCAAGTCCTCTTCACTTTTGGCAAGAAAGGTTGTGCCATCTGCATATCACAGGTTGTTAATTAGTCTTCCTCTAATCTTGATGCTGTGTTCTTCATACAGTCCAGCTTCTTGGATCATATGCTAAACATACAGATTGAATAAGTCTAGTGACTTGACACATATCTTTTCTGAATTTAAACCAACAGTATCCCCCTGCTCTATTTGAATGACTGCTTCTTGGTCTATATATATAGGTTGCATGTGAGCAAAATTAAGTCGTGGAATTCTCATTCTGTGGAATGTTATCAGTAATTTGTTACTATTTACATAGTTGAATACCTTTGCATAATCAATAAAACACAGGTAAACATCCTTTTGGTATTCTCTGCTTTCAGCCAAGATGCATCTGACATCAGCAATGACATCCCACATTCCATGTCCTCTTCTGAATCTGGCTTGAATCTGTCAGTTCCCTATTGATATACTGCTGCAATTATTTTTGAATTATCTTCAGCAAAAGTTTAGTTGCATGTGACATTAATGATACTGTTAAATAATATCGGCATCCCGTTGGGTTACCTCTCTTTGGAATGGGCACAATATCTTCCGGTTGGTCAGCCAGACTGCTGTCTTCCAAATTTCTTGGCATAGATGAGTGAGCACTTCCAGTATTTCATCCATTTGTTGAAATATCTCAACTATTGTTCTGTCAGTTCACCAATGCCATGAGTGTAGCTTAGACTTCTTCCTTCAATACCACCAGTTCTTGATCACATACCAGCTTCTGAAATTGTATTGAACGATTCTTTTTATCACAGTGACTCTGTGTATCCCTTGCATCTTCTTTTGAAGCTTCCTGTGTCATTCAGTATCGTGCCCATAAATTCCTTCAAACTTGAGAACTGAATATTTTCTTCAGTTCTTTCAGCTTTAGAAATGCTAAGGGTACGCTTCCCTTTTGGTTGTCTGATTCCAGGTCATTGCACATTTCATTATAATACTTTAATTTGTCCTCCTGAATCACTCTTTGAAATCTTCTGCTTAGCACTTTTACTTCATCATTTCTCCCATTCGTTTTAGCTATTCTACATTCAAAAGCAGGTTTCAGAGTCTCTTCTGACATCCTTTTGGTCTTTTCTTTCTTTATTTCCAGGCTTTTTAATGAACTTTTGCTTTCTTCACATATGATGTCCTCCCACAACTTGTCTAGTCTTCAGTTATTAGTGTTCAGCATGTCAAATCTAGTTAGTCTTGAGGTGGTCACTAAACTCAAGGTTGTATTTTAGCTCTTGTAGACTTGTTTTAATTTTCTTCAGCTTCAACTTGAACTTGCTTATGAGCACTTGATGATCCACAGTTAGCTTCTGGGCTTGTTCTGAATGATGGTATTTAGCTTCTCCATCATCTTTTTCATAGATGTAGTCGATTTGATATTCAGTGAGATCTAAGTGCATGATTGCTGTTCATGATGTTGAAAAAAGGTATTTGCAATGACTGAGTCATTTATCTTGGAAAATTTTATCATGTGACCTCCAGTGTCATTGTTATCACCAATGTCGTATTTTCCAACTATTGACTGTTCTTTGTTTCCAACTGTGGTAGTTAAGTGTGTGTGTCAACTTGGTTGGGCCTGGTTGAGTGGCTGGGCAGCTGGAGGCAGTATTCCAGTAATGAGACTGGTAATCAACTCCATGGTGGAATCTACTGTGAGCAGCTGAGTAGCTGTCTTAGGGATGTGGTCTGCTTCCTGTATATAAGGAGAAGTCTTGGGAATGGTCTCTAGCCTTTGGCATGCTTGAACCCTGCATGTAGCCAAGTGGTTGTTCAACAGTCTATCATGCCCTACTGATCTTGGGACTTCATCTGGCCTTGAAATTAGTGGCTTGCTGTGTTGTTTGGTAACATTGGGACTGTGCCTTTTTACTTGTCAACCTTGGGCTTGTCAGCCTCAGCAGCCAGCAGCTGTCTGAGTGAAGAAAGCCTCCAGCTTCAGTGGTCTGGGAGCAGGAGGCAGAGCTGAAGCCCAAGGTTGAGGGGCTTTCACTCAGCCATTAAGAGCCTGGTACTTTGAACTCAGATGTAAAGCCTCCAAATTATAAGAGAATAAACTCCTGTTTGTTAAGCTCATCCCATTTGTGGTATATTCTTGTCAGAGTGGCACTGTTGTTGTTATGTGCCGTCGAGTCAGACCCAACTCATAGCGACCATTCCTTGGGTTTCCAAGGCGGAATCACTATGTAAGTATATTGCCCAATCTTCCTCCTGAGCAGTGGCTGGTGGGTTTGAACCACCAGCCTTCTGGTTAGCAGTCAAGTGCCTCAGACACTATGCTACCAGAGCTCCCCAGAGTGGTAGGAGGTAACCCAAACACCAACTTTTACATTCCAATCACCAGTAATTATCAATGCATCTTGATTGTATGTCTGATCAATTTCAGAGAGCAAGTTGGTAAAAATCTTTAATTTCTTCATCTTTGTCATTAGTGGTTGGTGTGTTAATATGAATGATGGTCATATTAACTGGTCTTCCTTGTAGGCATATGGATATTATCCTATCACTGACAGCACTGTACTTCAGGATAGGTCTTGAAATGTTCTTTTTGACAATGACTGTGATGCCATTCCTCTTCAAATTGTCATTCCTGGCACAGTAGACCATATGATCGTCCAGTTCAAAGTGGCTAATGCCAACCATTTCAGCTCACCAATGCCTAGGATATCGATTTTTATGTGTTCCACTTCATTTTTGACATCTTCTAATTCTTCTAGATTCATATTTTGTACATTCTCTGTTCCATTTACTAATGGATGTTTTCAGCTGTTTTTTCTCATTTTGAGTCGTGTCATACCAGAAGTTCCTGAAAACTTTACTCTACTACATCAAGGTTGACTCTACTCTTCTCTATTCTTATTTTGAATGCCTTCCAGTCTGAGGGGCTCATCGTCTGGCACTATAGCAGATAGTGTTCCACTGCTATTCATAAGGTTTACACTGGCCATTATTTTCAAAAGCAGATCACCAGGTCCTTCTTCCCTGTCTGCCTTAGTCTGGCATCTCCACTGAAACCTATTTACCTTGGCTGATGCTGCTGGTATTTGAAATACTGGTGCATAGCTTCCAGCATCACAGTAACCTGCAAGTCACCACAGTACAACCAACTTATAGATGAGCGGTGGAGACTGTAGCTAAATGAGCTACTTCTCACACCAAAAATCAATAAGTTTAAACATAAAATTTAAAATGTTGTCTTTATTCCTGGGGATCCCAGAAGGATTTCTTGGAGTTAGCACTGGCTCCTTTGCTCAACCAAAACTCTCTCAGGTGTTAATTAATTTTGTTTAAGTGCAAATTTTAATCTGTAGAATGGAATGGCCGAAAGAATATACCACCAAAACTAAACAAAAAACTTGGCCTTGCTATGTACCCCAGTCCTAAAATCATGCTTTTTACTCAATTCTTATCAAGCTGCCACATTGAAATACTCAAACATGACTTCAAAATTTTAGAAATATCCTAAGTCTCTCCCCAAACCCCAATACATACTGAAATATTCCTCAGACTCTGTTGCAGTAGTGGTTTCTCTTATTGTGGTTGCCTCTTATTTGTGGGCATCCAGCACTCAGCAGTCTCAGAAGCCCAACAGAGATCTAGTCCAGACAGATCTCCTTCTCAACATAGCTCAACGTGAACAGCAAGCTCCTCTGAGGCCTCTTGAACCACCTGCTTCTTTGTGTATCTCACTGCTATGGTGAGATATACAACTTTTGCATTTGCATTGTATTGGACTCTTATTTCTTTTCTTTCAGCTCCCCAAATGCTAACTTTATTTTGTTGCATAGGCATTGTTGTTGTTGTTGTTATGTGCCGTCGAGTCGGCCCTGACTCATAGCGACCCCTCCTTGGGTTTCCGAGGCAGTATCACTACGGAAGTAGGATTGCCCAACCTTCCTTCCGAGGAGTGGCTGGTGGGTTTGAACCACCAGCCTTCTGGTTAGCAGTCAAGTGCTTTAGCCATTATGCTACCATAAGGACCTCTTTTTAGCTCTACTTCGATTATATGATTAAGTGCAAAAAAGCTTTTACTTTTAGTGAGCATCATTCTTATTACTGATATACTAATATTTGTCTTTGCCTAGCCTTGTCTTTTATTTATTTATTTTTCAGATCCTTTATAAGAGAGCAAAGTTTTTAGGGAAAAAGATTGGCATAGGCTCCAATGAGTCTGTTCCAAAAGGTGGCTCCAGGAACTGAGGGGACTAGGTTTCTTCTCAGACTGGTGTCTTTTTGATAAATTTTGCCAAGATCAGTCATCAACCTGTGAGAATGCTCCTTGTCTGTATTTTGTTAGTTAGAGTCTGGCTATCAGAGAGAGTTCCTCTTCCAACCTTCCCGTCCTTTGGGTACTGCAAATATGTCAGTTTGTAATTAGTCCAACCACTAGATTGGAAAAACCAAGTCATGAAATGGACAAACAACACTTTGGGCTGACTATCCCTAAACTCTCATGTTTGTCTCAGTCTAAACCTAAATCTATGCCCCTTCCAGGTTGGACTGTGGCTTATATATATTTATACTATCATCCAAATTTGTGTACTTATCTTTCTAAGTGGAACAACATGTGCTCTTTTAGTGTAAGCATGTCACTCTTACATCTCTGTAGACCTCTCTGGGATCTCTGACATTACTAAAAAGATCCACGAAGCAAATAAAGAAATCATAAAAAAATTGGGTAATTTGGTTAATAATCTAGTTCTGTAGTTCTCCTCAGATTGGGGGTGGAATCTTTACTTTGGCTTAATATGGACCTTTTTGGCTCCTGGCTGATAGAAGAATTACAAACTCTGATCACAATCCTTCTCTTCACACTTGTGTAGCAGGGTTCAGATGTGTGTGTGCTACAGTCCTAAGTGCTGCTGTGCAACAGCTGTCCTACCCAATGGTTCAATAAATGATTATCCAAGAAAAAGAACAGGAAAAACTGACCTTTATGGAGGGCAAAACAATCTCCCACAGATACTTGATACATGATTATGATACCTCAAATCAGGGTGAAGGTCTGGACTGATCACACTCTGTAGACAGAACAGTCTATCTTTTGACTAAGGTTGAGGAGTAACCATAAGGGGAGGCCTGGAACCTGATATTGCTTCCTGTGTTCATTAGCATTAATACTACTTTTCCAATGTCTTTGTTAACATAACCTTTGTGTTCCAGGAACACCTTTCATGAAAAGGGAAGTTCCAAATAGCTTTGTTGCTCATTCCAGGAACTTCTAGGAGAGCCATCAACTCTTAAATAGACAGTATTGAAAGATGGTTTACATACACCATCACTCTTGGAACTCCTTACCTTGTTGTATGCATCAATCCTAAACAAGTTTCTTATGATCCTTATCCAATTTTAACCAAGCCTCCACACTAAAAGACTTACTTTATACCAAACTTCAAAATCTCATAAGTATCCCCACTTCGCCCTTTCCTTTCTGGGCTCTGACAATGAGATCAAGACTTTGTTGCGGCAGAATTCTCCCTTAACACATCAACAATAAACTCAGCTTTGTCATCAATGGTTGTTGTGATGATATTTTTGAGGAGCCAGCATTCAACAAGATTTACCTCTTCCCTGGACAAATCTAGCTTGTTGTCGTTGTTGTTGTTATGTGCCATCGAGTCGGCCCCGACTCATAGCGACCCCTCCTTGGGTTTCCGAGGCAGTATCACTACAGAAGTAGGACTGCCCAACCTTCCTTCCGAGGAGTGGCTGGTGGGTTTGAACCGCCAGCCGTCTGGTTAGCAGGCAAGTGTCTTAGCCACTATGCTACCAGAGCTCCCTCAAATCTAGCTAAGTTCTATTAATTCCAACTCTTCTTTTTCTAGGATCCATTGATCTTCTGTTTTGACACATTTTAAAATAAGCTAAAAAATAAGTTCATTATAGCTTTCTTTATGTTGGCTACATTCTAGTAATGCTTTCCTTGAGGATAGTGAATTCAGTGAATAAATTAAAAAAATTATTAAAGTAAAAGGAATAGCAATGGCACATATCATATCTATGATTAGTTACCTTGACTGGGGGGGGGGGTCCAAAGAAGGTTTCACAGAGGAAATCACACGTGGACTGAGTCTTGGAGGGTAAGTAAGAGTTTCCCACAAAAAAGAAGGAGATGGATATTTTATGCGGGAGGGAAAAGGGTCCAAAAGAACATAGGCAGTATACAGCACTGATGGAATGAATGGGGAATTGTAAACAGATTCCATATAACTGCAGTATGGTAGTGCATGACTGGGGGTGGGGGAGAGAGATAAGTAGTCTAAATTTTGGAGTTAAGAACTTCAGAGGTAGAAGAGCTCATGGTGATGAAAGTGTCCTGGGTATGCACATGGCATGAATATGCGTCACTAATGTGATGTTAAAAGGAAAGATGCTGAATTTATAGAAGTTACTGAACTATGAGGCTAGAAGGATGGATGGGCTTCCTAACTCGTTAAAACCTGTTACCATCAAGTTGACTCTGACCCACAGCAATGCTATAGGACAGAGGAGAACTGCCCCACAGTGTTTCTAAGGCTATAATTTTTATAAGCGCTTGCTTATCTTTCTCCTGTGGAGTGGCTGATGGGTTCAAACAGGTGATCCGTTGGTTAGGAGCTAAGCATTCTTAACCACTGTGCCATCAGTGCTCTTGGATGGGCTATCTACATATCTCATCATAAGAAAACATGATCTGAAAAACCTTAGCAATCATGGCCCTTCAAAGTGATTAATAGCCAACAAGCCAGTAAGAGCATAACAAATGAAACTGCTTTAAACACAAAGATTCATGATGGATACGAAAGAAGGTTCAAGAAATCTGTTCTCAACAACTAATTATTTTTGGCTCTAATCACTATAGTCATTATCAGTGACCCACCATCATCTCAGGATCAAAAATATAGGGAAATTAATTATATAGCAGCTATCATAAAACACATTGATTTTATTTATCTTTTGTTCATTTTATCTATTGTTTTATTTTAGTGAACACTCAATCGTCATCCCCCTGACCCTTAAGTTTCTCAACCTTAGATTTTAGTGAGGGATAATAAGACTTTACATCTCCTATTACTGAGGAGCTGCCCTCAGACTCACCTGTCAAATATGGCTGCTTGTGCCTATTTTAAAATAATTCTAAGATAAACATGTTAGGCAAATAATTGCAGTTTGCTTGCCTATCAACTCAAGGGTTTCCTGATAAGGTAACAGATTTGGAACACAGTAATGGGGAAATTTTCCACTGAAGAAAACAAAAAACGTGAACTTCTCTCTGAAGTTCTCCAATTACTTTTTGGATTGCTTACTAATACAGATATTCTACTGGAATATAAATGATCTCATTTATTAAAATTTCCAGTTTGGTGGATACCCAGTAGACCCATTTCAGTAGGGTCCACCTGTGCTGCTGCTTCTCATAATTATCAGGAAGAAGACGCAATGATGACTGCAAGCTAGTAAGTGACAGAGAACGACAATAAAATAATTAGCATTTTTACAGCATTTTTCTCTTAGGATCCTAAAGTCATAAGGTATAACTTTCACTGTCACATCATTTCAAGGATACAGGTGAGGAAAAGCTATTTATAGTTCCTTTTTTTTTTTTTAAATAGAAAAATAAATAATAATGACTTCCAAGTTAATGTTATCAAGCCAAAAAATAAAATTAAGGATTCTTCATCCCTGGTTCTTGGCACTGTATTCTAAACAATGCTGCCTGCTTTAGATCTTTTAAGTATTTAGATCATTTAGGAATTCATAGTCAAAGGATGATTATGTACCTCTTAGGAGTCACATGTTCTCCCACTTTTTAAGTTAGACTCTTTTAATGAATTCATATTATTATTATTTTCAGTTAGTCTGTTTTCAAATAACTTTTTGGCAGTGGGGCAATTCAAGGGGAGTTTTTGTCTCAGAGTCACAGAGGAGCTCATGAGTAGACTACAAAGAGTACTATCAAAGTTCTGCTTTCATCCTGCAAAATGAATGGAATAAGGGAAATATTCATCAATATACTGACATTAACCAATATTTTTAGGTGAAAGCACTAATATTTTATTCTTGATATAAACTTTGCCCACTGCTCCTCTTCAGTAGCCCACCTGCAATTATGGAATACTTACTGGCTCTGAGAATGTTCTCCTTACTGCTGCACCTGGACTGGACCTGCAGAGAGAGCATAAACTCAGTAATTTAGGGCTTACAACATGAATAGCCATGTACGCTAATTTAATGGGCAAGCTCCTGAGGTCTAGAAGCAGAGGCTTTATATATCTCAGCTATCAATATATGTTAGTCAAAGTATTTTGCATTTGTTCCTTGTATTTTTAATTTATCTCTTCTCTACTTTAAAGAAACAGCCAATTGAATTTCAAAAACAAACAAACAAACAAAAAAATCAAACCGGGGACAACATGGTACAATGTTGCACAGAGATTAAACCAAAGGCAGTTTTTTAAATGTGTATTTGAAATTAACATCTGTAAAGTATTTCAATTTGCCATAGATTCAGTTATGAATATAGATCATTAATTTTAAATCATTTAGCATATCTCTTGATTCAAGTAATAAAGTAAAGCAATCCAAATAATAAAGTTGTAATCAAATATTCTATGATAGTCATTTTTAGTATATATAGATATATTGAGAGGAAAAATACAGAAATCATTTTATATACAATTTTTACATTTGATTTTAATGTTGTCCTTGGGTTTCCGAGGCAGTATCACTACGGAAGTAGATTGCCCCATCTTCCTTCCGAGGAGTGGCTGGTGGGTTTGAACCGCCAGCCTTCTGGTTAGCAGTCAAGTGCCTTAGGCACTACGCTACCAGAGCTCCTTTGATTTTAATAACCTTTGTTATTTATTGATTATAATTATAATATTAGTTGTAAAAGATGCTCTTGTTAGAAATCAATGAAACAGAACTAAATTATTTACCTGTTCTTGGACATAGTTTATCAATCAGAAATCCTTAAGTTTGATTAACATATTTTAGGCCAAAGAGGAACATTCTTTTAAAAGTTGCAAAACTCTTGAATTCAAGGGTCATGGTGGATGGCATTAACACTGCCGTTAATTTCAGAGTAAACTGTTTTTAAGGTCCATACCTCTTCTTCCCACTCTGCAGCAGCTTGCCCCAAATGAATATATACACAACAAATTAATTTCTACAGCTTAACACAATCTATTTATTGTAATGAAACAACTTATGAAAGGAATGTTGCAACTTAGGGTGGGTTATGGTTGTCCTTCCCTGAAAAAAACACTTGTTAATGTTTAAAGAAACAACAACAACAATAAAATAAATCACAAACATACACACAAGGGAAAAAATAAACACACACATACAAAAAAGAGAGAGAGAGAGAGAGAGACAACATAATTTGAAATATTTATTCTCTTTTGGCCCAGATTGTTTAATTATTTAAAATATACTAGAATGGAAAAGCTACAATGGAGAAGATAATATTCTTATATTCTTCTACTCAGAAGTCTTACTTAAGGACAATTCTGGACCAAATGGGAAAGAAATTAATGATTGCTTAAAGAAAATAATACAAGAAGGAAGACATGACAGTGAGGAAAAGAAGAGAGAGAGGTGTGTGGGAGTGAATCTAGAAAAGAAAGTATAAGTCTATGGGGGTGACAGTATGTAAATGGAGAATATTCTGCTATATCTTATTGAAAGTTCATACCAAAAGGGTAAGAATGACTAATGAACTTGCTGCAAAATAAAGAAGCAAGTTGGCATACCATGGAATGAAAATGAGGGTAACTATACCAGTATGACCTTTAGAGAGCAAAGAAACAAACACTTATCTATAAGCTTAATAGAGAAACTGTGTTTTTAGAAAGTGATTCAAGAACATAAGAGAAAGCTACAAGAGTGAGAGAAAAATCTGGGAAAGAATAGGAAAAGAAAGGGGAAAATGTTGAAAGACAAAAAACAGAGTTCAAAGAAGTCAAATGGAAGTCAAGAAAGTCTTCAACAAGATGTGGAAACAGAATGAGCCCAAGTCCATAGCGCAAAGCAATGTTTGCGAATGGAAAGCAGCTCCTTTGATCAGTAATAGTTACTCTTAAGTCGTAGCCTCTATTCCTCCAGAGTTCATCTTTAAGCCCTTCCAATTTAGAGTGGAGCTAGTGTATGGATAGAAACAAGAGATTTACAATGAACAGAGCAGTTCAGATGAGTAGTTCAAATTGTCTCATAAAATGTTTCAACAGATTTAAATGATGTCTAAGTGGAAATGGTGGTGAAGAAGTAGCTGGATTTAAAAAAACAATACCAAACCAAACCAAACCAAACAACCAAACCAAACTAAATAACAAAACACCCTTTCCTCTTCCTACATGGTTTTAAAAATTTTACGAAAAAAATCAGTTGAATTTAATAAAGAAACTCAAGTGTTGCTTTATGGCACCACAGTTTAGAACTATGTATGTCCAATAGCTTTGGAGGAGAAATCTGGAGGATGAGAACAATTCAGTCCTCTAAATCTGAGTATTCAACAAGGTTCACAACATAACCAATGGTCTTCTATTTACTTTACATTGGCTATTTGAACCAGATTGGGGACAAACCGACTTTCATAATCAATGACTGAGAATTTATTTACTTTAGTGATCCTGAATACAGAAAAAGCAATAAAAAAACCAACTTTTTAACTTTTTTAATATTTATGGACATAGCAAATGACTCTCTATTGCACCATGAAATCAGTCATCTTTTAAATATTTACTTCATTTCACAAAATCCCAGTATGAAGATTTTTACCATACCTCCTGTCACAATGTAGTGGTATTTACTTGAAAGAATGAAGTTGTAAACAACTATTACTCTTGTTTGCAAGCATATGGACTACAAAGAAGGTAACACAGGTCTGTCTCTAGTTTTATAGTTGGCTGTCTCTTTTCTCTACTTAATGGGAAAAAAGGAAAGTCTAAAAAACAAAATAAAACTGAGATTTTTCACTTAGTATCAAATTTGTCAGGGATTGATGAAAGGTATAGTGTCAGATTAGCTACTGCTTTATTCTATTAGATCTGATTACTTTACTGCAATTAACATCTGACTTTATGATGCTGACAAGTAATTACTCTTTCCACTCAAACCAAAACTAAAATAATGTGTAGAAACAGTATAAAATCAATGGAGGAAATGAAAAACACAAGAGACTTACTGAAAACTTAGGTATTCATTTACTTATCAAGACTGCTTTTGAGACATCAAATAATTCATTTCAACATGTGTTTACATGTGTGATAAAATTCTTGCTGCAGATCACATTATCCCTAAGAAATCTTAAGACATGAAACAGAAAAATGAAAGGAGGGAGAGCATGTATTAAATGGTAAGGAAAAAAAGTGAAAATGCCTTAAAAAACGCTGAGATAATTTTTAACAAACAACCACAATCTTTAGATACAGTTAGAGAAATGACTTACCTTATGCTTAGGTCATAACAAGAATAGCACAGTGTTTAAAGTCAGCTCTTCATTATGGGAGGTACAATTGAAAGCCATAGGTTATAATAACATGAATTGCTACACAGATATGAAGACTTTTTCAGCCCAACATGAAAAGCTAACTCTCATGGGAGAACATTTCAACTTATGTTTAATGCAACATGAAGAACAAGTGGTAGTGTACACATCACAACATACGAATCTCACACCAATAAGAAGGTGGCTCAGTCTCTCAGGAACAGATTTAATCTGTGATGATAATTTGTGGCACATAAGGGAAGGCACATCAATCTCACATTGAAAGATGCATGCATAATGTCAACCATCACTGACTCCCCCACACTCGTACTCACACAAGCTCACTAAGATACAAGGAAAGAATGTAGTGCCAAGCTGTAATGAAGAAAGCAGGACACACAAAAGCGCAGCAGTGGTCGTGATTTGAGAGGTGTTCTTCCCTTAAACCATCCCATCACCATGCTTATTTCAAAGAAGCCAGATAAAGACCCCCTTTCAATGCTGCAGTAGCTACGAGCCCCCAGCTTGAAGCTAGTGTGTGGAATTTTGATCACCGTTCCCTGCGATGTCAGGGGCTCTCCAGTGGAAGCCAGATGTGTAACACCAGTTAGTAGGGTACAAATGTGCAAATAACAAACATCCTTTCCCTTCTGCATTTCACAGAAGTGAGGGAGGAGAGAAACAAATAAAACAAAACCCATGTTAGGAATAGGTCGTAACAATATAAGGATATATAAATATTAAAATGGTGATTACATTTGATTACAGGTTAACACAACTCAGGTTTCACAAAAGTTGCCTCTATTTTGCTGCTATCAGGCTATGCTGTATTCTTTTTCCTTGTAAATGCATGGAATAAATCTATACAATATAGGTGATAGTGAAAAAACCTAAGTAGTTGGTCAAATAGGGTCACAGTCAAGAATGAAAGAAGTCATCCTCTTTGATGGACCTTAAGAAGCCCTATCTTCCTACTTCTGTCATGATTTTGCTGGCCAGCAGTTACATTTTAAATAAGAAATTAAGCTTCTATATACCGTTTACTTATGTAAACAGAGAACTTCTATGGCAATGATGTGGAAAGACCCAATCTAAATTTTAATCTTTTTACATTCTAAAAAATAAACAAAAAGGAATTATCTACTTAGAACTCTTAATAAGTTTCATATGTACTTTTCTCTACTGGCAAACCTATTTTAACATGCATTGTTATTGTCAAGAAGAGGGTCATATGAGCTCATTAAAAAATCTTCAATTTTGCTTACCTATAACTGACAACAATAGTTAACTTCATCTATTTTACTCTTTTCTATGATATGAATTTTGATTCATGTGTGCTATCCCAATTTAGTTAGCAGATCTGTAATTGTTCTCTCCCTCATTTTCTTAGCAGGCTAGACTACCCTGACCTTCCCTTTAGCATGGCTTAAGTATTTTAGGCTTTGGGCCCTCCCATAATATGTTTTCTCATTGAAAAAGCAAAGACTGCTGTGGGGTTGGCTCAAAAGAGATCATGCATATATCAGTGATTTTTAAGCTATGAAAGTCAAAACAAATTATCAGTAGTTGTTATGATCAGCGGAGCCACTGCCAGCTATGATGTAGCCACGATTAACACCCTCATTGTTTTTCCCTCATCCCAAGAAGCAGGGCAAGCTCTTGTTTTTGACCCAAAGAGAGGGAAAAAAATTCCATGTATAGTTATATGTTTTTCAAATGGTACTGACCAGAACTTTTTAGACATGTTATAGCCATCTAGCCAGCCATATGCACTGGTAGGAACGCAAGCCATAGAATCTACGACACGGAGCAAAAGTCTGGACCAGCTCCTCTAAGTTATGTCCTGCACTCTTGAGCTTCTAGACATGAGACAGGCTGTTTCCTTTTCTGGACAGTTACTGTGGTTGTTTTCTGGTTAAAACACTATCTGTCCTTTAAGAGCTAGCTTGAATTGTGCCAGCTGCAAAAAATACTCTCCAATTCCTCCATCAGAAATAACTTCTTTCTCTAAGCTCTTTTCTTTTATAGCATTATTAAGATATGATTTACTACCACAAAATTTCCCTTATTTTAAGTACATAGTTTGATGGGTCTTAGTGAATGTATATGGCTGTGCAACCATCACCATAATCTATTTTTCAGTTTCCTTACATCCTTTAAGTATTTTAGGGGAACCTCCAATCATAGTCACTAGCAAGGCTTCAACCAGTTCATACTGATTCAACCCCCTGCTGAGAATTTGCATTTCCACCCAGATACACTGAATCAGAATCTACGTTTTAACAAGATCTTACACATACATAAGAATCATCCGGGGATCTCCTTAAAGACGCTCTGGCTCAGGGAGGATTACCCGATAAACAAGGTAAGCATGGATTTGTGCTTATTTACTAATCTGTAGTGGACAATTTCACACGGGTTTCACCAGTGAACCTATGCACCTATGCACTGCAAATTAGTAAGTAAGCATGGGCTTACCTGAGTACTCTAATTCCCGTCACGGACTGTACATGTGAAAAGAGGCTTTGTTTCTGTAGGAAGGTGGTGTGGGGTTGGTAAAGAGACAAATGCCAGTCTCTCTAGAAGCAGAATCTTTGATGTAGTGAAAAAAAAAAGGTGAAATTGTCACCACACACTAGTGAGTAAGTACAAGTAACCCTGTGCTTACCTTGTTTATTGGGTAATCCAACATTGTCCTAGTTACTAGTTATCATAGTTATCACAGTTACTCATATTCCAATTACTGATTGGGGTCACCAAATAGATTGTAAGTTCTTGGAGGCAAAGTCATTTATTCTCTTTATATTTCCCCCTCTGTCAAATGTAATACCTTGTACAGAGTAAATATTTGCAAAATCTGAATGCTTGTTTAGTTTGTGGTAATTATTTTTCTTTTCAATCTCAGGACACTAAAATTTATTTTTGATGTTTTAAGCATGACCATAATCATTCCTGTACCATGCAAAGCTGTTTTATAAGCTTTAAAATGATTTTTACTTAATTGGATCTTGTTAATATTATTAAGAGATATCATATGTAAAGTATGTGGGTGATAGGAAAGAGGTATCTGGATATCCTACAGAATGGTCTCAAGAATTTAGAAAATACAGTACTATTAGTATTACTTAAAAAATGAAACCAAACTCATTGCCATCAAGTTGGCTTTGACTCATAGTGACCCTATAGGACAGAGTAGAACTGCCCTATAGGGTTTCCAAGGCTGTAATCTTTATGGAAGCAAGCTATCAAATATTTCTCCTGTGGAGCAGCTGGTGGGTTTAAACTAGTTAGCAGATGAGTGTTTAACCACTGCACCACCAGGGCTCCTTAATATTACTTCAAAACCAAAGTTCATCAAATAGTGACATGTGGAATCCAATAAAAGTTCTACACTACTGGTTTCAGGTCAGGTTAAGAACTTCCTTATTTTCTAAGAGAGTAGGGTGTCTTACGAGGTCATTAGAATGACAGAGATGATGGAGATTTCTGCCGCATCCTGGTCCTTTCTGACGTTAATTTATCTGGCTTACTAAACTTATTTAAGAGTAGTCTGCCTCTGAAGAACAAACTTCTCAAGGACCATTTATTCTTAAAAAGACAAAACGGACCTCATAGACATTTACTCAGATTACTTGCCTCTTTTGTATACCCAGAAACAGAAGAAAAGGTTTGATTTAAACAATAGTAAGCCAACAACACTAAATTTCATTGTTTTAAGTTCTGTTTCTTTCTCTTCTCACTTTTAATGACAAAAAATGGAGAACTATTCTTGAAAAGATTCCTTCCACAGCTCCATTCACTTATCATTTTATCCTAATACACTAAGATACAAGTATTTGGCTCATCTGAGACTAATGACAACACATTTGTGTTTAATTAGACTTCTGATATGAAAACACTTAAACACTTAAAGAACTCAGAGAATTTTGGGATGTCCAGTATGATAAAGGGAACTTTTGGAGTGCACTGGTATGGTTTCTGATACTGCTTTTTCCTCTGTTCCTAGCTGTGTGACCTTGGACATGACATTAAACATCTTAAACTTTTTATTTCCTTATAAAAAAAATGGAGAAAATTAAGTAGGATAATGTATGTGAAAGTGAAAGCAACTGTAAATGTAATAAAACCCCTAAAACTCCAAAGCCATTGCTGTCGAGTGATTCCAATTCATAGTGACCCTGTAGGACAGAGCAGAACTGCCCCATAGGGTTTCCAAGGTAGCTTAGTGCCTAAGGCACTTGAGTGCTAACCAGAAGGCTGGCAGTTCAAAGCCACCAGCCATTCCTCGGAAGGAAGATAGTACAATCTACTTCTGTGTGATACTGCCTCGGAAACCCAAGGAGGGGTTGCTATGAGTCGGGTCCAACTCGATGTCACATAACAACAACAACAATCTTAACAGAAGCAGACTGTCATCTCTTTCTCCCATGGAACAGGTGGTAGGTTTGGTTTGAATTGCCTACCCTGTGGTTAGCAGCCCTATCTCCACGTAAATGAAACAAAGCAATACAAATCTAAGTCATTATTATCTGCACGCAGATTTTAAGTCACCTACATTTCACATGGAGTCCCTGGGTAGTGCAAAGGGTTGAGTATGGTGCTAACCCAAAGTCTGGCAGTTCAGCTCCACCCAGAGGTGCCTCAGAAGGAACGCCTGGTATCTGCTTCTGAAAAATCAGCCATTAAAAACCCTATGGAGCACAGTTCCACTCTGTTACATATGGGGTTGCAATGAGTTGGAACTGATTTGACAGCAACTGGTGAATATTTCACATGGGTAGTCTGAGGTATAATGAGAATAAAGTTTGCTCCATATCATGCTCTGACCCAGTGATAAACAGCAGACTATACTGTGAATTTCTAGACTAACACATGAGGAAAAAGCTGAATAAAAGTCTGAGGTTAGCTCTGCGAGGATTAATCTAATTTTTTAAAATAATATTTTATTTTGTTTTTGGTGAAAGTTTACACAGCAAATTAGTTTCACATTGAACAATTTCTATCTGTGTTGTTCCGTGACACTGGTATTCTAATTCTGTGTTGTGTGACTTAAGTCATTTGCCTTGTATTGGTCTTGGTTTCTCATCTGCAAAACAAGGATGTTTCCAGGAGGTTTTAACTATGGTCTATGGACTCCTTGGGAAAATGTGTGGATAAAATTTGGAAATCCACTGACTGAGATGAAGGAAAAAGTGTAATTTTTATATTCACTGGCCTAATTAAAATGCATGATTTTCTTTCATTACGAGTTCAGGTGACAATTATTAGGACCTTTTTATTCTAAGTTGTTAAGGGTATTTAAAAATATGGTTTACATTCAAGTTATAGTAGTTATTAGACCTGCTGCTAGCTTTCGTTATTTAATGCATTTAAAAAGAAGCATACATTATATCACATTTTGTTCATTAAAAATATTTTTATAATGGTTTCAATTTAATTGTCTTTCTTTGTAATCTTATGTATTTTTGTTTTACTGTTTTAGGATTACTATGTAATTCAGCCATTACATTTCTAGAGCAAGTACATATATTTCTGGTTGAAACTTCATTGTAGATTCTTTTTTTAAAAACCAAAAACTAAGTAAACACATAGAATAAAGTCTGAGTATGAAGAGACATTCTTAGAACATTGCTAAATTTAGGCTTATAGGTAACTTGAGTTGCTTCAGACAACTTTGATTACCTTGCCCTTTGCATTTGCTCCCCCACATCACTGGTTATATACTGTGGCACTAGTGTAAATTCACATCCGTGTAAGTCATTCTCAGGAGAAGCAGAATAGGTAGGACTGTGTTAGATGTGTGTAATTTCTTTTTCCTCATTATAAATCCTATAGCTGTAGGCCCAGGGATGTGTGCTCATTTGATTTGCCAGACCTAGAGATTTGTGAGTAATGGATCTAGCTACATGATCTTGGCTAAATTATTTAACTTTTTAAGCATTGGTTTCCACATGTATGAAAATAAGCATAATGATACATTCATTTATTGAACAAATACTTGTTGAGCATCTGCCCATTGCCAGGCTGTGATCTAGGTACAGGAGATAAAACGTGAACAAGACTGGCCAGGCCCCTGCTCCCTTACATTATAATGGGAGTAGACAGAAAACAAGTACATGAACTAACAAGTGAATAAATAATTTCAGATTACAATAAGTACGATTGAGAAAATAACACACAGTAATGGGATAAAAGTAGCTATCTTAGAGTAGACAAGAAAGACTTCCCTGAATAGGTATCACTTAAGACCTAAGACAGTCAGACAAAGACAAGGAGGAGTGCAAAGACTCATGCTTTGGCGAGTTCCTGACAGCACTGCTGTAAGGTTTAAAGAAACTAACACAGGTAAAGTGTTAGGTATACCTGACATGTAGCACAGGATGAATAAATGTTACCTGTGATGATAATAAGAGAGATAAGAAGATGGCTATGACAACTATGATACCAATTACCAAAAGGAAGGTACAGGGAGACCCTGATTTACAAGGTATTTGAGTGATGACAAACTGCACTTACAACTATCCGTTTTTTGTTTTGTACATCTTATTGTTACTACATCCTCCTGGGAGGAAGTTATGGGAAAATGCACGCAGGGAATATGGAAAAATTGTGAGTTATTGAATACCCTACACGCATTTCATCAGGGCAATGTGATGGAAGAGACTGGTGGAAAAATTGTCCATATGGCAAGAATGCTGAATTTAGAACTTGATATGGCTGATGTGAAACAGCTCACAGATCACTAAGGGGAAACTGAGAGATCAGTACTTAATGGATTTTGAAGAGGAAAGAAATGCTATAGAAAATAATGAGGAAGAGGAAGGAGAGAAGTTGTCAAAAAAATTTTACAGCAAAAGGATATATGGAGTTTTTTTCTAAATTAAATCAGGGCAACTTCAATTACTTGAAAACATTGACCCAAAGCTGCTCGCTTTGCAAAAGTCGACAGCCAGATTTGGAAAGCAGTGAAATGGTATCACGAAACACATGAATTAAAAAAGAAAAAGACCAGAGAGGCAACTCTCATGAATTTTCTGACTAGAAATGCTATCCCCATTCCCAGTGATAACCCAAATGATCTAGAAACTACCATAAGTGGAGTTATTACTGCAACTGACAAAATACCAACATCATCCAACTCTTCATCATCATTGTAGGAGTACATTTTTATGATCTGTGTATCTTTTTATATATCTATGCATGTAATAAAATATATCTAGAAATTGATATGTAATGCTTCCAACCCCCAAAGACAAATATTGGCTTTATAAATGTACTGATAATAAAAAGCAATAATGATGAAAACTGAAAAAAAGAAAAAGAGGTATTCATCTAAGTCAGAACTGACTTCTGGAGTCTGGAACGGAACCCCTTTGGCAGCTGGGGACCACTTGTACTGGAACTATCCTTTCTCAATTGCTCCTAGCCTGGAACTGGTTGTACCCTGTTCCAAACCAAAGTGATAACAAAGAGAGACAGAGTGGGTGTTTAGATTTCAGGGTTTCAGTAAGGTGGAACATAAAAATTGTTTTTCTGGAAAGAATTTGGTATTTCATAAGAAGCAATGAAGACACCTCTGATAAAGAAAACACAGTTTTTTTTTTTTCGTTTACTGAGGTTTTACTATAAATAAATCCATGATAGGTACTACACTTATTAGTATTCTCTAGACAGTGAGATCTGTACTTAAAGTGTTGAGGCATTTTCAAAGTTTGTGTAAAAAACACATTGCCTGGGATATAATAATCATCAAATTAGTGAAAGCTAAATTAAAATGAATTTCTATTTTCAGCAGTCATTAATTCTATGCTCAAAACACTTAAGTTTTATTTGGGATCAGAACAATGTTATTAATCACACCAAAGGCTGCTCTGGTTAAGTGTTAGTACATTTGATTTCCTTTGCATTCTTATTTTGTCCTTTTGAATACCCTATATATTCCCAATATAGACATATGACACAGGGATTTAGGTGGGGACAGCTAGAGAAGTTTTTGAGATATCTTGTCTGTTTTTTTATCAGTTTATTTTATTGCCATCTCAGGACGGGAAAATGATCAAATATGTATATACAGTACACACACATGTAATATATTTAAAAAAAGTGTGTCCTATTTTAATTATACCACATACCAAATATCATTAAAGTTATGCTAATAGTCAGTAAGCTATTTTAGAATGCAAGGTAATCAGAAAGATCTGAGACCCACAGGAGTAAAAGGAATTCCCAGGAAAATGATACCATTCAGTTTCAGGGTTAACATGTGCCACATACATAGAAATAACATATTTCTAATTTTCTATCATGCACTGATCTTCACATATAATGACAATTTACACAAAGGGAGCTTGAGCTTTGTCATAATTGTTTAAACTGTGAAAAAATGTTAAAAGGCCTTAAGAAATTATAATAAAACATTAACATTTGTTAAATCTAGTTGGTTAGCATATGGGTGTTCGTTATATTATTAACTCTTCTTTACTACTTTACTATATATTTTGTTAAAAATGAGAACTGATTCACCAAAGGATGGGTATATGTATATATATGTGGTTGTTAATGTGTATAAACCATTTTAGCTTAGATTTCTCTAATTTAGAATTTGGGATCATCTGAATGTCCTCTTACATTCTTACTTGTAAAACCAATCTCAATGCCAATGTTTTCAACTCTGTATTTTTCATTCCTTATTTCATTCTCTAAGTATTTATTGGTCAGGAACGGCAGGATATCCAGGTAAAAAGGGGCAGGAGGGAAGGCTAAGCCCCAACTCTCCTAGAGCCAGGAAAGGGAGGGACCAGGAGCAGCTGAGGACCAGAGTGGCAGGTTTTAAGAAAGTGGTAGGAGTTAGGTAAGAGGAGGGTTGGAGGTTTCTAACAGCTAACAGAGACAAACTTGTCTGTCAGTTTGTCATCCTGTGAGGCTTGTACATTGTTGTGAGGCTTGAGGCTGTGCCACTGGTGTTTCAGATGCCAGCAGAGTTGCACATGGTGCACAGGTTTCAACGCAGCTTACAGACTAAGACAGATTAGGAAAAAGGAGGAGGCCATCCATGTCTCAAAAATTGGCCAGGGAAAAGCTTATGATTAGCAGAGAAACACTGCCTGATACATGATTGGGCAACTTTATGAATAGCTTGGAAACACTGTCCAATACAGTGCAGGAAGACTAGCCCCTTGGTTTGGAAGGCACTCAAAATAGGACTGGGAAAGAACTGCCTCATTAGAGTAGAACTAACCTTAATGATATCTTTCAGGACCTCCATGTGCTGACGTGGCACGACTCAAATTGAGGAGAGAAAGCTGTAAACATCCATTAATAATCGGAACATGGAATGTACAAAGTATGAGTCTAAGAAAATTGGAAGTTGTCAAAAATGAAATGGAATGCATAAAGATTGATATCCTAGGCATTAGTGAGCTGAAATTGACTCTTTTTGGCCATTTTGAATCAGACAGCCATATGATCTACTATGCCAGGAATGACAAATTGAAGAGGAATGGCATGGCATTCATCATCACAAAGGATGTTTCAAGATATGTCCTGAAGTACAATGCTGTCAGTGATAGAATAATATCCATATGACTACAAGGAAGACCAGTTAATATGACTACTATTCAAATTTATGCACCAACCACCAAAGCAAAAGATGAGGAAATTGAAGGTTTTTTTAATCAACTTCTGCAATTTGAAATACTGAACATGCAATCAAGATGTGTTGCTTATCACTGGTGATTGGAATGCAAAAGTTGGAAAGAAAGAAGAATCACGGGTAGTTGGAAAGTTTGGCCTTGAATGATGGCCAGAAATGATGCTGGAGATCGCATGACAGAATTTTGCAAGACCAATGCCTTATTCATTGCAAATACCTTTTTCAACAACACAAACGGTGGCTATACATGTGGACTTCGTCAGACAGAGTACACAGGAATCAGACGGACTACATCTGTGGCAAGAAGCGATGGAAAAGCTCAATATCTTCAGCCAAAACCAGGCCAGGAGCTGATTGTGAAACAGACCATCAATTGCTCATATGCAGGTTCAACTTGAAGTTTAAGACAATTAAAACAAGTCACAAGAGCCAAAATATGATCTTGAATATATCCCTCCTGAATTTAGAGACCATCTAAACAATAGATTTGATGCATTGAACCCAATGACCAAAAACCAGAAGAATTGTGGGATGACATCAAGAACATCATCCATGAAAAAAGCAAGAGGTCATTAAAAATATGAGAAAGAAAAAGACCAAAATGGATGTCAGAAGAGACTCTGAAACTTGCCCTTGAGCAAAGAGTAGCTAAAACAAATGGAAGAAATGACAAGATAAAAGAGCTGAACAGAAGATTTCAAAGAGCATCTCGAGCAGACAAAGCCAATTACTATAATGAAATGTGCAAAGACCTGGAGTTAGAAAACCAAAAGGGAAGAACACGCTCAGTACTTCTCAAGCTGAAAGAACTGAGGAAAAAATTTAAGCCTTGAGTTGCAATATTGAAAGATTCTATGGGCCAAATATTGAATGATGCAGGAAGCATCAAAAGAAGATGGAAGAAACACACAGAGTCACTGTACCAAAAAGAACTGGTTGATCTTCATCCATTTCAGGAGGTGGCATATGTTTATGAACCAATGGTACTGAGGGAAGAAGTTGAAGCTGTGCTGAGGGAATTGGTGAAAAACAAGGCTCCAGGAATTGATGGAATACCCACTGAGATATTTCAACATACTGATGTCCTGCTGGAGGCATTCACTTGGTTATGTGAAGAGATTAGGAAGACAGCTACCTGGCCAACTGACTGGAAGAGATCCGTATTTGTACCCATTCCAAAGAAAGGTGATCCCACAGAATGTGGATATTATAGAATATCATTAATATTACAAGCAAGTAAGATCTTACTAAAGATAATTCAAACACGGTTGTAGCAGTATATTGACAGAGTACTTCCAGAGTTGTAGGCTGGATTCAGAAGAGGACATAGAATGAGGGATATCATTGCTGATGTTGGATGGATCTTGACTCAAAGTAAAGAATACCAGAAAGATGTTTACTTGTGTTTTACTGACTATGCAAAAGCATTTGATTGTGTGGATCAGGGTTGTATCCTTTGCCTGTACTTATTCAATCTGTATACTGAGCAAGTAATCTGAGAAGCTGGACTATATGAAGAAGAATGTGGCATCAGGATTGGAGGAAGAATCATTAACAACCTGCAATACGCTGATGACACAACTTTGCTTGCTGAAAGTGAGGATGACTTGAAGTACTTACTGATGAAGACTGAAGACTACAGTCTCCAGTATGAATTACATCTCAATATAAAGAAATAAAAATCCTCACAACTGGACCCATAAGCAGCATTACGATAAATGGGAGAAAAGACTGAAATTGTCAAAGACTTCACATTGCTTGGTTCTACAATCGACGCCAATCGAAGTAGCAGTCAGGACATTGGATGATGTATAGCACTGGGCAAACTGGCTGCAAAGGACCTCTTTCAAGTGCTGAAGAGCAAAGATGTCTCTTTGAGGACTAAGGTGTGCCTGACACAAGCCATGGTATTTTCAATTGACTCATATGCATGTGAGAGCTGGACAATGAATAAGGAAGACCGAAGAAGAGTTGATGCTTTTAAGGTGTGGTACTGACAAAGAATGCTGAAAGTACTGTGGACTGCTAAAAGAACTAACAGATCTGTCCTGGAGGAAGTGCAGCCAGAATGTTCCTTGGAGGCGAGAATGGCCAAACTTCGTCACACATACTTTGGTCATGTCGTCAGAAGTGACCGTTCCCTGGAGAAGGATGTCATGCTAGGTAAGGTGGATGATCAACGAAAGAGGGGAAGGCCCTCAATGAGGTGGACTGACATGGCGGTGGCGGCGATGGGCTCAAGTGTAGCAAGAAGCGTGGGGCTGGCTCAGGACCAAGGTGGTGTTTCGTTCTGCTGTGCATAGGGTTGCTATGAGTCGGAGACGACTTAATGGCACTTAACAACAACAACAAAGTATTTATTGAGCTGAGAATGTTGATGAATTGTAACCACCACCCTAAGAGTTTCACCATTGATCAAATTATTCCTTCTCTCCTTCTTTGGGGTTGCTTTAGGTAGCTTTGCTGTGACCTGCATTGCACAATTGTTACATGAGGAATCAAATCAAGTCAAACTCTGCAGAAACTCATGCACCAGAGCTTTCTTACCTACCATACCAAACCAAAAAACTATACTTGTTGCCATGAAGCTAATTCTGATACATGGTGACCCATGTTAAACAGTAGAACTGTGCTCCACAAGGTTTCCTTGACTTCAGTCTTTATGGAAGCTGATTGCTAGGACTTTCTCCCGTGGCACTGTTGGGTAGGTTCAAACTGCCAATCTTTTGATTAGTAGCTGAGTACAAACCATTTGTGTCATCTAGGGTAGTCACATACCATACCGACTGTCCTTAAACACTTTCCACACAGAGGATTCATCAATGATAATTCTTTTTACACTTCTTTACTCTGTGTTTATGCCACGTTTTCTGCAGAACTTTCTATTTTCTCCAATTCACCTTCTTACAATTTCTTTCTGTTAAATGTTAACAGCAATTAACATGGGAGGAATGGGAGGAATTCAAGGGTAATTTTTATTCTTTTCTTTGCTTACCTATATTCTTCACTGAACATGTGAAGAACAAGATAAAAGTTATTTAAAGAAAAATAGAAACTGCTGTTGAAAATCATAAACATTTGATTTTTAAATATTCTAAAACTGAAATTTCAGTATTATAAAGACTGACCATTAAGCTATTTGTTCAATCAGTCTTCCTCAAATGTTGACAGATTTATTTTGAGCCATCAACACACTCTTCTTCAGTCCTTCTCCTGCATGCAGATCTGCAACAACATACTTAGATATGGTTTATAGTCTACATAATGCAATAGCTGTGAAGCTAACTGGCTTCACAAATCTGAAACCCTAGACTTACTAGTACTATGTTTTAACTACACTGAAACAGGCGCATATATTTTATTTATAAATAGCCTTTTGACAGAGTTGCTGCATGACTTACAATTTTTACAATTAGAAATATTATACCTAATTTACTCACACTACTTGGGGCAATCTACTTCCATAGTGATAATGCCTCGGAAACCCAAGGAAGGGTTGCTATGAGTCGGGTCTGACTCGATGGCACATAACAACAACAACAACAACTTTCATGCAGATTATAACTCTTATATTCCTGTGAGCTAGTTGGGCTACAATTTCAGCACAGTATGTATGGCTGGGTCACCATATTGGAACACTAAAGCAGCTAGGCCCATTCTGCTTTGCTGATTTACAACAAAGTGATGTACTCATTCATTTTTTTAACAGCAATTAGTGAGGCTCATACACTTTCTAGGTGGTTGAAATGGATTGGGCTATTATTCATTAAAAAAAGAAAGGAAGAGAAGAAACAGCTAGATATAAAGAAGACAGGTGGTTTCTAATTAAGAAAAAAAGAAAAACTCGAGGAAAGGGATAAGGCACACAAGGAAACGAAGCGTAGAGAAGTGCAGTGGGAAGGTGGGCAAATGTCAATGAGGTAATCAAGGACAGTGGGGGATCCTTAAACAGATTATTCTCCTTTTGACACTGCTTCAACTTTCAAAACCCATAGCCGAGCACAAAAACACCCACGTTATCCATAATTTGAAATTATCTTTTAAACTCCATAGGCAATAGTCAAATGGTACAGGTAGTACAATTAAAAAATGTGTGTATGTAATAGAAAGAGGGGCAATTTTATTCATATCAGGACTAATATTATGAGACGTACCAACATTTCCAACTGTGGATAGGATACTCATTAATCCACAGCCAACTGGTTTTCCAAGGGCAAAATATGATCTCTTCAGCAAATGGTACTGAGACAACAGTAGTATCTATATTTTAGAGAAGGACATTGACCTCTACCTTATATCATATATACAAATTACTCAAAAGAGATCAACGACCTAACTGTAAAAGTTAAAATCACGAAACTCGTAAGAGAAAACATAGGGGTAAACTTGCATGACATTGGATTTTATTATAGATTCTTAGATATGATACTAAAAGAACAAGCAACCAAATAAAAGAACAGATAAATTGGACTTTATAAAAATTAATAACTTTTGCATATCAAAGGACAGACATCATTAAGAAAGTGAAAAGACAATCTACAGAAATGGGAGAAAATACTTTCAAATCACATATCTGATATGGGTTTATTCTCTTGAATATAAATAAAGAACCTGTATAATTCAACAATAAAAAAAGACAACCCAATTAAAATATAGGGAAAAACTTGAATAGACATTTCTCAAAGAAGACATACAAATGGCCATGTGAAAAATGTTTGAAATCATTAATCATTAAGGAGATGAAAATCACAACCACTATAAGAAACCACGTTTCCCCTATAAATATGGCTACTACTGAATTCCTGGGTGGTCAAATGGTTAAGTGCTAGACTGCTAACTGAAAGGTTGGTGGTTCAAACTCACTCAAAGGTTCCTCAGAAGTAAGGCCTAATGATATGCTTCCGAGAGATCACAGCCTTGAAAATTTTATGGAGCAGTTCTACCCTGACACAGGGGGTTGCCATGAGTCAGAATCAGCTCAGTGACAACTAACAACAACAACAAAAGGATGGCTGCTATCGAAGAAATAGAAAACAACAAGCGCTGGTGAGGGTGTGGAGAAGTTGGAGCTCCCCCTCATCCATCATTGGTGCAAATGCAAAATGGTTCAGCCCATACAGAAAATAGTTTGGTAGTTTTTTAAAAAATTAAACAGAGAACAACCCTATGACCCAGCAATCCCATATACTTTTGGTTATATACTTAAAAGAAATGAAAGTAGTGACACAAACAGAAACTTGTACACAAATATTCATTGCAACAATATTCACAACAGCCAAAAGGTGGAAACAATCTAAATGCCCATCAATAATGGAAATAGACTGTGATTATATAAATAATTACACATACACACATACACATGTATGTGTATATATGAAATATTACTCAGGTCTAAAGAGAAATGAAGTCCTGGTACATGGTACAACATGGATGGACAATGCAAACATTGTATTAAGTGAAATGAGTCAGTCACAAAAGGACAAATGTTGTATTAGCCTATTTATATGAAATATCTAAAATAGGCAAATATTTAGAAACCAAGTTTATTAGTGGTTATTAGAAGTAGGAGGGAGGAGAAAGCAGGATTCATTGCTTAAGAGGTACTGAGTTACTACTAATAGTGATGAAATTATCTGGAAATTATCTGGCAGTGAATAGTGGTCATGGTCGCACAACATGATGAACATAATCAGTGTCACTGGACAGCATGCATATAAAAAAGTCACACTGGAAATGTTTGTTATACTTAGTTTTATTACAGTAAACCTACCTAAAAAAGACAAACACAAAATGAAACACCATTTAACATCTTCTAAAAACCTGTTGCATTGAGTTGATTTTGAGTCATGGAGAGCTCACACATTTCAGAGTGGAACTGTGCTCCGGAACAGAAGGTTTTCGATAGCTGTAATTTTATGGAAGTTGACTGCTAGGCCTTTCTTCCATGGTGCTGATGGGTGGATTTGAATTGTTATTCTTTCGGTTAGTAGCTGGGTGCAAACCACATGCATCACCCAGGGACCTTAACACCTACTGTGACTGCTGCTGCTATTACTACTAAAACAAAAAATAACAAGTGTTGCCAAGGATGTGAAGAAACTGGAACCCTTGGACATTGCTTGTGGGCATGTAAAATGGTGCAGCTGCTGTGAAAAACAGTCTGGTGATTCCTCAACAAGTTAAATAAAAAATTACCATATGATACAGCATTTCCACTCCTAGCAATTCCCAAAGAATTGAAAAGAGGGAATCAAACAGATAATTGTACACCAATATTCACTGCAGCTGCCTTCACAACAGCCAAAGGTAGAAACAACCCAAGTGTCTATCAAAAGATGAACTGATAAGCAAAATGTGGTTTATAAATATAATGGAATATTATTCAGCTATAAAAAGAAATGAAGTTCTGATATGACACTTGAAAACATAAAGCTAAGTGAGATTAGACTCAAAAGGACACATAATATGATCCACTTATTTTATTGACTATGCAAAAGTGTTTGACTGTGTGGATCGTAACAAATGACAGATAACACTGAGAAGAATGGGAATTCCAGAACACCTAGTTGTGCTCAACAGGAACTTGTACACAGATCAGGAGGCTGTCGTTCAAACAGAACAAGGGGATACTGCATGGTTAAAATCAGGAAGGGAGTGCATCAGGGTTGTATCTTTTCCCCATACTTATTCAATCTGTATGCTGAGTAAATAATCCGAGAAGCTGGACTATATGAAGAAGAATGTGGCATCAGGATTGGAGGAAGACTCATTAACAACCTGAGGTAGTAGACAACATAGCCTTGCCTGCTGAAAGCAAAGATGACTTGAGGTACTTACTGATGGAGATAAAAAACTATGACTTCCAGTATGGATAATAGCTCAACATAAAGAAAATGAAAACCCTCACAACTGGGCTGGTAAGTAACATCATGATAAATGGAGAAAAGACTGTCAAAATGAGAAAAAGCTGTCAAAGATTTCATTTTATTGGATCCACAATCAACACTCATGGAAGCAGCAGTCAAGAAATCAGATGTCATATTGCACTAGGAAAATCCACTGCAGAAGACCTCTTTAAAGTGCTGAAGAGCAATGATGTCACTTTGAAGCCTCAGGTGTGCCCAACCCAAGCCATGGTATTTTCAGTTGCCTCAAATACATGTGAAAGCTATACAATGAATAAGGAAGACTGACAAAGAGTTGATGCTTTTGAGTTGTGGTGTTGGAGAAGAATACTGAAAATATCATGGACTGCCAGAAGAACAAACAACTCTGTCCTGGCAGAAGTGCAGCTGGAATGCTCCTTGGAACAAAGAATAGCCAGACCTCATCTCCCCTACTTTGGTCATGTTGTTGGAAGGGACCATTCCCTGGAGACGCATATCATGCTTGCTAAAGTAGAGGGTTGGAAACAAAGAGGAAGACCCTCAATGAGATGGACTGACACAGTGGCTGTAATGATGGGCTAAAGCATAGCAAGGATTGTGAGGATGGTGCATGACTGGGCAGTGTTTCACTGCAATGCACATAGGATTGGAGCTGACTCGATGGTACTTAACAATAAGAAGAACAACATATGACATATATAGACTAGATGAATTCAGAGAGACAGAAAGTTGATCAGAGGTTACTATGAACTGGAGGACCGGGAAGTGGGGAGCTATTGCTTAATGAATACAGAGTTTCTATTTAAGGTGATGAAAAATTTTGGAAGTAGATAGTGGTAAGGCTTGACAACACTGTGAATATAACCACTGAATTCTATACTTAAAAATGGCTAAAATGGCAAATTTTGTTATACATATTTTACCACAATAAAAAAAATATATTAAGGAAAAAAAATACACCAGGTATGTGATTCCACACACAGCTTGAAGCAAAGACATAGTATTAGTAAATTTATCTAGTTGGGAAATATTTCAGACCAAAGTTGTGAGATAGAGCTTGGTTATATCTGAAAGTCAGATAACTGCAAGTGCCCACTGCCTTCAAGTTGACTCTGATTCATAGCAACCCCCGCTGGGTTTCCAAAGCTGTAAATCTTTATGGAAGTAGATCACCTCATCTTCCTTCCATGTAGCAGCTGGTGAGTTTGAACTGCTGACCTTCTGGTTAGCAGCCAGATGCCTTATCCACTGTGTCATCAGAGTTCCTTAAAAATAGTGGTATAACCAAACCAAAAACCAAGCTCACTGCCTCAAGTCAATTCTGACTCACAGCAACCCTCATTGATTCTCTAAGGCTGTAAATCTTTACAGAAGCAGACCATCCCATTTTTCTTCCATGGGGCAGCTGGTGGGTTCAAACTACTGACCTTTTGGTTAGCAGCCAGATGCCTTAACCACTTATGACCAGAGCTCTTTAGGATAGTGGTATACCAAAACAAACAAACAAACATACTGCCATAGAGTTGATTCTGACACAGTGACCCCCATTGGGTTTCTGAGGCAGTAAATACTTACAGAAATAGATTGCTCTGTCTTCTGCAGAGTTGCTAGTGGGTTTGAACCTCCAACTTTCTGGTTAGCAGTTAAATGCCTTAGGTACAGTGCCACCAGAGCTTCCGGAGAGTGGTATAGGTGGGTTGAAATAGTGGCTCTTAGCTGCCTAAGAATACTTTAGAAAAGCTACTATCATTGATCTCTAATAGTGAGAATGGCTATAGGGGCCCTTGCTATAAGGTGGTAATTGAGGTTGAGTAAATAACCCCAGGCTTCTTTGATTTGTCTTTAGAACTCTTAAACTGTGCTACATGGCTCTAACACAGATGAACTGTAGAGGTTACAGACAAACTTGAAAAGCATACAGGGAAATTAAAGAAGGCCATTTAGATGATTCTGACTTCTGGTCATACATTTTTGTTGTTTGTTTAAACTTCAACAGCTTGCATATTAAATGCTGGAGCAACTGACAGTTGTGTGGTTCAGTTATTATACTTTCACTAATTTTCTTTGGCAAAGTCCTGAGATATGAATTAAGTAACAACAAACTTTGCAACTCATGGCCAAAAAAATGATTGAGGAATATAAAGATTAAACATGCAATTTTAGGACCATTCACTGGCTTCCTGTCTTTCTGAAATAAAACTGTAATGTGAAAGGAAAAAAGCAAAGTTTATTTTTTCCACTTGGGGAAAAAAATTAATTTATTTTCTAGCAAACAAAAAACAAAGTACATACATGAAACAAGATGAATACTTAACGTACTAATGAAGGATACTGATTATTTGATGATTAAAGCAATGCTCCTAAGAAGCATATAAAATATTGAGGGCAATTACTAAAATAACCATTTGGAACTGTCATGGGTATGAGGGAGTTGAGTCATGTTTAATATATTTTAAGCTGATGATTAGGTTGTGAAATCAGATGGTAAAACAATTAAAATCAGCCTTAATTTGACCAAATTACTTACATATCAAGGAGCTCTGGTGGCTTAGTGTCTAAGGCTTCTGACTGCTAACCAGAAGGTTGGTGGTTCAAACCCGCCAGCCACTCTGCAGAAGGAAGACTGGGCAATCTACTTCCATAAATATATACACTTCAGAAACCCAAAGGAGGTTGCTAAGAATCAGAATTGACTCGACAGCAGTGAGTTTCATTTTTTGGTTTACTTACATATCAGACTCTGGGCTAAATATTTAAGATACTGCGTACAAATGAAGATTACTCAACATTTCTTCATACGATCTCTCAGCTCTCATGGGCACATTTTTTTATCTTTCCCACCCTCCCAGCAACCTGCATTCATTGAAGGGTGCATACCCTACAGCTGAGAAATACCAGAGACTAATTCAATGGCATCTGACAGCAGAAGACCATTCTGATTTTCTTATTTTTACCTCATTCCCTTCCTGTTTTTTTGTCCACCCTCCCCCTCCACCCCTGCCTTTGGAATTCCCTCTTTGTCAACTCATCATTAATCACTACAGCTTCAATATTAAATACAAAGCCTAGATTCCTAAAGGAATTTTTTTTTTCAGTGCACATGCACTGAATCACACAGATGATTTCTCAGAGAGCATTAACTCATGCCATGCTTCTCAAAAAGAATACTTAAGCATGGCAGCCCAAACAGAATTAGATTTAATTGCTATATGTTGGGATAGTAGCAAGTTGCCAAAGACAGAAAAAATAGCAGCAAGCTGGATTTTTACTGACTCCAGGCAATATTGAGTGCAGTATGGCATGGACACAATTTCAAAAATAGACGCTTCTTTTCTTATCCTGAGGCAGACTTAGAAATAGAACAAGGGACATTGGTAATATAACTAAAAAATATAGCTGTAAGAAGTCTATATGAATCTAAACTTCATTCAGGGTTTCATGGAAGATGAATCCAAATATGTCTTTACAGGCTTTCTGAATTCACCCTTATTCAATAAGTTGATGTTTATGCCCTGCAACCATTTAATATAGAAAATCACAACAAATGTTACCATCTGTGAATAGTGAAAAATTTAGGTTAAAGAGAACACTATGGCATGTTTAAAGTTATGTAGTAAGATGGCAAAAACTCAAATCTATTCTAGGAAAATCAGCTCTAAGTAAATTCTTTTTCTTTAAGACTTAACTACAATAATTTGGTGAATCTTTATAAGTTCCCTATGACCATTTTGTGAATACAGGATCCTAGAATAGTGATTTTCCTACAGATTTTGTGACTCTAATACTGAGTAGCCTTAATTTCAAGACCCAAAGGCATTTTCCCTAGTGATATTTCAGAACATGGCAACCTGAATACACAGTTTATTTTTGTCTTTAGAAATAGGGACTATTATAATTTATAAACCCTTATATGAGGCCCCATACTTAATTTTTGCTATATTCTTTATATGCCTAATATGGTAATAACTACCTATAGATGCTTAATACATACAGACTAGATATGACCTAAGGAGCTATGGTGGAATAATGGTTAAAGTGCTTGCCTGCTAACCAAAAGGTGAGTGATTCAAAATATAAAAATTCCAATTTTTATATTCATTCATGACCTCAAAATCCATTACAGACTTTGTAAGTTCAAAGAATGTTTTCTATCTGCATTTGGAACCAACTGAATTTTCATTTAGAAAGCAAAATACACTATGGAAAATCAGGATCTAATTCCTTTAAAATTATACCATTAATATTTTAACAGAATTAAAAAATCCTGTTTGTTATAGTCATGATGAATTAGACCTCTCACAAAAATCTTTCACATTTTTCTGAAATCTTACTCAACCATCCCTACTGAGGGAACATAGAGGTCTAATTCTTTTCAATTTTATGGTTGGGTCCATTAAGATCAGAGCCAAGAAACACAATGGAGCAATTCTACTCTGTAATGCATGAGGGTGTCAGGAGTCAGAATGGACAGGACAGCAACGAACAACAACAACAACAAACTGGGGCAAATAGAAAAACAATGACAGTTTATTATCTCTTAATGAATCATGGACAGATCTGGCAGTAGAAGCTACTTCCATTCATTCACAGTCATATATTTGCTTCACTTTGCTCAGCTGGTTCAAAAACCTGTATTTTATTTATAAGACACAAAGCACATAGGAGGTACTTTGTAAATGAAATAAAGAATTACTCAGAAAAAAATCAGTGTTCACTAGGAAGAGGCAGCACACTACAGAAAGTTTATTAAAACTTAACTACATAAGTGTGAACCCTAGATGTAAACATTCAATTCACAAACACTGATTGATGATGCTGTAGGGAAGCCCTTGTACCAAATCACCGGAGTTCTTCTCTACTTTCCACTACAATGAGTATTCTAAGGAGGAGGGAGAAAAGAAGTTATAGTTCCCACCACCATTCAGAATTTGACAGGGTAATAAATGCCTTGGAGTAGACTGGCTTCTGTTAGAGGTTAAAATGCATCTTTTCCAAGAAATAATGTCACATCCAGCAGCTAGATTACTACATTAATTGATATGTCTATTTAACCATTAACTCAGTTAAACTATACTGCTATTTCAGCTTCTTAAGGGTTACATAAACTTTTAAGCACTAGTCTGTGTGTGTGTGTGTGTGTGTGTGTGTGCATGCATATAAATAATCCAGACACTAAAAAAAAAAAGACTTTGGAAAAAAGAGTCAAGAAGAAAACTGGAGAAGACAGTCAAGTAGCAGAATGAAAAGAAAGCTGTATCTTATATTCATTATGCTTCACAATGAGTAGGATAAAGAAACAAGGCAAGAATAGTACAAAAAGTGCTGACATTAACTCGGGTAAAGTCAAGTTGACAGAGAAGCTAATGACACCTCATTTTTCAGTTCAGTTGTAGCTAATTACCATCTGCAAAACGTATTTTACTGTGTGATATAAGTAGCATATAATGTGTGTGCAAAAGTCAGTTAAAAGTAAAAATAACTTTACTTTTGGACCTTTAGTATAACAGTCAGTACTGACAACAATAATAATGTTTATTGAGTACTTATGCCTATCAAGTACTCCATCAAACAGTACCAAGATATCCAATTCTTTTAATACTACTCAAAAAGGTTACTCAAAAAGGAGCTCTGGAGGAGTAGTGCCTAAGGCCTTCGACAGCTAACCAGAAGGCTGGCAGTTCAAACCCACCGGCCACTCCTTGGAAGGAAGACTGGGCAATCTACTTCCACAGAGATACTGCCGCGGAAACCCAGGGAAGGGTTGCTATGAGTAGGATTTGACTTAATGGCCGTTTCCCCGCCCCCCAAAAGGTTGTATCATTGCCATTTTATAGGAGGAATATGAGGTGCGGAATGGTTAATTTGTCTAATACTATAAAGCTAGTAAGAGGTGGGGTTGGGTTTCAAATCCAAGGCTAGGATTCAAATCTAGCCTAAAACTCAAATTTTTAAACACTATATTAAATTGAAGGAGCTCTAATGGTGTAGCAGTTAAGGCATTTGGCTGTGAACCAGAAAGCTGGTGGTTCAAACTCACCAGCTGCTCCATGGGAGGAAGATGAGGCAATCTACTTCTATAGAGATCTGCAGCCTTGGAAATCCACTGGGCAACCCTATGAGTTGGAATCCACTCAATGGCAGTGGGTTTGTTTTGTTTGTTTACACTAAATTGATACGCAGTAAGTCTATTACAACAATAAAATATTAATAACTTCTCAATCATGAACATATTTAGAAGATGGTGAGAAGCTGGCTAAACTATTTGGTTCTGTCAGAAAAATGAAGTTATTTAAAAAAAACCCTCTCAAATGAAAACATGCCTCACACTCTTAAATCCTAAATTCATATGATAAGCAAACAAAAACAAATCCTACTGCCACTGAGTCAATTCTGACTGATAGCAGTCCTACAGGAGAGCAGAACTGTTCCACAAAGTTTCCAAGGCAGTGTTTTTTTTTTTTTTTTAAATACATTTTATGGAAATATAATTTATGTACCGTGAAATACACCATTTTTTTTGGAAGTGTTCCCCCCACCCCCCGGTAACCAACAAAGTTTCCCTCCCCATGACAGTACTCTTTATAGAAGCTGGCTGCCATGTCTTCTTCCCACAGAGTGGCTGGTATGTTTGAACAACCAACCTCTCAGCAGTCCAGCACTTAACCACTGTGCCATCAGGACTCCTTACGTGGTAAGCATGAAGCTTTGGAGACTTCAGTATCCAAAAAAGAAAAAAAAAAAAAAAGACAATATTGAGAATTCCCAAAGAAGACATTTAAAAAATCATAACCCACAGCCATCAAGTTGATTCTGACTCATAGTCACCCCTATGTTTCCAAGGCTGTAAATCTTTACAGAAGTAGATTGCCTCATCTTCCTCCCATGGAGCAGTTGATGGGTTTGAACTGCTGACATTCTGGTTAGCAGCCAAATGTCTTGCCCACTACACCACCAGAGCTCCTTAAAGAAGACATTTTAAGTGGCTTTAAATAACAAATGGCTTCAAGATGTATTGAACTACTTAGAAGTGAAGAGAGAATTACTTTGCCCTTTTCAACTCTAGGAGAGAGTCCTAATGATACAGCATTCACTGTATGCAATGAATTAACTTCTCTTTTATGAATCTAGAGTGGAACCATCTTTACAGGAGGCATGAGAAAATAGCCACAGAGATAATTTTCAGTGTTGTGCGGCTCATCTGAGGAAGCCTCATTGAGAAGAAAATGCTTTTGGAGGAAAAAATGTACCCAGAGAAAATGGAGAATTCCATTTCTGAAGTTCAGGTCATTCATTTCATTGTATCCAAATGAAGATTTGTGTGAACAAGTAAAAGAAAATTTACATTGCTGGTAGTCAGGAAGATACTTATCTGATTCTTTAAGAGTAATACTAGGATTGGTGGTATATCACACCTGTTTATAAATCTTATGAGTATGACTCACAAGGGTTTTCAGTACAAAGCATGACTCTGAGCTGCTAGTTGTTACTAGGTGTCGTTGAGTTTCTTCAACTCATAGCAACCTTGTGTAAAACAGAATGAAATGCTGCCATGTCCTGCACCGTCCTCACAAACACTGGCATGCTTGAGGCCATCATTTCAAGAGTCTTCTCCTCCAGGGACTGGGCCTTCCTGATAACATGCTCAAAGTATATGGATGCTACTTAGTTTCCATTAAACCTGTGTAGTTCACAGGAAGCTGTGCAAGCCATGTACTTGCACTACCTCCCATGTAGAAGAGGCCATTGGATTAATTAAGAAAGAGGGTGTTCTGGGTACCTAGTGCCGCTGTGACAGGAATATATCACAAATGGAATGGTTTTAACAAATAGGAGTTTATCCTCTTACAGTTTGGAGGCTTTAAGTCTGAGTTCAAAGTGCCAGGCTCTAGGGGCTGGGTGAAAGCCCCTCAACCTTGGGCTTCAGCTCTACATCCTGCTCTGGGACCACTGGAGCTAAAGGTATTTTTCACTCAGACAGCTGCTGGCTGGTGAGGCTGACAAGCCCAAGGTTGACAAGTAAAAAGCATAGTCTCAATATTACCAAACCACATGGCAGGCCATTAATTCAAGTCCATTGTAAGTCCCAAGGTCAGCAGAGCATGGCAGGCTGCTAAACAATGACACAGCTACATGCAGGGTTCAAGTGTGCCATAAGCTAGAGACTATCTCCAAGGCTCCTCTTTTTATACAGGAAGCAGATCACATCCCTATGGCAGCTACTCAGCTGCTCCCAGTAGAATCCACCATGGAATTGATTACCAGTCTCATCATGGGGAACACTACATCCAGCTGCCCAGCCACTCAACCAGGCTCAGTCAAGTTGACACACAAATTTAACCACCACAGGCGGGGAACAGAGAAAAAAAAGCTGGTCTGTGGTTTATAAAGACGCATGAAGGAACAAATAGTGAGCATTAGCCCACTGATAAGTAAAAATGTCACTGATGTCAAGAGTAGTTTTCGTTCATGACTGGATAGATAGCAAAAAACCAGAAAAACAAAAAACCAATGAAATTTTTGTTGATCCTTCTTTTCACTTAAATTTGTCTGCCAATACCCCTTCTGTGTCTTGGTAATAGATAAAGATGCTTTAATCAAGAGACATATACACAACTTATTTATCAGTCAATAAGACTAGATTCTGACTTCAATTTTGTTGAAGGCTAACTAAGGAGTATTTTCCTACTGGCTTAACAATAAACCTCAGCTTCCTACACATATATTTTTTTTTTTGCTTATGTACCACCTTCTGATTTACACATGAATTCCCACCTGAATTTAGCAGAGCATGATTTTTCAGAGACTATTAGTTGTGTTTTTGAAATAATCTAGATGCTAAGGAGCTGAAGGGGGTCTCAGAAAACAAAGCTGCATTGGTTTTAGGTAAACGGTAAACTTTAGGTAAACTAATTTTAAAAACAGGATGAGGAGATCAGTTATACAGTTTGAGACTTTCCTCCCTCCCATTAGATCCAGTGACAGTAAGTTGCAGAGATTGGAATAATTGTTTGAGGCCATACTCACGAAAAATTGAGCAAGCTACTGCTGCTCTTATTTATCTAATGGAATATCATAGTATATTGTAGGAACAGTCAGGTGGTGTAAAATTAAAACATTTTGAAGCATTGACCTAGATTTGGGGAATTAAAAAAACTACATGCAAATCTGTAGAATATTTGACACTAATATATAAAGGGATATTTGAGACTAGGTTCTAATTCATATTAAATCAACATGTGTTTATTAAATACTTATTGTGAGCTAGAGGGAGGTAAAGAGCTTAATCCAAAAGAAACTACATCAATGTCTCTACCCAGCAAAGTTTTATGCTATTATGCAAATAAAGCATAATTAAATGTTATTGAATCATTCATTCAACATACACTTACTGTATAGTTACTGTTTACTCCAAACTGATCTAGCCTGTGAATTATAGATTAAGAAAACAACCAACCAACCAAATAAAACCCCTACTGTCCAGGAGCTCACAATACAATAGAGGAATACAGTCAAGTAAACACACAATTATGATACAGCATGGTAAGTGCTATTATGGTAGAAGTTAGTATAAACTTCCGTGGGGACATGTAAGAAATGCTCCTAACTCACACTCTTTTTTTTTGGTGGGAAGGTTATTGGAAAACGTTTCCTGGAATTGGGATATTTGAGTACTTTTAAGGGACAATTATAATTTAATTAGGTGGGGAAAGAAAGGAAAAAAAAAAAAAAAAAGAGAGAAAAAGGCAAGTGCAATTCAAAGATATGAATCTGGCAATTAGGAAATAGCAAGAAGTATGGCAAAAGGTTCTTAGCCATGATAGGGAATGGAAAGAGGAGATGCTCTGTGGAGCGATGGAAAGATGGATTAAAGGTACTTAGGGAATAAATGATGAGGGTAGGGAACCAGTTTGGAGGTTAATGTAGCAATCCAGATGAGAACCTCAACTAAATCACTGAACGCAGTTCTGGAGGGAAGGGTACAGATTTCAGAGATACAAAACAACCAGAATATATAGGACTTAGGTATTGATAAATC
Source organism: Orycteropus afer afer (assembly GCF_000298275.1). Lineage (NCBI taxonomy): Eukaryota > Metazoa > Chordata > Mammalia > Tubulidentata > Orycteropodidae > Orycteropus > Orycteropus afer. The sequence goes on along the minus strand of NW_006921675.1, from coordinate 4,420,654 downwards.
ACGTGGTATATAGGATAGGGAACTTCCAGGTTACCAGTCTGAGCAACTGAGTAATATATATTGAAATAGTGGATGCAGGAACAAATTTGGGGCTGAGTTATGTTTGAAGTGTTTGTAACTCTGGAGAGAAATGTGGGCTGGAGACAGAGGACTTACTACCAAGATAGTTACTACATAGTAACATGATGGTAAAATATGTGAAGCTCCTGGAAAAGTCCTTAACAGAACTAAGTGGTATATAAGTAAAATAATGATGATGATGATCAGCAATAGTAAAACAGTGGTTAATTATGAGATGACCCAGAAGTGTATAAAACATCATCGTCCAATACAACTTTTCTTTCTTTTAACAGCACTCTTCCCACTTGCTCCCTGTATTTACCATTTCCCTTCATTCTGTTTTCCTATCCCTTACTGCCTTCTTAGCTTCATCCCTGGGCCAATGTTGTCCTTTGGACCTTGCACAGTTGATTGTTCTAATGAGTGCATACCTTCCTGGTGTCATCATACGAAAACATTTCAGGCAGACAGAAGAGCACACATAAGGACACACAGAGTTGTTCTTAAGTGCCCTTGAGTTGGATCCAACTCATAAAGCCTATGTACCTGAGAACAAAACCCTGCCTGGCCCTGTGCCATCTACACAATTGCTGCTATAGGTTCATTGTTGCAGCCACTTTGTCAATCCATGTTGTTGAGGGTCTCCCATACTTCGGTGATGTTTTCAGGAGGGACTAGTCCCTGGAGAAGGACATCATGCTATGTAAAGTAGAGGGTCAGCCAAGAAGAGAAAAGAACTTAATACGACAACAAGAAGGCTCATCTTGACTAGAGTGGCATGCACGTGATTGGGTGACCAATCATGCTGCTTTGCCAGGGACTGAAAGGGTTCTTGGGATGTAGGGCTTAATAGTTTTAAAACCAGGACAGTCTGGAGGTACAGGAATTGCAGTGCTAAAACCAGGGAAATTGTGAGCAAACTGGGAGGAATTGGTTACTAGAAAATAAAATTAGAAATGTTATTAGACAGTATGTTATTACTAGATAGTATGAAGAACTTTCAAACAAAGGCAGTAAGGCATTCACTCTTGTTACGACAGGTCAGAGCTAGGCTATTGTAGGTTTTTTAAACTAGAGAACTGAAGTGAATTTAAGCGGTGCTTAGGAAGATTAGTCTGGAATTAAGAGGAAAGAACAACCACACAAAGGGAACCCAATTATTTAGCTACTGTAGTAATCCAATTTTGAGGGGATCAGGTTTAAAGCATCAATGGTAGAAAAGAAAAAGAAACTTGTATTTATTTAGTATTTATTAAGTACAAGGCCCCATACAGGAGCTCTGGTGGCACAGTCCCTAAGGCATTTGATTGCTAACCAGAAGGCTGGCATCTCAAACCCACCAGCTACTCCTCAGAAGGAAGACGGGGCAATCTACTTCCATAGTGATACTGCCTCAGAAACCCAAGGAGGGGTCACTATGAGTCGGAAATGACTCGACGGCAGTGAGTTGAGGCACTACACTGTCTTGGAAGAAGTGCAGCCAGAATGCTCCTTGGAAGCGAGAATGGCCAGACTTTGTCTGACCTACTTTGGTCATGTTGTTAGAAGAGACCATTCCCTGGAGAAGGATATCATGCTTGTAAAGTGAAGGGTCAGTGAAGAGGGGGAAGGCTCTCAACGAGATGGACTGACACAGTGGCTGCAATGATGGGTTCAGTTATAGCAAGGACCGTGACGCTGTCCCAGGACTGGGAAGTGCTTCATTCTGTTGTACACAGGGTCACTATGAGTCGGAGCTGATTCAGTAACACCTAACAAGAACAACAACAACAAAGGCACTATACTGGATTGACAAAAATTATATATAGATTCTCCTAAAACCTACATGTAGGAGCTCTGGTAGCATAGTGGCTAAGACACTTGCCTGCTAACCAGACGGCTGGCGGTTCAAACCCACCAGCCACTCCTCGGAAGGAAGGTTGGGCAATCCTACTTCCGTAGTGATACTGCCTCGGAAACCCAAGGAGGGGTCGCTATGAGTCAGGTTTGACTCGACGGCACATAACAACAACAACAACAACAAAACCTACATGTGGAAACCTCATAAAATTTAGAAAGTTTATCCACTTTTTTGTTCATTCAAATATTTGTCCATTTTTGAATGCCTTCTCTATGACATGCCAAGTTCATTACTTGTCTTCCTGTGCCAGGATTTAAAAGTAGATCTGGCTACAAATAAAGCCCACTGTATATATTAGAAGTAAGAAGTAAAAGGAGATAATTCAAAGGGAAAAATGGCAAAATTTATCGACACAATGCATGTCAAAGATGAAAGAGTAAAAGAAGAATTATACCAACTCTGAACCTATTGACATGGCTAAGTTCCAAAGACCTAGTAGTTATGTGAAAATTGGTGTGATGTGGAAATGAAGGTTTTTTTTTTTTCCTCCTGTTTTCAGACCATCCATTTGTATGAACATTTTAATTTAGGAAACATGACCATAGAAATAATAACAATTAAGATTTACTGATGTGGTCATCTCCATGATGAGTCCAGTTATGGATTATTCCTCTGCAGTGAAAGAGGCTTGGATGAGACAAAGCTGGATAAAGCCAGGCTGTATGAATGGAGGGCCCATGGCTTAACACTTCCCCTTCCTCCTGTGCTGGGTCAGAGCCTCCTTTGCAGATCAGCCTCCAGGGCTACATTCCCACCCCTGCAAGTTCTGTGTTCACAATCTTGGAAACTGCTCAGCCCCAGGTGAGTCACCAAGGCTTGGGGCTTCCTGTTAAGGTGCTGGGAGCCTGGCTGTGCACCTGGCTCCAACAAAGCAGAGGCTTCAGGCCTAGTTTGGCTCACTTTAAGATGTCACTCAACTCATGTATTTTTCCCAAACATCCTCTCAGATGCCTTTTTCTTTCTTTCCTTCCCACCCCACAGCAATTCTGAGTTGCAGAATCTTAGGCCACAAAGGAGCTGCGAACCCAGACTGGATGCCCAGAACAGCGCAGAGGCCATGGCCACGAGGAAGCTGGCCCTACTTGGCAGCTGGAGGGGTTGCCCAGAACAGCAGGAGGGAGAGGGCTTCCCAGAGGCTGCTCATAGATCTTCCTCAAGGTAGGAGATGCTCCGTAGCCATTGTTACCACGCTTGCAGCTTCACTAAAGCACAACAGTTGGACAGCAGGTATTTTACTATAGTTCTAAATGCAAAATGTTGGATAATGAGATAATCTCTGTAAGTGAAGACTAGGTGTGTAAGATTTCCATACTGGGAAACTTTAAGACTATGGCCTCGGATAGATAGAGGACATATAGAAAGCAGATTTGGGGTGTGTGTGTGAGAGAGAGAGAGAGAGAGAGAGAGAGAGGGGGGGGGGCGGGTAGAGAATGAGTTCTGGACATACTGAAGTTGAGACCACAAAAAGACATTCAAACAAGGAGCTGGAAATAGAGGTAAGAATGCATGTGAGACGTGTCATTTTAGTGCATACTACAATACATCATCATTTATTTGGGCTCTAACTATCCATATTTCCAATAATCTATTTTGTTTATAAATTCTCTATTGCTAGGAAAAACTATAATGTCATGACAATAAGCTAATCTACATTTGTGTGAAGCTGGATTTCTATCTAAGTATTTTATGGACTCTCTTCATTCCTATTTCCATGGAGATATATACATACATACACACACACA